>NW_024881302.1:600000-922500 GCF_018691265.1 Tyto alba | reverse complement strand
GCAGCGCTCCCCGGGGTAGGAGCCAAATGCCAAAGGGCCTTCCCGGGCCCGCTCTGCTCACCGGGCGCTGCCTGGAGAGCTGGTGGAGGAGGGGGAAGGGCCCCCACTGCCCGGGCTCCAGCGGCCAGCTCGACACCGAGATATCGCTGGCTTTTCCCGAGTCCACCATGGGGTCGTTCATGGTGCTGGAGCTGGTGTCCCAGGCGTAATGGGAACTGGGAAGAAACCGGCGGTTAAAAGAAAGGGGAGGAGGGGGGACGCTCCGCAAACGCCCCGTGGGAGTTGGGCGGTGTGCTCGGGGCGGGGGGGCCCCGGCTCTGGAGCCCTTTGCTCGGGAAACTGCCAGGGCCCTTCTTCCATTTCTGCCCCGGGCAGGTGATGAAAGGCTCGTAGCGCACAAACCCCAGTGCGGGTATGAACCCTCCTCCTCTTACACCTGTCCCCCTCACACAAAGCTCCTTAGCGGGGGGGGGGATAAAATAAAAAATCCTTATTTCTCCCTGCGCGCCAACGGCTGCCGCAGAGTCGGAGCTGCCGGGCACCGCTGCCAAGCAGAGGGGGGCCAGCGCCGGGCCAAAGCAGCGGGGCCAGGGCAGGCTGCTGTGCCCCCCAAAGCCCTGGCCCCCGCCGGGGGAGCACAGGGAAGAGCAGCCCCCCCACACACCCCCCCCCCCCCCCGGTACCTGGGCCGGGCGGGCGGGCGCTGCTTGGCGCTGGCGCTGGCGGCCGCGTCCCCCCGGCAGCCGCAGCAGCCGCTGTCCAGGATCCGCAGGTGCAGCAGCTCCTCCGAGTTGCTGAAGGCCGGGTTGTCCAGCGAGCTGGCCGAGGGCAACCAGGAGCGGGACCAGTACCGGGCCGAGAGGTCGTCCAGGCGGCAGAACCGGCGGTAGCTGCGGGGGGGGGGGGCTGCGGCAGCGCCCGGGGGTGCACGCACGTGCACAGGCGTGCACACGCATGTACATGCACACACACGCACATGCACATGCACACGCATGCACATGCACGCACACGCACATGCACGCACACGCATGTACATGCACACGCATGCACACACATGTACATGTACACACACGCACATGCACACACGTGCACATGCATGCACACGCATGCACATGCATGCACATGCACACACACGCACATGCATGCACACACACGCACATGCACACGCACACGCGTGCACACGCACACGAGGTCCCCCACCCTCCCCGGGACTCCACTGCAAGCACAGCTCGCCGGTTTCCACCCAAATTTCACAGCTGAGGGGCAGGGCCCCAGCCCCGCGCCCTGGGTGGGGGCAGAGCCCGTGACACCCGACAACATCTGGCCGCGGCCCCGCAGATGTTGGGGTGGTTTCCTCGGGAACAGTCTCCCCCGCGGCACGTTACGAAAGCCTGGCCGGGGGGGGGGGGGGGGGGCAGCGGGGCCGGGGCAGCGCGGCCCCCCCAGCCCTCCCAGAGGAGCCGTTTGGGGGGGGGGGGGCTGTGCCGGAGCCCTGCTCCCCCCACCGCCCCCCCCCCCAGCCGGGGGGCACGGCCGTGGCTCCGGGGGGGCTGGACCACCCCCTCCTCGTTCCCGCACATGGTTTCCCCCCCGGCCCCGGCACCTCCCGCCCGTCGCTATCAGCCGCCGCAGCGTGTTTTTCTTGGCAGAGCTCAGCCCCAGCTTCCCCCCCGAGCCGCGGCCCCCCCTGACCCCGGATGGGCTGCGTGCCCCCCCCGCGGGCACCCACGTGTGGGGCTGGAGCTGCTGCCCAGCACCCCCTGGGGAGGGGGCTGAAGGGCATCGACCCCACATCCCCTCCTTCTAGCGCCACCACTGACCCCAGCCCCCCCCCACCCCGTCGACACCCCCCCCCCCACCCCACGGCCCCCCCAGCCCACCTGCTGCGGCTCTGCTCGGCCCTGGCCTCCAGCAGCAGCGCCTTGAACCGCCGAATGGCGACGGCGGCGACGACGGCGCCCAGGAGGACGATGCTGAGCAGGACCCCCGCGGCCACCCCCAGCAAGCTCTGCTGCGTCACCCGGTAGTCGCAGCGCAGCCCCACGAACCAGAAATCGCTGCCGACGGGGCACCTGCGCCAAAGGGGGGGGGGGGGGGGGGTCATCAGCCGCCGGGGGGTGGGGAGCAGCAGCCGGCCCCCCAGGGCTGGCGCCGGGGGCACTCACTGGCAGAGGGGCCCGCGGTCCCGGGGGTGGGTGCAGATGCCGTGGTTCTTGCAGTAGTCGCGGTGGCAGAGGGAGGTGCAGGTGGCGTTCCCGTCCGCCCCGGCCACGCAGGTGAAGCCGGCCCGGCAGGCGAAGAGCAGAGCGCAGGGGTCCAGCGGCCGCTCTGCATAGATTGGGGGGGGGGGGCCGAGGTGGGGGGGGGGTGGGTGTCTGGCTGTGCCACCCCCTCCCCGGCCAGCGGGGAGCCGGGGCCAGGCAACGTGCCCAACCCTGCGATCACCCCCGGCCGGGCACCCGGCCCCGGGGGGCCGCAGGAGGGGCCGGGGGTGACCCAGGCCCCGCACTCACCCAGAGCCACGTGTCGCAGGACGGGGGCCGTGCCCACCGCCAGCCCGGGCCGGGCGCTGCCGGAGCCCAGCGCCGCGTCGAGGAGCGCGCCCAGCCCTGGCGCGGGCACCCGCTCGGCCGCGAACAGCGCGTCGTACTGCAGCACCACGCTGCCCTCCCTGCGGGGGACACCCCGCCAACAGTCCGACCTCCCACACCCCCCCCCCCCCAAAATTCCAGCCCTGCGCCCCGGCTCCGCAGCGTGTGGAACCCACCCCGCCCCGGGGAGCAGCGCACGCTGCGGGGCCGCGCAGGCACCTACCTGATCCCCGTCACCTCCAGCCTCAGGAACCCCGGCACCGACATGAAGAGGGGCACAACCTGTGCAGGGAGGAAGCTGAGGGTGATGCAGGGTGGCCCCCCAGGTGCGGCCCCCCCGCCCCAGTCCCCCCCTCCAGCCAGCCCCGTCCCACGCTCACTGTCCGGTTGAAGCTGTGCAGCAGCCCCCGGCGCTCGTGGGAGCCGGGGTCTTGCAGAGCAGGGACGAACCCCATGTCCAGCACCAGCTCGCAGGGGATGCGGAGGAGGGATGCTAAGGGAGGAGAAACAGGGATCAGCATGACAGGGACCCGCACTGCCTGCCCTGGGGGCCACCACCACTGACCCCCCCCCATGCTGATGGCTCATGGGGCCTCTCCTCCCCCCACTGTGCCCTGGCCGGGGGTCCCAACCCCACCAGACCCACCTCTCAGGAGGGGTGGCTGATCCTCCACGATGAACACCCGGGGGGCCCTGCCTGCCGCAGCAGGGGCCGGTGTCACTTGGGGGGTGTCAGCATCCGGCCACCCTCCGGGGCTGCTCGGCGGCTGGACCAGTTCTGCGTCCCCCGAAGCTGGGGGGGACCCGGGGCCCCCACGATGGCCCAGGGTCCCGGGGAGATCGGTGGGCTGCTGGGGAGGCGCTGGTGCCATGGTGGGCAGATGAGTTGGGGGCCCCCACGTCAGCCCTGCTGCAGCCCCCTGAAACACCCCAGCACCGGGCTCTGGTGGGACCGTCCCCCTGGCACCGAGCGGTGCCGTGCTGGCGGTGACAGCAGTGCCGGTGACCCCGAGAGCAGCCGCCGGCCCCAGGGAAGATGAAGCCTGGGATGGATCCAGGTGCTGGGGGGGCCCAGGGGCTGAGGGGGGGGCCGGGCTGCCCAGCTGCCAGCTCGGCGGGGTGGTCGCTGCCCAGGGCCTGGCATCACCCACCCCCACCGGGGTCCCCCCCAGGATTTGGGGGCTCTCAGCAGGACCGTCCCCCACGCCAGTGTGGGGCCGCTGGTGCCGCGGGGACGGCCCTGTCAAGGGGGTGCCCAGAGTGGGGCTGAGCCCCGGGACACCCCAGCTGGTCCCCGGGGAGGGCCGTGGGGTCGGTGACGTGGGCGCTGCAGAGGTTGGGGCAGGCTGTGGGGCTGTGGGGGCATGGGGGGGCCCTGGGCTGGCGTGTGCCCCCCCGCTCTGTGCCACAGCGGTGCTGCCCGGGGCCGCCGAGGTGGGGGGCTGCCAGGTCTGGTCCAGGGGGACGTGGCTGTGCTCGGGGGCACCCTCTGGGTCGGGTGGCCCCAACAGCCCTGGGGTCGGGCCCAGGGCTCCCCCCGGGCTGGGGGATGTCACCCCTGGGGTGCCGGCTGTGGCAGTGGGGACAGGTAAACCCAAGCCCTTGCCTGCAGCAGGCAGTGAGGTTGGGCCTGTCGCCGTGGCTGGCTGGGCTGTGCTGGCTGGGGGGTCCCCACGGCCACCAGTCCCCAGGGAGGGCGAGGAGGGGCGAGGGGCAGAGCGGGGACCCTGCCAGGCAATGTCCGTCCTGTGCCCCGGGTGGGAATCAGAGCCTCGTCCTTCCCCCGGCAGCCCCAGCCGGGTCCCCTGCTCTGTCCCCGCGGGGCTTGGCAGCCCTGGCAGCCCCCCCACAAAGGGCGACGTCCCCATCGTCCCCGGCACAGGGCTGTCCTTGGCCAGCGAGACGCTCAGGTGAGTCCCCTTGCTGCTGTCACCCCGTGAGACAGTGGCCCCTGGGCCCTCCCCAGCCCACGGCTCTGGGGGTGAGGGGCTGTGTGAGCCCCCCTGCCTCAGCGCAAGGCCTGTCCCGGTGGGGCTCCATCCCGGTGGGGTGCTGGGGGTCCCCCCCTGCCCTCCAGCAGAGCCGGGCACCGTTGCAGAGGACGGCGAATGCGATGGGGTCCCCTGCGGGGTCGTGGCACCTCCCGCCGTCACATTTCCTGCGGGGTCAGTCCCGGGGGGAGACCCGAGGGCTGGGGGAGGGGACGGCCCCTCGCTGCCAGCAGCGAGCAGCAGCCCCAGGTGCTGGGTGGCTGTTCCACCCCACGCCGTGGGCCCCGTCCCCTCCCCGCCTGCCTGGGGGCTCCCCGGGGGGCTGGGGGGCTCAGCGGTCCCGTTGGGGGTCCCAGGGAAGGGCGGCAGCTCAGCCCCTGTCCGCGGCTGCCCCACGGCCTCCGGCGTCGGCGCGGGCCCCGTGCCAGCTCCTCGCTCCGGACCTGCGGGCGGAGGCAGAAGACGCTGCGCAGGGCTGCCCCACGGCCGGCACCCCGGGCCCCAGCGCGGCGCCCACGCACGTGGCCGGCACGCGGTGCCACGGCGAAGGGCGACGAGTGGGACGGGACGGTCGTGGCCCCGGCGGTACCTGTGCGGCAGCGCTCGCCCGGGCGGGCGCAGGGGATGGCGGAGCCGGTCCCGGTGCCGAGACCGGGGCAGAGCCGGGCGCAGCACTCCACGATCACTGGGGAGAGAGGGGAGAGCTCTGTGCACTGGTGACAGGCACCAGCACCGTGTCCCCCCCCGCCCCCAGGAGCTGCCTCCCCCCGCTGCCGAGGAGATGCTCAGGGACGCCCCAAAACCCGGCGGAAACCGCCGGAACCGAACCCCGTGCCACGCACCGGCACGTGCTGGGAACGGGCGGTTTGCCCTGAACCGAACCACCGACCCGAGAGCCGCCACGGGCCAACACCAGGTCCCCGGGCAGAGCACCAGGCCAGTGCCGGACCAGTGCCGGACCAGTGCCAGCCACCACCAGGCCAGTGCCAGCCACCAGCAGGCCAGTGCCGGACCAGTGCCGGACCAGTGCCAGCCACCACCAGGCCAGTGCCAGCCACCAGCAGGCCAGTGCCGGACCAGTGCCGGATCAGTGCCAGCCACCACCAGGCCAGTGCCAGCCATCGCCCCGGCCAGGGCTCTGGGTCCCCGGGGAGGGGGGGTGGGGGGTGCGGGAGGGTCACCAGGCATTCGGGCGGGTGGTCGCTCGCCGTGGTGGGGCCGGAGCTGGGGTCACCACGACCCCCGCCGGCCCCGCTCCCCGCCAGCACCCCACTCCTCCTCCCGCAGCCGCGTCCCCCCGTGTCCGCCCCCCCCCGCGGCTGAACCCCCCCCCCCCCTCCCGGGCGGGTCCCGGTGACACCCGCCCCCCGCCCTCCTCCCCCCCCCCCCCCCCCCCCCGCCGCAACCGGGCAGCCCGGACCCGCCCGAGCCCGCTGCCGGTACCGGCCCCGCCACCGCCGCGGAGCCCCGAGCCCGCGGGGCTACACCGGCCGCGGCCCCCCCCCCTCCCCCCTCCGCGGGGGGAGGCAGCGGCGGGTCCCGGCGCTCACCTGCGGCGGCCAGGAGCCGCGGGAGCCGCGGGAACGGGAACCGGAGCCGCTCCATGGCGCTGGCGGCAATGCCGAGGCGGCAGGAAGCCCCCGCCCGTCCCCTCTGCGGCGGGGCGGAGGCACCGGGGAGCCGCAGCCCCCGGCCCGGGCCCGCCCCACCGGCAGCTTGTGCGGGAGCCCCGGGGCGGGGTGGTGGGGGGCAGAGCCAGGGCTGGGGGGGACCGGCGCCGAGCCCAATTCGGTGCGGTGCCTGCGGGGACGGGAGCCCGGCTGGGCGCCGGCGGGTCCCGCTTCCACCCGCCCCGGTTCCAGCAAAGCCGTAAGGCCGGGCCAGGGCTCTGCCCCCACGGCCCCCGCCCGCTCCGGGCTGCTCTGGCTGCGGCTCCTTCACCGGGTCATCCCCCGGGCCCCCCCACCCAAGTGAAACCACCCGCGCACCGGCACTCCCGGGGGCACCGGCACTCCCGGGGGCACCGGCACTCCCGGGGCCGGGCCGGTGCCTCGGAACCGCCCCAGCCGCGGTGGCCAAAACCACCCAGTCCCGCCCCTGCGCCCCCCGTTCCGCCGCGCAGGCTGCTCACAGAAACCTTTCAGGAGCCGGTGGGGGTGAAGGGGCGATTCGGGGCTCGCGGGGGTCCCGCGGGGGATTTGAAAAGCAGCGAGGAGCAGCCCCGGGGCTGCCCCGAGCCCACCCCCTCGGGCCCCGGCTGTGTCTGTCCTCCCCGGGTCTGTCCCCCATCCTCCGCCACCCCCCGACTGCCCGGGGGGGACACGTTATCGAGCCCCACTTCCTTAGCTCACAGCCCAGCAGCGCCTCCGACATACAAAAGCGGTTCTTGGCTCGGAGGAAACGCTGTGCAGCGTCCAGAAATAACTCGTGTCTGTCCTGGGAGAGATCTAAAGCGAGGCTCCCGTGCCGCGAGCAGCGAGCTTTACAGAAGCACGGATGCGATTTTGCTTTTTGGCAGCCCAGAGATCGTTCCCCCCGTTATCTTCCAGGGGGCAAGCGGAAACCTGGCACGCAGGACGCGTTCTCACCAGCGCTGCCGAGGCGAACGGAGGAGGGTGGTTTGTGGGACAGAGCTGCCCGGGCAGCGGGCGCAGAGCCTGGGGCCGGAGCCGCCGGCGCTTCCACACCCCGGGGGCCAGGAACCCCAACACCCCCCCGGCCAGGCCGGGGGGAGCCCCCCGCCCCGCAGCCCCCGGTTCCTCAGCCCTGACCGGTCCTTCGCCCCCCAAACACTGACCCGCCCAGAAAGGGACAAGCCCTCCACACAACAATGGTCTTGTATATTTATTCCTTTTTTTTTTTTTTCTTCTTTTTGAAGGACAACACATTCAGACAGCTTTAAATACAACGTCCAAGGACAACTTTCCGATGAAAGCAGCAACAGTACAGCGTGTGCGCTTATACTCATACCCACTGACACCAGCCCAGGCCGAGCGGTAGGGACTTCTCCTGTTAAAAAATCCACATATTTAACATTTCATCAACGGACGACTACCATTTTGAGGCCCTGAAGCAGCGGGTCAGGCAGAGACAAGACGAGCTCAGGTGGCTGAAGCCTACACAGGGAAGTGGAGCCAGCGGCTCGCTTCCCCAGCAGCCCCCGAGCCCCCCCGAGCCCGTCGCTCCAATCACCCCCTCCTGCCCGTTCCCTCTCCTGCTGCAGCTCCCGTGGCTGAGGGCTGTGCAGGGTGGGATGGAGGAGCCCTGCAGCCTCCCCACAGCACCCACCCCCCCACACACAGCACCCACTCCCCACAGCCTGCCCGGCCCCACGCCCTTAGCTCCCCCCAGCACCCGGGACACTCGCGGGAGCACACTCCCACTTACTCACCTCTGAAGAGCTGGTTTTATTCATAAACATCCTTCTTATCTGCGATGTAATCTACAATCTCTTGCGGACACATTAGCTTTTCTGCATCTCCGTCGGGAATTTCAAATCCTGGAAGAAAGCGCGCCCATTCAGCCCGATCCCAGGGCACGGGGAGGGAGGGGGAGGGAAGCGGTGAGGGCTGGCTGGGGCGGGGGGTGCCGGGCGTGGGGCGACTCTTCCCTCCCAGCCACGGGTTCCCAGAGTGGGACAGGGAGGAGGAGCCCCCTGTGTGCGAGGGGAGGGGGTGCTCGTGGTGACTCCAGGCGGGCCGGAGCCCCCCAGTTCGGAGGCAGAACTGGGGCTGAGTACCAGCTCGTGCAGCGCCGCAGCCGGGGGGCACAGGGGCTCTCAGCAGCAAAACCGCCCACAAACATGTCCTGGAACATCGACACTTTTCCTCCTGCTCCTCCCGGCCACACACCAACGTGCCAGGCACGGCACACGGTGAGTGGATTAAACACAGAGCGCTGGCAAACACTCTGGACGTGAAGCACCTGCCCAGAGCTCAGGGAATGATCAAAGCCCGGGGGCTTTCACGAGCCACTGTGACGGATTAGGCACGCACGCCAGAATTTATGAGCTTTAAATGGTGGCATGAAGTCCAAAATGAAGTCAAAGGAAACTTGGGATATAAGCCAATAAGGAAAAAACACCCTCTTTTTCCTCGTAGCATCAAGTATTGAGGATTGAAGTAACCCTGTTGAGGAAAAACCTGGACTATCTGTGATTTCAGAAGCAGAAGCCACGGCCAGCTCCAGGTGCAGCCTTTGTGCCAAAGGCACTGTAGCCCATGCCCACGCTGCTGAGCCCCTCCCCAGCGACACGGGGGTGTGGGGTGCCCGACCCCCAGCCCCCCCTGGGACCCTGCCTGCAGGCAGACAGACAGACAGACACCGGCCCCTGGCTCCTCGCTGCGGGCAGCACGGTTTTCTGTAATTACATCGGGGAAAAGGCGACGTTAGAGGGGAGAGCGAGCACTATTTGCTGCAGCTGCGCTTCGGGATTAGCCTGAATCACCCAGAAAAGGCAGCAGCGAGCGCGAGCAGGCGCCACTCCGAGTTACCAAATTCGTCCTCCATAGCCATGATGATTTCTACTTGGTCCAAACTGTCCAGACCCAGGTCCTTCATGAAGTGGGACTCCGCGGTGAGCTGGGGGGGAGAAAGAACGGGGCTCAGCCGGCCGCGGCCGCCTCACCCCGGCGGGAGCCGCAGCCCCGCGCTGAACCGGAGCCCCCAGCCCCCCGGCCCGGCCCGGCCGCACTCGCCTTCTCCGGGTCGATCTTGTCGTACAGCTTGAGGACGTAGAGGACGCGGTCCTTGATGTCGGCCAGGGTGAGGGGCGGCAGGTCGGAAAAGCGGCGGCACGGCGGCCAGGCCGCCCGCGGCACCCGCAAGAGAGCGGGAGGCAGCGGGCAGCGCCGGGCCGCCCGCCCGCCCGCGCCGGGCCCCGGCAGCGCCAGCGGCGGGTGACGAGGCCGCAGGGTGCCGAGCGCGGCGGGCCGCGGGGCGGGCGGCGGGCGGGACAGCGGGCGGCGGACACAGGCCGAGAGGACACGGGCCGCCATGGTGACCTGCTCCCAGCGGGCACCGCGCCGCTCCCGGCAGCCCCCGCGCGGCGGGGCGGGGCGGGGCGGGGGGGCGGCGGGGGCGGCAGCGACCCCTGGCGGCCGGAGGCCGAGAGGAGCCCGCGGAGCGACCGGGCAGAGACCGACCCCGGTACAGAACCGGCACGGGACCGGGCAGAGACCCCAGCAATCCCCGGTACAGAACCGGCACGGGACCGGGCAGAGACCCCAGCAATCCCCGGTACAGAACCGGCACGGGACCGGGCAGAGACCCCAGCAATCCCCGGTACAGAACCGGGCAGAGACCGATCCCGGTACAGAACCGGCACGGGACCGGGCAGAGACCCCAGCAATCCCCGGTACAGAACCGGCACGGGACCGGGCAGAGACCCCAGCAATCCCCGGTACAGAACCGGCACGGGACCGGGCAGAGACCTCAGCAATCCCCGGTACAGAACCGGCACGGGACCGGGCAGAGACCCCAGCAATCCCCGGTACAGAACCGGGCAGAGACCGACCCCGGTACAGAACCGGCACGGGACCGGGCAGAGACCCCAGCAATCCCCGGTACAGAACCGGCACGGGACCGGGCAGAGACCCCAGCAATCCCCGGTACAGAACCGGCACGGGACCGGGCAGAGACCCCAGCAATCCCCGGTACAGAACCAGGCAGAGACCCCAGCAATCCCCGGTACAGAACCGGCACGGGACCGGGCAGAGACCCCAGCAATCCCCGGTACAGAACCGGCACGGGACCGGGCAGAGACCCCAGCAATCCCCGGTACAGAACCGGCACGGGACCGGGCAGAGACCCCAGCAATCCCCGGCACAGAACCGGCACGGGACCGGGCAGAGACCCCAGCAATCCCCGGCACAGAACCGGCACGGGACCGGGCAGAGACCCCAGCAATCCCCGGCACAGAACTGGCACGGGACCGGGCAGAGACCCCAGCAATCCCCGGTACAGAACCGGCACGGGACCGGGCAGAGACCCCAGCAATCCCCGGTACAGAACCAGGCAGAGACCCCAGCAATCCCCGGTACAGAACCGGCACGGGACCGGGCAGAGACCCCAGCAATCCCCGGTACAGAACCGGCACGGGACCGGGCAGAGACCCCAGCAATCCCCGGTACAGAACCGGCACGGGACCGGGCAGAGACCCCAGCAATCCCCGGTACAGAACCGGCACGGGACCGGGCAGAGACCCCAGCAATCCCCGGTACAGAACCGGCACGGGACCGGGCAGAGACCCCAGCAATCCCCGGTACAGAACCAGGCAGAGACCCCAGCAATCCCCGGTACAGAACCGGCACGGGACCGGGCAGAGACCCCAGCAATCCCCGGTACAGAACCAGGCAGAGACCCCAGCAATCCCCGGTACAGAACCGGCACGGGACCGGGCAGAGACCCCAGCAATCCCCGGTACAGAACCGGCACGGGACCGGGCAGAGACCCCAGCAATCCCCGGTACAGAACTGGGCAGAGCCCCTGGAGCCCCAGGCAGCCCCCGGCAGAGACCCCAAGCAGCCCCCGGCAGAGACCCGGGTGGAGCCCCCGGGGAAGGGCCCGGCGCGGCAGCAGGCACAGAGTCGTCCCAAAGCCAACAGGTTTAATGGCAGCACTGGCACCCGGTGCCTGGCCCCAGCGCACACACAGCCCCCCACACCCCCTTACCGGCTGCCCTGCGGCGGCAGCAGAAGCGGCAGGCCCCGCCGGTGCCGGGGACCCTCGCCCCAGCCCCCAGTCCTCTGTCAAGCTGCCCCGGGCTGGGGCTGCCGGTACCGGTAGAGGCAGACAGTCCCGTCCCGCTGCCCGGCCAGCAGGCAGGCGCTGGGGGTGGCCCAGCGGGCCAGCGACCAGCTCCCGGCCGGGCCCGGGGGCAGCAGGGCCGTGCACTGCCCCAGGAGCAGGTCCCACACCGCGATGGCTCCCGACGTCAGCACAGCGGCGGCCGAAGCGTCCTTCACGTCACCCTCCAGGTACCTGAGGTCGTACACAGAAGGGTCACAATGCTGCCGTTCGTTTGCGTAAACACTACTGCATCGTTTGTTAAACTAGATAGATTTTCCTGTACGCGATCAATAAGCAAATTTAAACCAACCGTAGGAAGGCAGGCTACATTACATGTTGTCTCTTTGGGGCACCTGAGAACAGAGGAGGTCAAGACATTCCTCCCCCAGCCTCAGAGCATACTTGAAAGTTGTTCAGTAGGACAAGATCTCAACCCGCTGATATTTGTGCACATCCATCACAGTGCTTCCTATGTAAGTGCATCGCAAGACTGAGTCATGAACAGCTTAGTCTTCAAAATGCAAGACATAGGAAGGAAAAGGTCATCAGACTGCAAGCAGCTGCTCAACATTAACCCAGCGACGTGCTCGGGACGAGCACAGAGGCTCCGGGCGCCTCATCTGCGGACGGCTTCTCAGGGGGCTTTGCCTGACGAGCCCCCTGCAGCATTCCCAGCACGGCTTTGCGGGGGGGAGGCAGCCAGGCGCGCAGGACAGCAATGCCCCCGCTTGCCAGCGGAGCCCCCCGCCGCGCGGCGAGGCCGGGGGCTCGGGGTCAGCGCGCAGACTGGCGCAGGAAGCGGCCAGGAAACGGCCAACTCCCTCCCCCCCAGCCCTGCCCACGCACAGGACAAACGGCAGCGACGGATGCGGCCCCCCCCTTAACCCCAGCGGGATGGCCAGTGGCTCCGTGCCAGCAGCGCCACTCGGCTCCTGGGGTGACTCTCCCCCCCAGACCAGCTCGCAGCAGCCACGCCGCCAGCACGCCGAGTCCCCGAGGTACTTGCCTTCCGGCGTGCCCGGGCGGGAGGGAGGAGGACGTCACGCCCGTGCTCCTGGCTGTTTTGGGGTTGAACGCTATCACGCAGAAGGCGGGGTTTCCACAGGACTCGCTCTCTTTGGCGTGTGGGTGACTTAAGACAACAAACAGAAGGCCCTGATACACAGAGGAAAAATACATCACTAAAAACAACAGCAAGAGGGGAAAAAAAACCAAAGAATTTTCCAAAAGTTAATTGCTACATTCTCTTCATAATCAAAGTCCCACGGACAGTAATGCATTATTTTTACTGAATAACAGAGAAATGGTTTCCTTTCCTTATCGAATTAGATAAAACCCAAAGCAGCTGCTGACTGATAAGGGCTGATGCAACACAGCAAAATGACAGCTCCGTGACACAATGGATTTACGCACTTATCTTTCTGTCTGAAAAAGCTAAACTTGCTGTAGGATGAGGTGACATTTAGAGTAAAATTCCTGGGCCTCACTTTAATCCCTAGGAGCTTATAAACTTAACAAGAATTCCATGCAAACCAGGACAGCTGAAAACAGCAGCTCTCAGAATAGCCACAGGTCAGCATGAAATTCGCTGGGATAGATCTTCTGAGGAAGTCTCCAAAAAGTCTGACTCAAGCCACTGTTATCGGACAAGACATTCCTGCCCCAAAAGGTTAAATGCTCACTGAAACCAATCAAATCCTTGATAAACTAGAAAAATCCATCAGGAATCGCAGCACAGGTGGAAGCAAGTGGGAAAGAATCTTTAGTGTGAATCTTGGTTTTAAACAGTTGCCATCCTCAGGGGTAGATAATAACCACTGCCCATCGGCCTTCCCACCACGGCAGTGTGCCGTCACCACGCTGGTGAGGCGGGAGAGCCTTGCCAAGCACCAGCGCTGGGCAGCAGGACTCCCACTTCCCACACACCAGGTGCTGCTGCTTTGGAACACACTTTTGACGCAGCACCCTCTGGTTTTATTAGTACACTGCAGAAAGCCAAGAATTCGAGGTAGCCAGTGTGGCTTACTTCTCCCGGTTAACCTATCTGCCTTTGAAATACCTTCAGTGTATCTAAATAGAGCTGATATTTCAACCCACTCCAGAAACCCTAGTCCTTTGAGTCCCCACCACAGTTAGTCAGTGCAGTCCATGCATAAACTGTGTGCCATACTTCATGTACGTACAGAGTCGGAATATGCTCGATGGCAGATGGAAGCTGGGTGGGAGTAACCAACATGCATCTTCTTCAGGAGCTGGCCTGTTTTCAAATTCCTGCAGTTGGTGAAAAGACAAATTCTGACTGCATTTCCATTCTCTAGCCATTATTTTCTAATGATAGTTGCACCGCTACGCAAGACGGACACAGTTTTGGCTCCAAACCAAACTAAGGCAAGAGGCCACAGGAAGAGCTGTAATGAACAGGATGCAAAAGCAAGTGGAATTATAACAGCAGAGTTCATTCACTATCTACTTAACTGTACAGAAGTTGAAGTGCCAGACTGTAGGCCCTTTGAGAATTACCATTTCACAGGCAAATCAGCTACCAACCAACACCCCCGTATAACATTTAGCTGTTACAGCCACCATGTACACCCACAAGCTAAATCACTGAGTTGCAAAGGAAACACTGACCAAACAACAATGCTGTTCACTGCAGTCGTGCCAACCAAGGCGTCTCTCATTCCTTCTACTTCAGCAAAAGCTAAAACAGTTTCTTCGGGGGGCATCAAAGTCTGTCCATCTCTGCTCCTGAATAGCAGATGAGCGTGTGAGAAAAGGCAGACAAACTAGTAAGCATGTGTTCCGTACTCAGCACATCTCCAGAGGAGGAACACTTTTCTACATCTCTGATGTCTCCTCAGTTTTCTTCCACCTGCCACCGTAAGGCCACCCCAAAACCAGCAGACTCACCTTCCTGTCTCTGAAAGCGATACTATTTCCACTTGCTGCTCTTGCATGGTCCTGCTGCTGCTGACCAGCCTCCTACCCTTTAGTCCGAGAACAGCTTTTATATTTCCAGTTTTTACTAGTGCTTGCTTGAATGAGTCATTCTCAGAAGAATAAAGCAAGAGCCTAAATTAAGAGAAAAGTACGCCTAATGACAGAAGGAAGCATAACTCAAACATGCCATGGTGTATAAAAATAAGCATTTGTTTGAACAGTCTACCACCTCTAGGGGCGAACAAGTAAGTCCTTATAGTCAATTTTTAGAAATCCCTTCCGTATTTTCCAACTGTTAAAGCAACTGAGAAAGTGACACGTTGGTAAGAGATAATTTCAACCCTTACACAAGAGGAGAGTTAAGCTGCAGCTATTCAGGGTGCAAAGCACTAGTAAGAAATAAATACACCACCTTACTTCTCCAATCTCCAAATCTCCCAGTGCTATACACACAAGATTACAGGTGTCCGGCAGAGGAACGATCTGTATTACAGGAATCTAGGACAGCAAAACAAGAACTCAGTGTCACCCACAATATCCCTTTGACTTTATTCCCATTTTCTAGAGTGTTTCAAGTAAAATGATATGGAGTAGAACTAATTTTCAGATCCATCTGAAGAAGCACGCTTAGATTAACAGCTGAAGTCTCTGCTGACTGTCTACCTAATTAGACAATCCCTGTTGATGTAAGAGACAAAAAGTGGCTCCAGGGAGCGTAAGGGGCTGAAGTGCAGCCACCATTCAGTAGATGAAGCACCAAATTCCGGCAGATAACACGCGATCATACAAGCTACTGGCCTTCTCCATCAGCAGTGCACGTCCTTCTCCTCTCTGGCCTGATGGAATTAAAATTTATGCCACCTAAAGAACTTACCTTGGACCCATGACTGCAAGCTCCTTGTATCTTGGGGACTAATACATGGGACGAGAAAGTTGCCTCAAATTCTAGAAACAAGGATTGTGTTCATACCTCTCCGAGCTGCCAAGTATAGACCTTTCCCCAGCGGTCGGATGCCAGAGGTTTCCACAGGGAGACAGAACTCTCACAGGCTGTCACCACACACAGCTCTCTGCAGCCGGCTGCTTCCCACCACACCGCACTCACATCCACGGCGCAGGAACTTGAAGAATCCTGTCCAAAAGAAAATGGCGCTGGTTTTCTTCCAATAGACGTGGTTATCTCACCTGGAGGTTCAGCCTGAGAAAAATGCTTGACGTTCAGTGTGATGAGAATTTGAGGCTAACATTTAAGCCTTATGATATTTAACTTTGAGTGAAATGCCAGTAAGACACCAAGGAAAACAAACCTGCTGGGTTTCACCCTCGGAGCAGCAAATACATTGGCTCACTTCACCATAATCACTTGTCATTTGAAATGACAGGAACCTGGCAGAGCCCAGAGGTGGGACAGGACCGGGGGTACCACAGCACAGCCACAACAAAGCCCGAGTGCCACCCACCCGCAGTCACTTCCCTTGCTGCACAGGCGGGAGGTGGGACTGGCAGTAGCGCAGACCAAGCTTAAAACTGAACAAAGCAAGGGCCTTCTCCCTTGTAAAAATGTTTTCAGCTTCAGCCATATTATTGTTGGCTGGTTATGCCAACCCCCTCCTGGTTTGCTTCTGGAGCAAAACTTTGCACTTGGGTTTGGAAAACCTAGAGGTGACCCAGCCCCTAGCAAGTTCAATGGACTTTCTCACAGATATTGCTTCCTTGCCTGCCAAGCCTTGTCTACCCGCTACGAGACAGAGGACACGGAGAGGACACGACTGCAGGAAGAAAAGCCTGTGGCTCAGCTGTGCAAACAGTCCTGGGCAAGATTTCCCTTCGTCATGGCATGCGCAATCAAGGCTCCGTTCCAGAAGGGTGGGAACATCAACATGTGTACTTGGCAAAGCTGTGGCCCCTACAAAATCTGTTTGTTACTGGGTGGGTTAGTGCCTGAAATGGTGACAGGAGGCCACGGGAGACACAGGGCAGGCAAGAGGGGTACCAGGGCTGAGATCATTTTACCTGGGGCTGAAGAAAAATGCAGCAG
Source organism: Tyto alba (assembly GCF_018691265.1). NCBI lineage: Eukaryota > Metazoa > Chordata > Aves > Strigiformes > Tytonidae > Tyto > Tyto alba. The sequence continues at coordinate 906,151 of NW_024881302.1, read as the reverse complement.
TTCTGTTTGCTGAGATATCTACCTGTGCTTAGACATTCATTATTCAGAAACAAACACTGAAATCTTTTATCAGTCAAAAGGAAATATGCAGCGATCTAACCTTTCAGCATGCTTTAGCACAAGTAAAGACAGAACTGATCAAATTAGACATCAATCTATTTTGTTCAACTAGCCATTCTGCATTTTTCATTTCATTTTTGTTAAACTTGGTGTTAAGGAGCTGTTACTAACTCAGTAAACAATTATCTGATGTTATCCCACCTTTAGCTTTGATACAAGCTGCAAGCTCTCTTCTCTCAGGTCATCAAGCAGTGCTGGAGTCAGCTGTTCCACTGTATCTTTTTTCTGCACAAACAAGTAAAGAATGAGGATAATTCGACTCTGAAATTACATTCAGCATCTGCAAGAATGAGGCAGAAGCGTGAATCCACTCTGCATGAAGTTCTTGGAGAGCTATGGTAGGAGCACCTCTTTTTGTACTTGCATGCCTTTGAGAAAGAAGAGATCCCAGACAGGTTATTTCCTGGTTTCACCCAAGAATTGTCTTTTACCATGACTTTGTATCTCTCAGCCTTCAGAGACAAGTCATTCTCTCAGTACCCATCCCGCATGCGAGTTGTTTAATCTCCTTTACCAAATCCTAGCTGAAAATTTTCCTTAAGGTAAACTAACACTGTGTGGGTACCAGAAACATTTTGTTCATATACCCGTGCCAAACACACATCCTGCAATAAGCACTGAAACCCACATCTCCAGTTCCATCAAGCAGGATTTTAAAGAATTTGCTCTTGAGGTCAAAAGACCTTAGGCAACAGAAGAAAACCAAACATTTGCTAAGTCAGCTAAAAGACGGCATGCAGGGCTAGCGTGCAGAGAGGTCTTTCCCCTGAAGTCAGGTGAGACTCTGGAAAAGGGGATTCACCCACAAAACTGCTGGCTTAGTACCCTTGGCAAAGAGGTCAGATCGCTACCTGTTCAGAAGCTCTGCAGGATGTCTGCTGTTTGCTCTCTGACTGCTGATGCTTCTCCAAGGCGACTGCCTCCCCAGATTTATTATCAGGACCTTTTTCAGCTTCTAAAGGAAATGTTGTACCTTGTTCCTCCTCTTTTCCGGTAGATTCTGCACCACAGTTGTCCAAGTGCAGTGGAAAGGCAGAGTCTCTGCATTCCCCAGTATCCACGACCTGGGCAGATGCTGCTTTGGAGGCATGCAGGCTCGCTTGTGAGGGAGGTACAGAGGGTGTATCGGGGAAGACCTCGCTGTGTACTGATGGTAAAAGAGCTGGGGTTGCACCCACGACAGGGAAAACAGATGAGAAAATCTGAGACTCAGGCTGATTGGGAGCACCAGCTAAGACGGTCCCTATGGGAGTAAATAGCAATTCATGGGTGGAAAGTTCCTTCTTGGAAGCTGGGCCTTCTATGTGAGGTAACTTGGGAAATTCATTTTTGAAAGGTGAAATCAAATTACTGTTGAGACTTCTTTCTTCTGGATTCGTTTGCGCACCCTGTGTGTCCTCTGAAGCCACATCACCTCCAGACACACTAGGAACAAAAACTTCCAAGTCATTCACAGGGGAAGATTCTAATTTCTCAAGTTTTAATAATCCAAACTCCTCATCCGGTAAGTGGAAGTCTCTGATACCCAGTCTGTTGGCCAGCCACTGGAGGCTGCGGAAGGAGAAGAGAGAGCCGCAAGTATCGGGGTCCATAGCAGGGAGGCCAAGAGAAGCAGGACCCTCTGAATAGCTACATCTTCTTTTTCTTTCATCTAGACAAAGAAAAATACAAGAGAACATCACATCATAAAATAACCAGCAACTAGCCTTTTCAGAATCCCTCATCCAAAATGTCACTCTAATCTATTAAAAAAAAAAAAAAGCCATATCCATCTTAACACATGGAAGTGGCACTTTTCTGGAAAAACATTATATTGCATCAAGGCTTCAGCTAAAATATCATTGCCAAAGCCTGCTAGAATTGACCAAGTGCTTAGTCACTTCATTTTGTTTGTTTTTGTCCCAGCACTTTCTCTTCTTATAATATCCACAGACATTCAGGCTGTAATGCTACTTTTTGTGTTTCACACCTGTCAGTACTAAAAAAACCCAATCATTAACATGCAGACTTAGTTGTAGAAACAGATTTACATCCATGTGCTGGAAAATCAGGTCCAGCATGCACAACATTTGCTCCAACAGCAAAGGCAGCTTAAGAAGTTCTCTGCCCTGATCCTCATCCATGCACTGCTGTTCCCTCCCCATCACTGTCCTGAGGCAGAGGTTTCTGGAATTGTTCAAGGAACACAGACATGATGATCTAAATTAAAAAAAAAAAATCCAAACCTCTTATTTAAAAAAAAAATAAGTTAACCCACATCAGATTTTCTTGAATAAAACATATGGCAGGGTGTGAAGAGCAGTGCACGCGCTCACTGGGACGTTTCCCTGCCTTGCTCTCGGGCTGTAGTTTTAGGCAGTGCCTGTACTGAAATACCTTCTGAGACTTGGCTGGCTCTCCGTCTTGTGGAGGAACGCAGGGAGCGGCGTGGAGGGACACTGATCGCCAGGAGCTGCTCGGCCCTGCAGCCTCCTTGCACGTCCTGATTCTTAACACACTCCCCTGGATGTTCATCAGCCTGACACACAGATAAGTTGGCTTCCAGATCTCCTACACGGCCAGCAAAAGTTTCATTCCCTGGGTTCAGAGAATCGCTGTTCTGAAGTGGATTTTGAACCTGTCCTAACAGAGTCTTACAGCATTTGCCAAGCACTTGGCTTCCTCCAGGAGGAGGATCAGCACTCACTGGCTTCACAGTGCCAGTCACTTCTGTCTCTCCAGACCCAAGAGCTGCAGCGGCAGACAGCCTTCTCTCACCTGAGGATGATTTTTCAAGATTAGCCTCACAGTTTTCCTTTTCACTCTGACACTCATTTGACAGCAGACTACCACTTTCCCTCGGTGTTATGACACTCAAACTCTCTACAAGTTCCTGTGATGCTTGATGCACAGGGGGTGTACAGGTAGACTTTCTTCTTCCTTTTGGTTTCCTCTTCAATTGTCTCTGATCTCGCTTTGTGCTAGTGATACTGTTTTGAGAAATCGATCCAAGTGACGTGCTGCTACCACTGGATGCAGGAAGAGATTTCTGAGGACTACTTGAATTTGCTGGGTCATTTTCTGTACCAAGAAAAGGGGACAACATGATCCCTGACTCCAGATCCAGATTTTCAATTCTTTCTTGGGAGGGCCAATCTGAATTTGTCTCTTTCTGCTTGCACTTACTTCGCTGACCTTTCTTGCTTCTGCCCAGCTGGCTGAGAATTACAGCATCAAGGTCCACTTTCCTCTGGCAATTAGACATGCGTCGAGTTGTCCTGACGTAGTATTCAACTGGAAAGAGAAGCCCTTCAACCACCGTGCAAGAGTCCAGTGCGTTTTCAGGAGCTGTCACCTTTTCTGGAGGAGAAAGACTTGACTGAATTTCAAGCTGTTGATTCTCCAACAGTTCTTCAACGTTGCCCAGAGCAACATCTGTAGGAAAGGGATTTAAGCTATTAGCATCATTCTGATTTCCTTCATGGCTCTTGCTCTCATTAGTTAGACTGTTATTTCCATCAGCCAGCAATACTTCATTTTCTGACATTAAATCCAAGAGCCTATGTAATTCTCCCTGATCTTCACACATACTCTCACCATCTGTTTGTTTTATTATACCGGAGGATTCTTTTCCTCCATCAGCACTGGTGTCAAGTAAAACAGAGCCACCATCCTCTGAACACATCCACGCAGGCTCACGGTTGTCAGCTGTGGCCACAGCACTTGGGGACCTGGGCTGCCAGGCATCGCTGCTGTCCCTCCGTGCACAGGGGAGCAGCTCAGGCGCTCCGGGAGGGACACTGCCTTCCAGCATGTCTTGTACAACTCCTAACGCTGCATCGGGAGGAGCGAAACCCTTCTCTTCTCTCTGCACAAGCACTGATGTGGATGCTCTTTCAGCTTTTTCCTCAGTGTTTGAGAGATGGCTTCGCCTGAAGACTGGTGACCGCAGTTCCTCTGTACTGGCAGTTTGATTTTTCATCGTTTCATCACTGTTGATTAGATGCACATCATGCACTGATTCCCTCTTCTCCGATACCAGAGCCTTTGTCCGCCTCCTCAGCTTCATCAAGCCCCTGGAGGTTTGGGGTTTTTCCTCTTCAGGGGCAGGCCTACCACTTCCAGAGCCCAGGTTTTCCTGGCTAGGCTGTATGCTTTCTGCCTGTGAGCTGTCCTGCAGGCTAACCTCATTACTGGAGAATTCAGGAACGTGTTTAAATGTGACAGATGTTTTCTTCTCTGTGTCAAGATCAGAGCAGGTTTTAGTCTGTAACTGAGAGGCTTCATGTTTGTCAGCACTAGGAGATATGCTATCTCTAGAACCTGTGGGAAAATAGGTTGTATGTGTAAAGCACTCCCAGCAAAGCCCCATCCAGGAGAAACATCACACGGCAAAACTAGACTTTGTTAGGAGCAAAAGAGGGGGAATCTTACAGTCAAGATCCGAGCACGCTGCAGCCCTGGTGAGGAGGAAGGGAGGTGTTACAGCAGACCCCAGAATGGCCAGGGGGGTCCGGGAGGGGGGGCAGCGGCTGCGGCAGCAGCTGCAGGGAGGGGACCGCGGAGCCGGGCTGCCCGCAGAGCGGGGCTCCGGCCCCACGCGGGACGGGCCGCGGGGGTGCAGGGGGGGACAGTGCCCGGGCTGGGACCCCCCGGCCGCCCCCGGGCCGAGGGGAGCACCCGGCGGCCCCCCCGCCGCCTCCTACCTGGGGGGCTCCGCGCCCGCCGGCCGCCTTCCGCCGCCGCGCCCCGGCCCCGGCTCCTGGCTCGCTCGGCTCGCCGCGCCCGCTGCGGACACAACACCGGCGCAGGGCTGGGACCGGCCCCCCGGCCCCCCCCCGGCCCCCGCGCCCGGCCGGGCCGGTCCCGGCCCCGCTCACCCGCAGCCGGCTGACGGTCTCGCTGTACTCCCTCCTCAGCAGCGCCAGCTTCTCCCTCAGCTGCAAGACACAACGCACCGGGCTGGCATCGCGCCCGCCGCCCCAGGCCGCGCTCGGTGCCGCCCGGCCCCGCACCTTCTCCTTCTCGGCGCCGCTGAGGGCCCCTCCGCCTTCCGCCTCCCCCGCCGCGCCCGCCATGGCCGCCGCCTCCCTCACGGCCGTCCCCGTGGCAACCGCGGCGGAAGCGCGGGCTGGCGGGAAGTGACGCAGAGGAAGGCGGGCGCGGGCGGGGCGGCCGCCATGGAGCTGGGGGAGATGCTCTACAACAAGTCCGAGTACATCGAGACGGTGCGGGGGGACTGGGGGGAACGGAGGGCGGTCGGGGGGGACCGGGGGGTCCGAGGGGGCGGCTGGGGGGGACCGGGGGACCGGGGGGTCCGAGGGGCGGCCGGGGGGGACTGGGGGGCCCGAGGGGCGGCCGGGGGGGCTCGGGGGGCGGCCGAGGGGGCCCGGCCCGGCCCGGCCCGGCCCGGCCCGGCCCGTGGAGGGTGGCCGGGGGGGCTCCGAGCGGCCGCGGTGACCCGGCCCCTTCTCCCCGCAGGCGTCCGGCAACAAGGTGAGCCGGCAGTCCGTGCTGTGCGGCAGCCAGAACATCGTTCTCAACGGCAAGGTGAGCGGCGAGGGGGGGTGTGTGTGTGTGTTCCCGGTGCGGGGGGCAGCCCCGCTCGCTGGGGACGCAGGCTGGGCCCCCTCGGGCTGCGGGCGGGGTGCCAGCCCCCGGTGCAGTTGCTTTGTTCTCGCTTTTGACTAAAAGAATTGCCCGTGAGGTAACGTAATCATCCTGGAGTGGCCCGGCCTCTGCGTGAGTCTGTGTGACGGCTGGTAACGCGGGTAGAAATTTGAGCTCGTTTATCTCCCTTCTCTTCCCCAGACCATAGTTATGAACGACTGCATCATTCGCGGTGACCTGGCAAACGTGCGGGTCGGACGACACTGCGTGGTGAAGAGCCGCAGCGTCATCAGACCGCCCTTCAAGAAGTTCAGCAAAGGGTAAGAGGTCCCCTTCCTCTAGGGAGGCTGAAGTCTGTATACCTCAAAAAATAGATCGGCTTGGCTGAGCTCTGTATTCAGCGGGCTGTGTTCTCTCTGCAGCAATTTGCAGAACTGTGTCCCTCTAAACTTGCCTTTTCCTCAGACTTTCAGCTTTGCCCTGAGGGTTAGTGTTCCCTTCAGACCGAAACACGAAAAGGCTGGGATATATTAAAATTTCTAAGTGAAGAACATGTTTTACTTTTTCTTTGTTCACAATGTCTTCCTGTTGCTCATTTGGGCCATCCTGTAGAAGGAGATGAGGAAGACCAGTTCCTGTTCTGTCATCCTTAGCATCAGATCTACCTCTGGTAAATCAGCTGGAGGTGGGAGACTCTACAGGGTGATTTTGGGTCTGACGATGTTGTGGATCGGTCCGTCTGTTGTACAACTGAACAAATAATTCTCCTGTCACAGGGTGGCTTTTTTCCCTCTCCACATTGGTGATCATGTCTTCATAGAAGAGGACTGTGTTGTCAACGCAGCCCAGATTGGCTCCTATGTCCACATAGGCAAGAACTGTGTCATTGTGAGTGCCGTTTCTCGGGCTTTTCTTTAAACTCCTGAGTGCTGCTGAGGCTTTGTAACAACAGCAGAGAGGTACCTGCACCAGCTGGCTGCTGGAGCAAGTGTGCTTACTCCGTGCCATTCCTTTCTTCCCCTGTTCCTTTACAGAAAGTGGTGCTCTCAGTTTTGCTTCTCTGAGGATAGCGGGTTCAGCTGACTGCTGTTTGGAAATTCCACCCCTGTGACTAATGGGAGTGTCCGGGGAAGGCAGCTTTTCCCCAGCATGCAAGCGGAATTGTGTTTCTGTGCAAATAACACAAAATAGTCAAAGTTGCTGTTTGCTGAGTTAGAAGAGGCCCTGCTGCATTACTGCATGACTCGGGCTTTAGGCTCCCTTTTGCACATTGACACGTGTTAATGTGCAGCTGCCTGTACATGTGTTAGTTGAGAGCAAGCAGATGTTTTTCCTCAAAAAAGACAAAAAGTTAATTCTGTTGAGAAGAGCATTCAGCTAACGTAAAGATTTATTCCTGTGATCCCTTATACAGAATGTTTTGAGCACTTAAACTTGTTGAAGTTTAAGTAACTTATCAGTAATAAACAAAAGCATATAGTGTTTTAACTATAAACTTCACCTAATCTCTGTTTTAGGGTCGCAGATGCGTTTTGAAAGACTGCTGCAAAATCTTAGACAACACAGTACTACCTCCTGAAACAGTAGTCCCACCTTTCACAGTCTTCTCAGGCTGCCCAGGTATGCTCCCTCTAACTTTCTTGCACAGAAGTGTGGATCACATGGATATTCTTATTTTAGAATGAGATTGCTGTGACAGAGTTGCCTATTAGCATTTAGTGCCTAGAAATAAAGGTATAGGACACTCGGAGAACTGAAAAATAACAGTTTGTACATGAATGTTTAGCTCCTGCCAGTTGACCCAGCTGTGCCAGAGAGCTCACTGTACACATGGCACACTCCTTCGTTGATCTTCCGATGGTGTTTTACGGGGAACAGCAGAAGCTGTTGCGGGACCCAGCTGCAGCAGTCTGTCCGATATCCGTCCTGGGGGTACGGTGGGAACAATCCTACCTTAGTGCTCAACATGAGAGAAGAGCCCTTTTCTTTTCTAGTAGTATTTACTTACAATTCAATCAAAACCACTGCTTTGAATGTTGAATATAAGCTTATTTTTGCTTTCTGCTGCAAGAACCCCGATGGTCATACCCTTGTTCTTCTTCCAGGACTCTTCTCTGGGGAACTCCCGGAATGTACCCAGGAACTCATGATTGATGTCACAAAGAGCTATTACCAGAAGTTCTTGCCACTCACTCAGGTCTAGTAGCCTATTTACCATGTTTCAGAGCAGTAGAGGCACACAGGAGTATTCTGGGGCTGGGGAGAGGGATATTGTTCAGTGAGACCAGGGCACGGCCCTCCGCTGTCTTGAGCACTTCTGCGAGTGTTCCTCAACACTAAGGGTCCGGCCAAGCAGTCCCTCGTGAAAGCTGCTGTGTCATGTTGTTTAAACTTTGTATGTTCATTTGGATGTAATTCATTCCATGTTGTCTGAGTTGTGCCATTAAATGTTCTGGAGCTAGGAAAGCTGAGATACTGTTCCCTTTAGGGCAGCATCTCCTTGTTGCAGCCGGGGAACTGGCAGCACATACTCTGCAGCCTAGGCCCATCTTTCATGTCACTTCTGTTCCTACCCCAAAGCGAGTGGGTTTACGTTTGCTAGAAGCATTCTCCATCCTCAAACAGAAGTGCTGTGTGGCTGATGTGCATGTTGTGGGCAGTTACTTACCAGGGCTCATCAGACCCAGCGCTTTCATTTGGAACAGAGTTGCTGCTCTCTAGGCCTGTGTGTTGAGGTGGATGGTCTCTTCCTTTTCTCCCTGTGGACTGAGACTCTGTCCTATGGGAACAGGATATCGTTCATCATCCTGGGATTGGCTTTAGGAGTTTTGGCTGACATTGAAACCTGTCTTTCTATGCCTTGCCTGACAGGACACTTCTTAGCTCTTAGCTCTTGAAGTAGACGTCGGTCCTGTGCTCTCACCCATCACGCAGGGTTAGCATTCTCATGGCCAATACATGATCTACACTCTGAACATTGCAGACCTTAAAGAGCCAAAGAGCTTTGGAAAGAGGATTGCCATGTCACTCACAGCATTCAGTGCAGCAGAAAGTGGGTAATTACAAAACCGGAGGTGGGTGAGAGAATGCTGCAATTATCCCCTTTTATTACCCAGGATATATATATTTGCAGAAAGCTCTTTGGTGCTTTTCTGCATTATAAAACTTAAGAAGGAGATTCAGACTTCTTGGGAAGACCGGACATTTAATTTTGGACATGCAATAGAGCAGGAATAGTTCTTGCTGGGAGCAGCTCTGTGGAAGTTGGAGACAGCTGACACTTCTGTGTTCCTGACTCAGTACCAGACAGCTGGCTGAACATGAATCTGCCCGCTCTGGTTGTGTCATATTAAAGCTTAGCATTGTCCTTCTCTAGCTTTTAAAACGGGCTCCTGCATGTTGTAGTGTAGCAGCTGAGGGCCACGACGCATATTAGTTATGCAGTAGGTGTATGGCTGTGAGATCAGCAGCCCTGGAGCGTTCAGCGGTTCTGTATAATGCAAAGTACTGATACACCTTCAATAGCAAATAGCCGTGCAAGTACTAAAGTGTGTAGTAACTACTGTTAATCAAATGTAAAACCACTGACTGGTTTGTTTGTATTTTTACTGTACTTCAATTAAAGCCTCTTCAGTTGTTCAAGTGACTCAAGGCTGCGACTCTTCAAACCAAACCTGAGACTAGAGTGAGGTTTCTGCTGTGCCAGGGCACATAAGCCGCAGTCTCTTCTTCTGTGACTGACTGTTACAGTGTCAGTGCATTAAAAAAAGTGAAGTACAGTGTGAAACAGCTGCTTCTTTCTGCCTCGGAGCTGATGACCTTCACCCACAGATGACTCCAGCATTGTTGTTTTATAAAGGCTCTGACACAGAGTATCTTTGCTTCTGTTTTTCATGCTGAAGCGAGAATCCTAAAGCCACCAGGGTGACTAAAATCCTCTCTTCAGCCCTGAGACACAAAGCACACCTGTTTGGTACAGCAGTAGCTCCGGTCGTGTTGCTTCAGGCACTTGGAAATGGCCCACCCTTGGGTCTAGCCATCGCCGATGACTCCTCCTGCGCCTCTGTAAAAAAGCAGGCGCTGGAGCCAGCTTCTCGTGGCAGGGAGCACGGCTGGGAAAGGAAGAGATTCAGTTCTGAAGCTGCAACAACCGGGCTGGTACAGCTGAGTGGTCGATGCAGTGGGTCAGATGGGGCATGTCTGGTCCCGACAGAGGTGGAGTGTTTTACCAGAAGCCCAGGTGCAGTGGGACCGCTGTGCCGCCTAGTCCCGTACAGGCTGGAGGCGCCTGTTCCCCGAGTGCCCCTGAGGTGGGAGTGGAGAGGAGGGCAGCGGGAAGCTGTGCTCCTCCTGCAGCCTCGCGTGGCTTCGGGGATGTCCGTGTGAAGGGCCCGGGCTCGCCACTTTCTCTGCCTCCGTGAAAAAGCATTAAGTGTTCCTTGCGTTTGTACTACAGGCAGCTTCCTAATTATCTTCCAACTTCCAAAAATGTTTAGTTCCTGCTGTCCAGAGTCGGCCCAGCCCTCACAGAAGCCATTTGCAGTGAGGGGCTATAGGTGGCCTCCCTGGCCACAAGACCTGACAGGTTTGGGGACTCTTGCAAGATTTCCTGCAAGCCAGCTTAGGGGTGGCTGATGCTGCCAGTGGCGAGCACGACTTTGCCCTGTTAGCTTGCCGTCAGCTGCCTCTGGAAGCGCGGCGGCCGCGCTGTGTTTGCTCAGGAGGGGGCTGTGTGTGCTGTGTCGCCATGGTGTCGCTTCAAAGTTTCAACACCACGCCGCTGCGTTTCACCGGGATTGCTTGATCAACAGCCGCGGTCGGGCAGCGTGAAGCTGGGCTGCTGGCGTGGGAGAGGGGTGGGGTGGGGCGGCTGCCGGGTTAAGGGGTGCGAGTTTGAGAGTGGGAATGGGATGGCAGCTGGAGGAGTCCGAGTGATGTGTTTCCTCGATCAGTTGAGCAGCACAGCGGTAGCGCACGGAGGGATACGTCACTGCAGTTACATGTTTTTTGGCCTATTCTTCTGAGCCGATCCTTCTGCCCTAATTAAAACCTCTTTTATTGTCTCTGTTAAGGTGGCCTCTGCCAGGGTCTAAAACCAAGTCGCCACTGCGGATCCCAAACACCCAGCACTGTTAACATTCCTTAGATTTGGCCACTTTATCCTCCTGTCCTCTGAAGCGTCCCTCTGACCTGGGCCCACCTCTACACCTCTGCCAGCTCTGGGAAGACGGAGGGTCAGTGGTTGCAGCGTGCTACTACAGCCCCGGGGAATTACGAGTTTCTGATGGCAGCATTCAGTCTAGCACAGTGCAGTAAAACGCGACTTCCGAGGGAGGGCTTTGCTGTGCAGCCAAAGCGGAGCTGCAGGAGCCTGGGGAGGCATGGCTCGCAGGGAGGGACGTCCCTTCCAGGAATCTTGTATGAACAGTGACCGCTGCAAACACCCAGTCGCTGCTGTATTGATTCATTGAGCTGCTCTGCTTTACGGCGGTTTGCTCTAACAAAGTCCGGCAGGCCATGGTGCTTTTGTTGCAGGGTGTTCGCCCTCCTCGACAACACACACCTCCCTGGAAGGGGTCAAGGCCAGGCTGGACGGGGCTGGGAGCACCCTGGGCTGGGGGAAGGGGGCCCTGCCCGGGGCAGGGGGGGGTGCACTGGGGGGGCCTTAACATCCCTTCTACCCCAAACCATTCTGTGGCCGCCGTCGGCTCTTTCCAAAGCGGGCGCTGGGCGGAAGGGCGGGCGAGGAGCCGCGGGGCCCTGCGGGAAGGTCACAAAGCCGCCCACTTCGTGTGGAGCTGTTTCCCGAGGTGGCCAGGCTCCGTGGGGGGAGGCACAGCCTCACGGCTGGCCGTGGGGATCTGTGGGGCTCACGGCTCCGTCCTGTGCGCCCGCCGGACACTCCAAGCCACCCCGGGGCCACCGAGGGCTTGTGCCAGCAATTCAAGAGTAGCCGGGTGTTGTCGGCGGTAGCCGCGGGGCCAGCACCTGGCCAGGACGGTCTGTTGGTTAGCCAGGGCTGAGGGGAACGGCTTCCAGTGACGGGGAGGGGGAAGGTCCTCATCCTGGTGTCAGGGGTGGGACGGTGCGTGCCCGGCGGCTCGTGGGTGCCGTGGCCGCTTTTTGTGCGGGTTTGGGTTATTTCCATTGGTGTTTGGTTCTGTGCAGCAGCAGCAGCGAGCTCAGGGCGGGGCTGGGAACGTCCAGCGTGGTCACGGCTCTGGCGAGGCCCCGGGGCCGGCGTGGGGCAAAAAGCCCTGAGGTCAGGCCCGGGTACGAACCCCTGCCAAAATGTCGCCCTCGGAAACGGAGGAGGGGGCAGGGGGAGCCACCGGGAGCCGCGCCTGTATTCTGCAGAACAAAAATCAGCAAAAGGAGCGGATCTGGGGGCAAGTGTGACAGCGTGTTCTCTGCAGGAGCAGAGTCTGGAGGCGGCAGCATCACAGAACGCTGCAGGGGAAATGATGCTCCGGTCGCCGGTTGTTTCACAGAAAAAAACGAAAAACAAAAAACCCAAACAACACAACAACGAAAAAACAACAACAAAAAAACCCCCAAGCACGTCAGGTCCCAGCTCCCACGCGAGTTTCCCTTCACAAAATACTCCCCCCGGCGCTGCTGGGAGCGGTGATCGGGCGCCCCACGCGTGTCCCGCAGCCCACACCCCGCCACACACACACACAGCGGAAGCAGCGCGTGTCCGCGACCAACGGTCCGCCCGCATCACGCGCCAGCGCGGGGCGAGCTTCCCCTCCCACCCGCGCGTGTCACCGCCCCCCGCCCCGGCCCAGCGCGGCGCCTGTCTCTTTAAGCGCGGCGGGCGGGGAGCCTCCCATGGTGCCCCGCGGCGGGCGGCGTGGATTTTAAATCCTCTCGGCCAATGAGAAGCGGCTGCGGGCGCGTAACGCTCCGGGGCCGCGTTTGAATCGGGCACCGGCACGACCCGCTCCCCCCCGCTCCGCTCCCCCCCAGCTCCGCGGCTCCGCTCCCGTTTCCCGCTTCTCTCCCTCGGTCCGACCGGCTCCGCTCCCTCCCGGCGCCCGTCCCGGCGCAGCATGAGCGCGGCGGGCGGGAAGGCGGCGCGGCCGACGGCCGCGGTGGAGCCGGCCCGAGCGGGCGGCGCGGCGGCGGCGGCGGCGGCGGGCGGGAAGGAGGTGCCGAAGGTGCTGGTGGACCCGCGCACCCGGCGCAGTTTCGTGCGCGGGAGGTTCCTGGGGAAAGGCGGCTTCGCGCGGTGCTACGAGCTGGCGGAGGCGGAGAGCCGGGAGGTGTTCGCGGGCAAGGTGGTGCCCAAGTCGCTGCTGGTGAAGCCGCACCAGAAGGAGAAGATGTCCATGGAGATCGCCATCCACCGCAGCCTGGCCCACCGCCACGTCGTCGGCTTCCAGGGCTTCTTCGAGGACTCCGACTTCGTCTACGTCGTGCTGGAGCTCTGCCGTCGCAGGGTGGGTGCGGGCCCGGGGGCGGGTTGGGGGGGGGGGGGGGCGGGTGTCGCCCGGTGCTGAGCGTGTCGTGTCCCCCCACCCCGCAGTCGCTGCTGGAGCTGCACAAGCGGCGGAAGGCGCTGAGCGAGCCCGAGGTGCGGTACTACCTGCGCCAGACCATCCTGGGCTGCCAGTACTTGCACAGCCACCGCGTCATCCACCGTGATCTCAAGCTGGGCAACCTCTTCCTCAGCGACGACATGGAGGTGAAGATCGGTAGGTGACCGTGACGTGGTGCCGTGCTACCCCCAGCCCCAGGGAACAGCCATCCAGGACATCCCCGGTCACCCCCCTCTCCCCGTCCTTCCCAGGTGACTTCGGCCTGGCCACCAAAGTGGAGTATGATGGTGAGCGCAAGAAAACCCTGTGTGGGACCCCCAACTACATTGCCCCAGAGGTGCTGGGCAAGAAGGGACACAGCTTCGAGGTGGACATCTGGTCTATTGGCTGTATCATGTGAGTTGAAATGTCCCTTGTGTGGCTGGGTGGTCCCTGGGGACCAGGTCTCGTCGGACCCCTCTGGGCTTTGGTGTGAGCTGAAGCTTTGGGTGCGCTGCCTCCAGAGCCCCATGGCCAGCCCATCACCCTCCCGGTGCTCTGTGTGTGCTGGTGCCAGGGTGTCTGCTGTTACACAGCGTGGCAGTCTTGAGGCGTTTCCCAAAAGCCCACGCTTCCTAACTGGAACTTCCTCCAGACAGTACTAGATCCCAGATTCCCTTTTCAGGGGGCAGGAGCCAGGCACACTACACGCAGCACGTGTCTGATATGTGCTTCCTCTGCCAAGGTGTGCTCAGGATGGGGGTCACTTCTGCACGTGAGTCTCAGGGTTTCTTTTGCAAAACTGACACCCTTTTCTCTGTAAATGTGTAGGTACACTCTGCTGGTTGGGAAACCCCCTTTTGAAACTTCTTGTTTAAAAGAAACATACATCCGAATCAAGAAGAACGAGTATACTATTCCCAAGGTATGGTGCTTCCCACGGGTGGACCCGTCCACCTCGCAGCAGTTCTTGGCCTGTCTTCTGCTGCACCATCCTGTTCCCAGCACTTAGTGGGTTCTCATGTAAAGATGAAATGGCTCTTATTGCAGAGTGCTAGGAAGGGGATGTCTCTGTCAGTGGTGGAGTGAACCTGTAGGGCCAACTTCCTCCTGAGGAGCCCACAGCTCCCCTGTAATCCAGCAAAAATCCGAGCTGGGCTGTTGGCACGTGGAGTTAAATGGGGACATGTGAGCCCACGAGGTCTGGGCCAGGTCCCCAGCTCATCCTGCTGCTGCTGATTCGGTCTTGCTGAAGTCGGTCGACTTTAGGCTCTGTGTGCTGTCAGGAGGCAGCTCTCTGTACCTGCCCAACTCTGTTTCCCCAGGCGAGCGTCCTGCTTGCCTGACGCAGCACAGGACCTCTGCTCCAAGCAGAACTTCCCCCAGGTTGTATATCCAGTGCCTTCGCTGATAGTGTGCGTTGTCCCCTGACCCTTGTCTGCACTCTCGGCCTGTCTCCTCTTAGCACATCAACCCTGTAGCTGCTAACCTCATCCAGAAGATGCTGAGGTCCGACCCTGCCACGCGCCCAACTATCGACGAGTTGCTGAGTGACGAGTTCTTCACCTCGGGATACATCCCCAGCCGCTTGCCCACCAGCTGCCTCACCATCGCTCCCAGATTTTCAATTGCTCCCAGTGGACTTGAAGTGAACGGGCGGAAGCCGCTGACTGCGCTCAACAAAGGTGAGAGCAAGTGTCCGGAGGGGAGACGGGACTGTGGCGCTGGGTGAGAGCCTGCCTGCCCTCCAGCAACGTCCAGAACCGTCAGTGGGGAACGTGGTGCTCCCTCACCCCTTCTCCCAGTTCTTAGGAAAACCTGGAGCAGTTTGAGTGAGGGAGAGAGGTCTCCTCGCTCTTTGCCCAGAACCAAAGCAGGGAGGAAGTGCCAGCACGAGCTTTGTAGCTATATGGTGTATAATGTGTTTCCTACAGCTAGCATAGAAGGTAAATCTGGAGCCTTTAGAAACTTACACCCCAGTCACACCTCCACACGCTTCTCTTTCCTGGCCCAGGACCGGACAGTCCTGCACTAGAGAACTTGCCTGAAAAGGAAGACCTTGCTGGGCTGCGGGAGCTGGGAGATGCAGTTGAGAGTCACTTAGCTGACATGTTACAGCAGCTGATTGCAGTCAACTTGGCCAAGCCTTCCGAGAAGGTGGCAGTGAGGCAAGGTGAGTCTGGGGACAGTCCCACCAGCACTGCCCTTCCTGCGTAACTTGCTTCTCTGTCACTCTGGTGCTGTTGTCTGAAGTGAGAGACCAGCTGAGCTCAACTTCAAACTGGAAGACTGAGCAGGCTTTTGGCCTTGCTTGCTTGCTGGGGTGCACAGGATGCTGTGAAATGTCTTCTAACAATCTCTTTTCCTCTTTGCAGAAGAAGCTGAAGACCCAGCCTGCATTCCCATCTTCTGGGTTAGCAAATGGGTGGACTACTCGGATAAATATGGTCTAGGTAAATAACATGGGGGCAATACTTCAGCCTTGTCTAGTTTCTGAAGAGGCTAGGGGGAGCTTGGGTTTGAGCATTGAACAGGTCTGGTTCTTTAATTGCAGTATTCCAGTGTGCGTGTCCCAGACCACCACCAGGAACATTACCAAACACTCAGTGAATCCAGAGCAGTGGTCACCAGCCATCAGCCCTGGCCACTTTAAGGTGGAAAAAGGTTACCTGCTGCATGAGATGGCTGGCCTCGCTCCGCCTGGAGCATGTGCACCCACTGTGGCAACTAAAGCTGCTTCTGCAGCAGGTCATGCAAGGAGGGAGGAGGAAAAGTGACCCCCAGACCTCCACAAAGAGGGGACACTCTTTAGCCCTGGCAGGGACTTGGTGGGGTGGCTGTCAGGGAGCCCCTAGATCAGACAACCTTCTGCCTCTGTGTTGCACACAACTGGTGGTCCCTTATATTTGAAGGTCAAACGAGAGCTGCCTTTTGAACTAGGTTACCAGCTGTGTGACAACAGCGTTGGCGTTCTCTTCAATGACTCCACTCGCCTTATCATGTACAACGATGGGGACAGCTTGCAGTACATCGAGCAAAACAGCACTGAGTCCTTCTTCACTGTGAGATCCTACCCCTCTGCCTTGAACAAGAAGGTCAGTCCTGGGGACAGGAGCCCTTGCTGGGAGGTGGCTGCTCCTGGTGAGGCTTCTGCCAGCCTTGTTGGGCTTTGGCAGGGTGGGTTCCAGGGAGAAACACCTGAAACTTGGGGTCACTGGCATTCTGCAGGCTCCCTCTTGGCTGGCAAAACATGGCCCTGAGGATAGACACTAGCAGCTCTGTTTCTGGTTGCTCTCTGAGGCTCATTTATGAGCAGCTTCACAGAAATAAGTGCTCACAAGACTTGCCTATGCCCAAGTGTTCGGCAAAGTGAGTCCTGAGTATCGCAGACCGAGTTAACTTTGAGAATTTGCCCAAGTTTGTGCAGTGACACCTCAAGGTCTGAAAGGTGGAGGGAGGCTCTGGGACTGTGGAAGCAGCCCCTGTGCTCCCCACGTAGCAGGGGACACCCTCGGCCTGGCTGCTCACCGCCTTTCCCGCCTGCAGATAACACTATTGAAATATTTCCGGAACTACATGAGCGAGCACCTGCTGAAGGCGGGTGCTAACATCACGCCGCGGGAAGGAGACGAGCTGGCCCGGTTACCCTACCTCTGCACGTGGTTCCGGACCCGCAGCGCCATCATCCTGCACCTCAGCAACGGCACCGTGCAGATCAACTTCTTCCAGGTGAGGCGGCTGCCCCGCGTTTGCCAGGGCTGTAGCTCCAGTTGTGGAAAGAGCCCCGCGACGCGGAGCCTTCCTGGCAGGGAGCAACCTGAGCCAAAACTCAGCCCAGCGATGCGAAGTGCTGGGAGGCTCCGTCCCCCCTTGCTGGCGTGTTAAGCCACGCGGGCCCCCCCTTGCTTGCCAAGGGGCTCTGTCCTTTAGCAGGAGGTCGCCTGCTGCGCAGGCTTCGGGGGCTTGAGCTGGCTGGCCTGATGGATTCGTTCCCCTTTGCGAGCTGTGACTGAATGCTGCAGCGTGGTGTGCTGTCGCCATGCCTCTGGGTGCAGCCGGGATGCCCCGGCTGCCGCCGAGACGGTTCATCCTGCGGAAATGCGGTCCCCACGGGGCGGAGTGCTGGGGGTGACGGGCTGCTCTCTTCCCACAGGACCACACCAAAGTCATCTTGTGCCCTCTCATGGCTGCCGTCACATACATAGATGAGAAACGGGACTTCCGCACGTACAAGCTGAGCCTCATCGAGGAGCACGGGTGCTGCAAGGAGCTGGCCAGCCGGCTCCGCTATGCTCGCACCATGGTGGAGAAGCTCCTCAGTTCAAAGTCTGGCTCAGGCCGGGTGAAATCCTCGGCTTAGACCTTGTTCTTGATGGACTTCACACGTGTGCCAAACTCTCCCAGCTGTGCAGGGGGAGGTCTAGTAGCGTCCCTGCCTGCCCTGTAACCTCCCATCACATAACTGGGCTCCCGCCCCTGGGTATGGTCTAGTTGCCAGAAGGAAGCCCCTGATGCTGTGGGAAGGGTGGTATTCACTGACTGGTACCCAAAGGTTTCTTGCTCCCCATTCCTAATAGAAAGTCTATTTTTTAATTGCATACCCAGGTTGTTTTTTGTGTTTTTTTTTTTCCCTAATTTCCCAAAGCCAAAAGCCTGACTCAGAAAAACAACCTTCTTATTTGAGGCTTCTGGGCCTTCTCTTGAGGGAACAAAGTATGGGGAGAGCAGAACTATCATGTAAATTATTTGTACGTGTCTGTGCTGATGCTCTAAGCGTTTGTTTCCTCTTGTAGAAATTCAGATAAGACATTTAATGTGCCCACGGTGAGACTGAGCAATCAGCCTTTTAATACTGAAACTAATCTCCATGAAACAGACTTTTGTATATTGCATAACTCGATTAAAGTTTGTTTGCTACAGCATCCAGTCCAGTGTGGTTCCCTGGGGCTTGCTGGGAGGAAGCAGCACCTCGCCTCTGCCTTCCCCTCCAAGCAAGAGCTTGGAGTTCCTGCTGCCTCCTTGCTTGCCCCTGCTAACAGCCCCCAGCTGAGCTGAGCCCTGGCCTCGCTCAGCTCCCCTGGACACGGAGCCACAGGGAAATGGGAGCAGCGGCGCATGATAGCAAATGGGGAGGGGGTTGAGGTGGTTTGGGAGGTGCTTGGTGTAAGCAAAGATGGGCCTGGGAGGTGTTAGTGCTGTTTATGTTACAGGTGAGGAGGCTTTGGGGGGGGTACTCACAGCCTTGACTTGCCTTTTCCCCAGCTCGCTTTACTGTGTGACTAGACTTGGCAAGTCACCTACGTTAGCAGGCTTTAGCAGGAGCCCAGTAAGCTCCCTTGGATTTTCTTCCACCCCGCTTTGATGCCAGTGCACAGCTGCTTGCTTGCACCGGTGTGCTCAGACCACTTTATTTTTAAGCAGGGCGAGCTTTTTAGTTTTTATTTTTTTTACAACTTTTTATAGAAAATGCTCTAGACACTACAGTGTTCTGAAACCAAAGCAGGTACAAACCCCTTGTTACCTGTGTAACACAATCCCACACCCCAGCACACAGAGGAATCAGACTGTACAAAATTATTGCTGTTCTGGAGTGGGAACCTTGCTGAGGAGCACCGGCTGCTCCCAGACCCAGCGGGTGCTGCCCTTGGAGGCTGGTGCCTGTGAAACCCGTGCCCACGGGCATGCCATAAACCAGAACAGCCCTGGGGCAGCGGGAGAGGCTGTGGAGGGAAGGGATCCCTGGGGAGAAGGGATTTCCCTGGCATAACTACAGGCTGCTGGTAAACAAAAGGGAAAAAACCTTTTTCTCAGCCCAGCTGAGATTAAAACCTTCATTATCGGAATTGTGCTGCCCTCCAGGGCTGGGGGCAGCCCTGATGGAATCAGCGGGTCCAAGCCCCACGGTGGTTGCTAAAAGCTGACCCACTGTGCCTCTCCAGGAGCTCCTCTGCAGGAGCCTCTCCAGTGTCAAGACTGGTGTACTGGTCCTGGTCCCAGCTGTGCTGAACACACTCAAAGAGCCGCTTTCCCAGGCATGGGGCAGGGGAGGACGCGGGGGCTGAAGCTTGCTGCTCCCTGGTCACCACCCCCCGGGGCTCCAGCCTGGCTGCAGCACCCTGCCAGCTCCCCTCAGGAAAATGCAACATGCATTTTCTCCTTTCTTCTTTTGCCATCACCGCAGAGGTTTTGGGGTTTGTTCTCCAACACAAATGCCTTCAGGCGGCTGAGTCTGACCTCGAGCGTTTGCAAAGGTGGGTGCCCAGAGGGTCCCTCTTGGGCTCCTCAGGAGCCCAGTGCCACCCTACGCCCGCCCCACCGTAACCCACCAGCACGTTGGGTGACCAGTGGGTCCGGGGGTCCCACCTCGCCCCGGCGAGGGGGTGAAGGATGCCGGAGATGGGGCTGTGGGTAGGAGCGGGGCAGGGAGGAGCGGCCGCAGCAGCCTCGTGGCGTGTGTCCCCCCCTCACTCGCCCTCGCCCCCCGGGCCGTGGCAGTAGTAGGAGCGGAAGAGCCGCTCGCGGGCGCAGACCCTCATGGCCCCGTGTGTGTGCAGGAGCAGCCGGGGGAAGCGGGAGGTGAAGTACTGGACAAAGTCATCGGGGACGGAGCCCAGGGCTGCCCGGACGTCGGCTGGCAGCTCGTGGTAGTGATGCTTCTGCAGGAGAGAGGGTGAGGTGAGCGGGGGTGGGCGGTGGGGTGCAGGGGAGCTGGGTGGGGGGGGGGGGCCGTACCTTGTTCCTCATGGCCCGCAGGAGGTCACGCACCGAGCCCCCCTTGTAGGTGCGGAACTTCCTCAGGTCTGGGGAAGAGCAGGAGAGATGCTGAGCGAGGCGGGGCGCGGCCGGGGCGAGGGGCCCCACTCGCCGCCCGGTGCTGCGCGGAGGGGGGCAGCAGGCTCGGGGTGCAGCGGGGAGCCCGGCCCCCGCGCGCTCACCGGTCTGCAGCGGCAGCGAGATGTGCATCCTCCAGTTGGTCCTCACCACCGCCCGCCCCCCCGCCTCCAGCGCCAAGACGAGGGGCCCCTCGGCCGGCTCCTTCTCGATGCGGTCGCTGACGTCCTGCGTGCCCAGGAGCAGGGACCGGGGCCGTTACGGTGCTGGCCCTCGCCCCGTGCCACCCCCTCCAGCAGCAGGGAACAGAGCCGGCGCCGAGGAGGGGACGACGAGGGTTTGACCCCAACCGCAAACCCCCCCCCCGTCCTTCCAGAAGTAGCTCAAAACGAGCACACTGACCTCAACACAGCCATTTCCAGCACGCGTTTTTCAAAGCACACCTACGTTCACCACGCACGCGCTCACCTGGAAGAACTGTAGCTGCTTCTCCTGGCTCCAGAAAAAGGGGTGCGCAAGGACCCCCGGGGCCGAGGGTCGGTGCTGGGGCTCGGGGCTGAGCATTGCTGCAATCAGCTCTCGCGCAACAAGCTTGTCTGGCAGGCGAAACAACACAACGGAGAACCGACCCCCCCGAGAAGGGCCGGGAGCTGCGCCCCCTCAGCTCAGGGCTTCCCCGGGGGGACGGGGCGGTGGGGAAGGGTCTCACCGTGAGCTTCTTCTTGCAGGCAGCTTAGCTGGTAAGAGCCCGACAAGATGTTGGCCTGTCGCCGCAAGCTGTCCCCGAAGGGGTGCTGCCCTCCTGACACCACGTAGTAGAAGATGCAGCCGGCTGAGAAGATATCCACGGCGCACGTCTGCAAAACACAAAGCGGGGGGAGATGGGACCCTCGCAGCAAAGGGCGAGGAAAGCTTTCGCCTCCCCACTTTTCCACTCTTTTATGTGAACGCTTGGTCATTTGCTGCAGAGCTGCTGGAGAATGCATCGCAGCAGGGCTCCTGCCTGCCCCGCTCTCCGGGGTCGGAGAAGCCCCCATCGCATCGGGTCCGTAGCGGGGAGGGGGGCTTCCGAGGCACAGGCAGAAGTCAGGACTTCACAGCCAGACGGACGTGCTGGGGCTGCTGGTGCCTCACCCAGCTCTGCAAACGGACCCCGGCACAGGGTTACGCGGAGCGCGCTGCCAGCACCAGCACGGGGCCGCCAGGGACCAGTACAGCAACTGGCTTCCAGCAGGAACAAGATTCCCTGGGCTAAACAGACGGGCAGAAGCGTAAGGTTCGCGGTGAACCACGGCCCCCTCTGACCTCCCCACCCCGAATTTCCACGGACTGGAGCCAGATGAGAGGCCCTGTGCTGAGCACAGCCGGGCACTGTCCCCGCGAGGGCCGGAGAGCAGGGGGAGTCCTGGCGAGGAGCCCCGGTGCTCTGCAGCTGGGCTGGCCTGGGCTCTCGGAGCTTTTGTCTTAATTGTGCGTTTCGGTCGCACGCCCCGAGGCCGCTGCCAGCGCGGGGGGACTCTGCCGGGGCGGGCTGGAGGAGGACCCTAAGCGGGGGGAGGCATCTGCAGCTCACTGACAGGGTTCTCCTTCGGGGCCTCCTGCAGCACCTCGGGCGCGATCCAGCCCTCGGTGCCAGGGATGCCGGAGCGGAGGCTGAAGCTCTGCCGTCCCCCCTGGAGCTTCTTGCAGAGGCCGAAGTCGGAGATGACGGCTCGGATCTGCCCGTGGCGATTCGGGACAGAGATGAGGATGTTACAGGGCTTCAGGTCACGATGGACTGGAAGAGAGAGCGCGCAGCGTCACCGGCCACTGCGGTGGCAGGGCTGGAGCAGGACAGGGCTCTGCCCCGCTCGCTGCTGACCCCAGAGCTGCTGCCGGGAGCCCGGCGGGACACGCTGCCCTCCCGCCCGCGCCCTGCCCGCTTACCGATGCTGAGGGAGTGGAGGTGGGCCAGCCCGGACATGGTCTGACGCAGCAGAGATACTGGGTCCAGGCTGCGGCGATCGAAACTGGGCTTTTCCACGTACTGGAACCACACAGGGGTAGAGAGATGAACTGAGGCCTGATTTACTGGGGCAAAGAAGGCAAGGCTTGCCAGGAAAGGCTTAGAATCATGGAATACCAGGTTGGAAGGGACCTCAAGGATCATCTGGTCCAACCTTTCTTGGCAAAATTCTCACTTCTCACTAGGCTGACAGGGGTGGAAGGAGACAAGCCCATGCGGAGGCCGTTTGTGCCCAAGGCTTGCCGTTTCCAGGACCACCAGTCGGCATCTATTCCCTCTGCAGCAGACTGCCCTCACTTGTGTGCTTGGACCTCCACAGCTTCAGCAACACTCCTGCTTCAGGAGCGGTAAAAGGATGCTTCTCCTCCCCCACGCCAAGTCTCTCCCCAGCACGGGAACAACCGCCCCGACCGACGCCAAGGGTGGGAGCTGCCCCGTCCCTCCCGAGGGGACAAACGGGCAGGGAACAAGGGCAGGGGCTGGCCTGGCGCAGGGTCAGTGCTGCTGCTGGCTGCTCTGCCTCTCCGAAGCACCTCGCAGCCTGGCCGTGCCCGATCCCACCCCGTCCCCTCAGACTGCTGGGAGGCAGGTTCGGAGCAGGGCTGCACGCCCGTGGCCGGGCAGGAACCCCAGAGAGGGCTCCGAACTGGGGAGCCGCCGGCTGCCAACCCTGCCCTCGGGCATGCACAGGCCCCTGCTCCCACGGGAGCACTGCGCGGCCTCGCTCACGGCACCGGCGAAACCAGATGCGTGTCCCGGGGGACCAACCCGCAAACACGGGGCGGGGGGGACAGCCAGGATTGATCGGCAGCCCCCCAGCAGCACCCCCGCGCCCCCAGGACCGGGCGGGGGGGGGGGGGGGGCTGCGGGCTCACCTCCTGCAGCGTGGCGGAGCAGAGCTCGATGGCGATGTAGTGGAACTGCTTGTCCTTCTCGGTGCAGAAGTAGCGGACGACGTGGGGGTGCTCGTCCGACTCCCGGAGCAGCTGGACCTCGCGGTCCACGAGACGGAAGCACTCGGGCAGGAGGCGCTTCACGGCCACGTCCCGGCCCTCAAACTGGCCCCTGCGTGGAGAGTCGGCGGCCGTGTCCATGCACGGCCCCCCCCAGCCAGAGCAGAGCCCAGCCAGGCTCCGGCTGATGCTGGAAACTCGCCCCTCGGGGTCCTGAGCACGGGTCACCTTGGAGTGATGCCCAAAGACTTGTCACAGCCGTGGACAGGCAGAAATCTCTGCAGCGAGCTGGGAACTGGGGGGGGATCAGGTTCCCCTTTTTGTAGGAAAATAACATCCCTCGCTTTTTGCCGTGTTTAGCGCTGGGGAAAGGTGCTGAGCCAGAGGCAGGGGGGACCCTAGCGGGGGTTAGACCCACTGCTGCTGTGGGCTGCCTGGAGCAGGCAGGACGGGATGGGGAGCACGGGGCAGTGCTGCGAGGGGGGGACCTGCCCGGCACACCGGTACCCGCTTACCGAAGGCCACAAGCCCAGCTCCCCACGGGGGTTTGGTGAGGACCACGAGAAGGGGAAGGTGGCCACCCATTCGCAAAAGCCCCTGAAACCAGCGGCCACCTCCCAGGAAGGAGCTGCCTTGGTGCTGTCCCTGAGGCTCCCAGAGAGAATGAGAGTGGAATGAGGGCAAGCACCCCGGGGTGCCACCCACCTGAAGACAAAGGTTCCTCCAGCTCCGTGGCCCAGCACATCTTTGGGGTTAAAAGAAACTTTCCCAACTACAATCACGTCTGGTTCTGGATCTGCAGAGGAAGAGGAAGACAGCCATCCTTCAGCCTGTAAGCGTTACTCCTATACGAAGGACACCCAGTTCTTTAACCATTGCCTGGGCCCTACTGCTCTTGCAGTTGCTTTTGTAGCCCACGATCATCCAGCAGCAGGTCCTGCATCTCCCCCCGTATCTCAGCTGGGCTGCAGCCCCTCTCATCTCCGGGGCGACTCTGCTCCTGCTTTGGGCTGCACCTCCAGACAGAGCCCCTCGCACCTCGCCTGTCCCCCCCCGCACACACCTGCAGCAGCCGCCGGGACAGCCGGATCCGGGCTGACCACCCCGTTAGCCGGGTCCTTCAGGGGGGCCGAGGGGCTGGAGCTCTGCGAGACCTGCGACGAGCTTCCCTGGCTCAGCCCCGGCTCCCCGGGCTCTGCAGGGACCCGGCCCGGGAGCAGCATCTCCTGCTGCTGCTGCAGGAGCTGAATCTGCTTCTCCAGCTGCTGCTGCTGTACCTCGTGCTGCTTCTGCAGTTTCTGGAACACAAACCACGGGAGCGCTCAGCTCCTGCGCCCAGAGCAGAGCTGGGGCATCGGCAGGGCTCGGCACAAGCCCCGCCGGCAGCACACCCTGCACCGCCTCGGCTCGTTACCACGAGCGTGTACAAGGCAGCGTGGGCACCGTGCAGCTCATCGCAGCCACGGCACCGCTGCTTGCGCCACAGGATGAGAAAAGACCTCGTGAGACCTTGAGAAAAGCCTCTGGGGAGACCCCCCCTGCAGTGCTGGGGCCAGCTCGGGGGCCCCCAACAGCAGAAGGACACGGAGCTGCTCGAGCAGGGCCAGAGGAGGCCACGGAGATGCTGGGGGGGCTGGAGCAGCACCCCTGGGGGGCCGGGCTGAGAGAGTTGGGGGGGGTCAGCCTGGAGAAGAGAAGGCTCCGGGGGGACCTTCAAGCGGCCTCCCAGGGCTTAAAGGGGGGGCAGGGAAGGGGGGGAGGGACTCTGGATCAGGGGGTGGGGATGGGAAGAGGGGGGACGGTTTTACACTGAAAGAGGGTGGATTTAGGTGAGATTCAAGGCAGAAATCCTTCCCTGTGCAGGGGGTGAGGCGCTGGCCCAGGGTGCCCAGAGCAGCTGTGGCTGCCCCCTCCCTGGAAGGGTTCAAGGCCAGGTTGGACGGGGGTGGGAGCCCCCTGGGCTGGGGGAAGGGGGCCCTGCCCAGGGCAGGGGGGGGCACTGGGGGGGCTTTGAGGTCCCTTCCATCCCAAACTATTCCATTCTGTTCTGTTCTGTTCTATTCTATTCTATTCTAAACGAGGGCAGCCCCAGCTCCTCAGGAGCGGTGTTTCTGCGGCAGGCGGTGGGCCCTTCCACCGGCCACCACTCACCGTGAGCAGCAGGAACAGGACTCCGCCGCCCAGCAGAGCCGTGCCGACGCCAGCCACCAGCAGGTCCCAGCTGCTGGCCTCGGGGTACACCTCCGCCTGCTCCCCCGGCGCGGGGTCCGGCTGAAACTGCCCCTCGCTGCGGACAGCCGGCTCCCCGGGGCTGCGCGGGGCCAGAAACTGCAACACACGCCCGGGGCCGGGTGACACCAGAGGGCACTCGGGTTTGGGACCCCCTCGCCACTACAGCCCCGCAAACAGCACCCCCCTCCCTGTGCCACCCCACGCCGGGGACCCGCCGTCCCCCCGGCCCCTTCAGCGAGGCGGCACTGCCCGAGGATCCCCCGGTGCTGAGGTGGGACCCAGCAGAGCTCCGCCACTCACATCATCGAACACGGTCCTGGCGGGAGGAGCCCTGGGGATGATGGTTTCCGTTGTCTTCCTCAGGTTCTCCGGGAAGGCTCGCAGCATCGTCGTGTGGACCACGGGAGGCAGCTCGTGGTGCCCTGCGGCGGGAGGAGAGCGGAGACAACCGTCAGCCCATCTCCGGTCACGGCACCCATCCTGCATCCCCGCAGCGGGCTCGCCGGGCAGGGCTGGCTCTCCTGGGGAAGGGGCGTCACTTCTGATGGGACACAACAAGCACCATCCTGCCCCAGAGGGGGGGGGGGGTGCAGCGGCCAGTGGAGAAGGGCAGAGGGCAAGGTCCCCCGCTCTCAGCACGCGGCTGGCCCTGACCCTGCTCCCCTGTGCTTCCCCTGCCACGACCCCGAGACACCACCCTGATGTCCAAACATGCCAACGCAGCCACAGCACCTGACCGCAATCACAGAGCGAGCTAATTAACGCAGCGTCTGTGTGCAGGGCTCCAGCACGGGTAATTGAGGGCCCTGCTTCAAAGGGTCCCCCCCACCCCCTGGGTGAGGGCAGCCGGCGGCTCTTCCTGGGGAGGGGACAAGGTTGGGCTGAGACGAGCCCCAAGCCAGAGTCACCGCAGTCCCTGAGGGTGAGTCACAGCATCGCTCCCATTTTCCCCGCCGAGCAAAGCGGGTCAGGCTGCCACCCCAAAACACACCGGGCGCTCGGGCTGCCCTCCCCGGGGCACCCTCCGGGAGCGAGGACGCCGGGGAAGCCCGTGCCCGCTGCAGGTCCGCACCTATTAGGAGCCACTGGTTGTGGAGCGAGGCGATGCTGCCCTGAGGGTACTTGACGTCGGTGCTGGGCGTGATCTCGCACTCCCCCGACTCTCTCATGGTCACGTCGTCCGTGGTGGGGCCGTCGATCCTGGCCAGCGTGATGCCCTGCGGCTGGGGGGGGCCGGCAGCGCATGGAGCGGCGCGCGGCCGGGGCCAGCGCCCGCCGCGGCTCACCCCGAACGGGGACAGTGGGGACACTCACCACCAGAGCCACGCTGCCGTGGACCAGGGAGGTCGAGGCGTAGAAGCTGGCCGCATGCTTCCCCACGTAGAGAGCTGGCCTGCAAGGCAGGGGACAGGCATCAGCCTTCCGTCCATCACACGGATCAGGGCGGCCGAGCACCGGCGACGCAAATGCCACCGGCTGCCGCGGCACCAGAGCCACCCACAGCAGCTGGGTCTTGGTGGCGGCGAAGCCCTTCGTGGACTGGTAGCTCCACTTGAGGAGGTGGATGTCCTGCGACTGGAAGGTGAGGTAGCGCAGGGTCTCCATGGCCAGGTTGAGGTGGGGGACGCGGCGGAGGCTGTCCTGGTGCCACACGTAGATGCCGACCACGGGCGAGCCGTAATTCTGCGCCCACAGGACCTCCCCACTCTCCTTGTCCAGCGTCACCACCAGCCCGTCCCCGCTCGAGGCGAAGTGTGCCATCTCTAGGCAGAGCCAGAGGGAGGGGGAGATGCAGCTGTGCCGGCCGTGGGGCTTTGTCCCCCTGTGCTCCCCCCAGTCCCGCCACCGGCCGTGGGCTGTTGCCTGCTGCTCTGCTCCCACGAGAGCTGTGGCCGGTGCAGCAGCCGCTCTCCCCAGCAAGCAGCACAGCTGAGGCAGCGTCACCCCAGGGTCCCGCTGCGAGCAGGGTGTGGGGGGAGCTGGCTCCCGTGGCTCCCGTGGCTCCCGTGGCTCCCGTGGCTCCCGTGGCCACTCACTGTAGTGGCAGGACTCCTCGCAGAGCGGCGCCGAGTAGTCGGAGAAGGTGGCATTCCAGCGCAGCTCCCGTGACTTGGTGTCGTACATGGTGATGACGTACTCTGGGGAGGAGAGCGGGGCACCAGGTCACTGCCCAGCACCCCCTCCCTGGGACCAGACAGACGGACGGGGAGCCGGGCTGCCTTACGGGTACGGCCGATGTAGAGCAGGGGGCTTGACGGGCACACACCGTCCCAGGCCTCTGTTGAGAGAGTGGTCTGCTTCTCTCCTGACTTGGGGTCCACGATGAACCACGTGTCCTGCTTCTTCCCTGAGAACGAAAATACGTTTTCTGTGTCTCCGCAGTCCTGCTGCCTGGCCCCGAGAGCCGCTCGCCAGGCTTCCTCCTGTCCCCCCTCCACGGACACGTTCCCGGGAGGTCCCCGTGGGGGTCCCCCCCTCCTCCGCACACCCCGGGCCCGGCGCTGCGTACCGGTGTAGAGCACGCCGTCCGAACTGCGGCACGGCGAGGACTGGACCAGCTCCGGGATGGTGAACGGGAGCTTCTGCAACACAGACGGCAGCGTGGATGCGGGGCCATGGAAATGCCCCCCCCCAGCAGCAGCCTGCCCGCCCGCGGGAGCAGCCTGCTCCTCCTCGCCTGCCCTCACTGCTCATCCCCACAGCAGGACGGTGGTGGGGAAGGAAAAGGTCCCGGCTGTATTTGCCCCACACCCACCAGGATGACATTTTCCGGGTGCCAAGCACAAGCAGGAGCACCCGAAGGCCCCGGACTCGCCCCGTCCCGCAGGTCAGCCCGGGCCCCCAGGCCAGTGAACCCCCGGGGTGTGGGCAGGATGCTCACAGCCCCCACAGCCCCACTGACCATCAAGCCTTCTTTGTTTTTTCCTCCCAGGATATACAGGCTGCCATCATTGGGGTCTGGAAGGAATGCTGGTCTGGAAAGGAGGAGAGAGGAGGATGAAATGTGAGCTGCCCCCCACCCCAGACACACGCCAAGGGCTCACATTAAGCTGCACTGAAGAAACCTCCTCAGCAGTTTGCTCCGGGGTGATTCACTACGGGGCTTGACCTTTCCTGGCAACTTCCAGCCCTGGGTTTGGTGGGAGATGAACTCCCGCTCTGCCCAGCACCGTAACGCCACCCGGCCGCCTGCCAGCCCCAGGGGAGCTCTCGGCCGCCCTGCCTTCCCCCTGCACTTCCAGGTGTATTTTCCTCAATTTCCCTCCCATGCTTTTGCGCGTGGTGGTGCCGAGAGCTTCTCGTCTGCCAGCAGACAGGCTCCAGTTCAGCAGCAGGGAGCAGCCGTTCCCCACTGCCACGCACGAAGCGCTAGCACAAAGGGAAGGTTTAAGGCAATGCTACGGCGTGGGCCGGGAGGTTCCTTCCCCCGAGGTTCCCCTTCCTTGCTGTGAATCTGCTGGTTCACCAGGGCGGTCGTGCCCCTCGGAAAGGCTCCTGCCCCGCAGAGGGCCCTCTGCCCCGGCGGGGGACACTCACTCTGCCACATAAACCGGCACCTGCAGAATGGGATCTGAAAAAGAGAGCGAAACGCCGACGTCAGCAGCCTCTCCCTGCGAGCGGGGACAACGTGGCAGTGTTTACCAAGCGATGCCGTGCCCAAGCCGCAGCCTATTTGCATTTCAGACCCAGAATAGGCACCGCTGGCAGCGGGGGTCCGGCCCCCCCCCACGCACGGCCGTGCCTGGGGCTGGAGCTGCAGCTGGCAGCGTCCCTCGGGGCTGGGGGAATTGCCAGCCCAGAGCCAGGCTGGGGGGGTGCACCCCCAGAACCCGGCTAGCGACAAGCTCAGGGAGCCAGGCTGCGAGCGAGCCCCCCCCCCCTTCCCCGGGTTGCTACTCACCATCCTTCAGGGTCCACTTGATGTCTCCTGTGCTCTTACTCACTGCGTGAAGGTTTCCATCCAGAGTGGATACGAAGAGCAGCGTTTCTGGGACAGACACAGCACCGCCTTTGAGGCACTACGGACACAAACACCGTCCTTAGAGAGCAGGGACAGACTTGGGGACAAGCCCCCGCGGGCCGGGGGGGTCTGTCTGCCACAGCCCAGCAGCCCCCCCACACCCAGCACCCCGCAGCAGCAGACCCCAAGGTCCCTTCTCGTCCCCTCTGAGGCAAGACCAGGAGGGAAAATCATTTATTTCCTCAAGCCGGTGTATTAAATCTGCTCATTCCTCCAGCTCCACCCGCACAGGACACCTGTGGAACCGCACCTGCTAATGGCTGTTTGGAGGCGCTTTTCTATGTGTTTTATAAATCGGCAGCATTAAGCCCTGGCACTGAGGTTGCTGGGCTTGCAGTGAGCCCAGTGCTGTCCCCCCCCCGGCCCTGGATCCCGCGGCAGCAGGAGCTGCAGCCCGGCTGCTCCCAGCCGCAGCTCCCCGCTGCCTTTCCAGAGGTGACACAAACAGCCCGACGACCGGCTCCTTCCAGAAACAAACGAGTTGGGTGACTTTTCATGCCAGAAATGCAATTAATGCTCTCCCAAGCCTTTAAAGCTCCAGATGTCAGCTCCCCTGCCGTTGTAGTTGCCAATCCACGCTGGGAAGAGGAGCTGCTGCTTCCGTGTAGGGCGTCCGTAGAGCAAGCGCCAGCTCAGGCGCCGCGGGCTGGCGCACACGCCGGCCTCTCCCCGTCAGCAAACAGGGATCGGCGAAGGGCGCGGGGACCGGGCGGCTTCGGGCAGCGGCCGGGGAGCGGAGCAGCGACGGGCTCGCCACCGGCCGCCGTGCAGAAGCCGATCGAGCGAGCTGCTGCCCCGGGTCTCTCGTGCGGGGTGGCCCAAGGACCCCCGGGCCCGGCACCCCCTCGCCCGCTCCGTACCCGCTGCTGGGGGGGCTGAGATCCCGGCCTGAGTAAAGGGCGGGGACACCGGCCGACAGCCTGTGCCAACGCGGTGCCGTACGGGCGAGCACGTGCCCGGCCGCGGAGCAGAACCTGCTGCCGGTAACGGAGCCGCCACGGCCCCGCAGACGCCTTCACCCCCCACCCCCGGGACCGCTCCAGCTGCACCCGCGCAGACAGCGGCCCCGACGGCTGCCAGGCCGCCTGTTCTCCGGCTGTTCCTCCGGCCGGGAGCACACACACCGGCTCCCTCCCAACACTCCTCACATCAGCCCCTCTGCTTTGAGCCCAATTCTTTCATTTGCCCTCCTCCTTGCTTAAACCTTAAGTGAGGTCAGAGCAAGCTTCCCAGCTCTTGCTTTGTCCAGAGGACACGGTGGGGCTGGCAGAGGAGGATGACTGCTCCTCGCTGCTGCTTCTCCAGCCCCGTGAGGCCACCGTGCGAGGGACGGCCAGGCCAGCAGACACGGAGCTCTTGTGGTGTGGCCACCTGCACAAGGGAAACAACTGAACCCGCCGAGCCCTCCCAGCTGCCCGAGCTGCAGCAGGCTCTGAGCTCGCCAGCTCTGCTTTTCCCTCCCCCTGACGCTTTGCAGTTTCTTCCATCTCTTCTGCAATTGCTGGGTTTTTTTTCGGTGACAGGGCACTCGACCGAAGGCCAGGCTGCCCAGCTCGCTCTCCACGCGCCACCACGGGCAGAACTGGGAAGCCCAGGAGGGCGGCTGCTGTTCCCACGGGATGTGCTGCGGGATGTCTGCGCTTCCCCGAGGCTCCCACCCCGCCAGCCTGGTGCCCGCAGCGGTGCCGCCGGGGCCGGAGCTCAGCTGTGGGCTGGGGGCACGCGCAGTCCCCCCGTGACAGAGAGGGGTGGCCGGGCACAGACAGAAACACGGCACCAGCCTCCGCTGGTACCCATGTCTGCCACCACCACAACGTACATCCCCGCCAACGCCACCAACACACGCCCACGGGACCCCCCGCACCCCGACCCACCCACCCACGCCCATGGCCCCCCCGCACACGCAGGGGCTGTGCCTGCCTGCACACCCACTCGCCCCCCACGTGCCCGTGGGCTAGGGCGCTCGGACACGGGTGGAGTGGGTCACAGTGCCCACCCCCAACGCTGTCACACCCGGGGGGGACACGGACCCCCGCGCAGGACACACGCCCACGCACCCTCCCAGTCACGCACCGGTACCCGCGCTGGCACCACGCTCCCACCCGCGGGCTGTGGAGCGGCCGTACCTGTGCCGGGGGCGGCGGGAGCAGCAGCAGCAGCAGCGGCAGGAGCGGGAGCAGCCGCGGTTCCCGGAGCGGATCCCGGAGCGAATCCCGGCGCGGTTCCCGGAGCGGATCCCGGAGCGGTTCCCGAAGCGGATCCCGGAGCAGCCCCCCCCCGGCGCGGTTCCCGGAGCGGATCCCGGCGCGGTTCCCGGAGCGGATCCCGGAGCAGCCCCCCCCGGCGCGGTTCCCGGAGCGGATCCCGGAGCAGCCCCCCCCGGCGCGGTTCCCGGAGCGGATCCCGGCGCCCCCCGAGCAGCCCCCGGCGCAGCGGCGCGGCGGGGCCGCCCATGTCCCGGACATGCCGGGGCCGGGCCGGGCCGCGCTTATCGCCGCGCCGTGAGTCAGCGGGGCCGGGGCGGATCCGGGATGCGGCTTCCTGCCCCCCCCGCCGGCCCGGCCCCCCCCGGCCCCGCTCAGCCCCGGGGGCAGCGGGAGGCGGCAGCCGGGCCCCCCCCGGCGCTTTCCCGACCCCTTTGCGTGAGCACAAGGACCTGCAGCCCCGTGTTCCGCGTGTCCCTCCCCACTCCGCGGGCACCCCAGGGGTGTTCCTGGTCCCCCCCAGACCCCTGCCAGTAACCGTCAGCTTCGTTTAAAGAGCGAGCAGGAGCCTGCCCTGATTGCAGAGCTCCTCCCCAAAATCCCGAAGGGGTTGTCAGTGGGAGTCGCCCCCCCCCCCCCGAGACTGACTGGGGCACCCTGAGACATCGCACAGTGCAAGAACTCACCCAGGGGTACACGCCGGGGACTCTAGCAGAGATTTTGCACTTTATTTCAGTGATGACACTACTGAGCTATCTCAGAAGTTCGGACGGGGCAGCAAAGTGCCCCCCCCCCCCCCCCCCGTACCTGGGAGCTGGGCATGCTCAGCCTTTGGGCAGCTACAGCTTAAACCAAGCCTAAACCCTGGGCTTGGAGAGGGAGCTGCAGAACGGGCACAGCCTTGGGGTACGGAGCGGAGTCGGGCAGCCGGCCACCCCCATCCCCACCCCGGGAAGGGCTCCGAGGGCCTCAGACGTGAGGACGAGCAGGGGTTCCCAGGAATTTCTGCCCGCATCCATCTGTCTGCAAAGAAGCTAACTACAACCCATTTGCTAACAGCTGCTCATGCAGTACGAAGTAGCTGTTGAAACACTCGAACACAGAAATACTTAATTATCAAACTTTAATTCATAGGACTAATCTTACAGAATAAAACAATAGGATAACCAGTCAAGGTTACACTTAAAAAATCCAGCAGTGCAAATCTAAGACTAAATATTTGTCATCTCCCCCTCCCCTGAAATAGGCAATAGATTATTTAAAAATACCATTAATACATGGTACTTACATATTCCATTTAAAATAAATCTGCAGCGGACACAAATATCTAAGACTTTTTTTTTTAATATAAAACTAAAGAACAAATTGCTTAGAATATGGATAAGACATAGTGAACTTCCATGAGCCACAGAAAACGGATCCTTGGCTAGAAGGTGAAGTGGCCATATGCTTCGTACAAGACTTGCTACGGCTCTCCCGGCCCCCCTTCTCCCTCCCCCCGGTGACGAGGACATTAATTAACAAAGCCAGATGCCAACAACCTAACCCTAAGAGCTGGCAGAAGGCTGGGGTACGAAACTCGAAATGGAAACAGTTCACCGGAGAAATCAAGTCACAGGGGAAGAAAAAGTAAACAAAAGGAGGGAAGTTTGGAAGCCACGCTTGCCCGGCCGGGTTGGCCCGGCGAGCAGGCGGCGCGGGGGAACGCTGCCGGCGGGGAGAGCAGGGCCCCGAGCCGCCGCCACTGCGCGGCACCACCCCGGCAGCCACGCTGCGAGCGAGGGGCTTCTCTCTGGCCCCTCCAGCACGAAGCAGCAGCGGGCACCGGCCGCGCCGAGCGGGAAGGTTAGCTGGTCATGTGCGTATTGTGCGTTAGCGGTTGCTTATCTAGGTCTTTGAATTCAGATCACTTTTTTCTCCTCCATCATCATAGCGTCCTCATTTTAGTCACACGCTTCTCAAACAGCGGAGATGAATGATTTACTTTAATCTTAAACTCGACATGAAAATCTCGCGAGCGATACAAGATCTCCGTGCAGGACAGTCTCCGTTCAAACCCAAGCAAGGCTGAGCGATGTACTTTTGCATTCCCAGTGCAGCACTAATCCTACAGCTGTGTAGGCGTGGGACGCACAGACAGAGCGGGAGGGAATACTAAACTCGGGAGGAGGAGAGCAGAAGGGACGCACAGGACGGCGCCCGGGGGAGCTGCCCCCTCAGCGCCACCGAAGGGCCCGGGGTGCAGCAGGACCCCCCCGGCCGCGCCCCGTGGAAACCTGCGCTGGCATTACGGGTGCTCCAACCCCAGGCAGCGAGGCCGGCCAGGCGCCCCGTACAACTCCACAAGGGCTTGCACCCCAAAACGCTCGCAGGGAATTGCACGTATGTGCAACGGGGATCTGACCTCCTGCCAACAGACACTGTGAAACTGCAATTTAACTGAAATGAACCTCTGCGCGAGAATCGCCAGGTGTTACCACAAACGTCCTACGGGAGGTCACGCGTTGGATCTCAAAGCAACCTACCAGCCAGCTCGAGCCACTGATTGCATTTGCACTTTACTCACAACGCTTGTGTCTCGCCGAGCGCCAAGTGCTGCGTTCCTGCACAGGACCGTTTGTTACGCTGCATCGGCCCTGGAGATGATCACAGCTACCAGCGAGTAAAATCCAAAGCCAAGAGAGAGGTGAGCAAACGGCTCCCCAGTGAGGCAAGCCGTGACAGTCCCGAACTAGAGAGATGGTGTTTGCTTAGCTGTTAATGATCATTAGTTAATGTCAGTAATTGCCTTGGAAAAAATCAGCATATAGCAGAAGACAAAGCTCCACATCATTCCAAAAGAGGAAGGACCTTAAAAGCAGTGCTGCTAAGTTCAATTGGAATATTAATTTCAAAGAACTCCCAGGAAACCTACTACATGAAGCCAACAAACACCAATTAAAGCATTTTATACAAATATCACTTTCCTGTATTTTAATTCAAACTTTGCGCGTAGAACAAAAAAGTAAGACAATTTCCATTTTCACTTAAATCCAACTTGAAAAGAAGCACCTAAAGAGGATCACATTTTCTCAGTTGAGAGTATTTTCTTCTCTGTGTTTAAAACTGCTTTGTAACCAACGGTTTTTATGTTCAGTCTGACTGATTGCACCAGGCACAGGCTGCAGAGTCCTCGTGCCCTTGGGAAAGGAGCAGAGAGGACCGTTAACCGCGGCCCCGTTCCCCGTGGCCAGGACCGGCCCCCCGGCACGCCGGCGGCACCGCGTGCTCACCCGCTCGCCCACCCAGCGCAGGCGCCGCGGGAAGGCTGGGGAGGAGCTGGCATGGAGGCACCTGCCCTCCCGGGGAGCAAACGGAGGAGCAGGAAAGGCAAATGGGATTGATCAGAGGCAGAGACAGGTCCAAGCAAGCCACGCAGCGAGTCGAGGAGCTGACAGTGACAGAGCCAAGAGGGCAGCGAGTGCAAAGGTGACTCCAAGCGACAGAAAGAGCTGCCGCCACCGATGTCCTTTATACCCTAGTGCGTGCTTTCCACCAGGTACTGAATTTCAAGTCGAAGCCCTAACACCAGGACGGCAGTTAGAAGTGTGACAGCCGCACTGCGTTCGCAACGTTACCTCCAGTTAACCGACGCCACCCCCACGACCTGCGCGCTCGCCCCAAGGGGCTGCTCAGGGAGAGCCCCTGGCCCCGGGCAGTCGTGCCCGGACACGCTGCTGGTGGCTTGTAACAGAAAGGAAATCTCTCGAGCGACAGGAGTAACGAGCACACCACTAGCTTATAGGTAGGCTTTGAAACACCTTTAAAATTCATTTTGCATAAATGTTCTAACTGAAAATACAAAACGAGAGCGGCTTATGTGGCTATCGAGAGTCTACGGGTAAATACGTAATCTTAACACATACCATAAAGTGAGCGCTTTTCCCAGTCTCTCAAATAAAATAAAATGAAAATAAATACTCATGTGGGAACTTGCACCTGCTGAGTTTCAACTGGGCTGTTTCAAGGAGAGCGGAAAATGGACATGGAATATATTAAGATCAGCTATTCCTAAAAGGCTGCTGCTTCAGGAGCGTCACAAAATGTTGAGCTACTTGCACTGAGCAATATCAAGCCTACACTGTTAAAAAAAGAACAGCGATCTGTTAGATGCAGGTTTAACACAGAGCAAGACTGATTCAGTCTGACTGCACAATGCGATCTGTTAAGGGTGTGCACCTTTTCCGGACTGAAAGGTCCATTCAGAAAACCTGAGATAAATGGCACGTGAATTGCTGAGATGACACGCGGAGCATCACAAACCAAGGGCGAGGAGCATCACTTCAGACAGGACGGGGCGCAAGGACTTCCTGCAAACTTGAGCAAGAGAAAAGCTGAAAGGCGCTTTAAACTTCAAAAGATCAGTCGCTGGACAGGTACTCTAAATTTGGTAAGATTCACTGGATAAGCGCGCTACGAATTTTCAAATCCAGGTCGCAAGAGACTACTGCAGCTGTTGAGGATGCAAGGCAGCACCTGAGCTCCTCTCCTGCCCGCTCCCCCCGCCCCCCAACACGCAGGAGGGTCTTTGGTTCTGCCCCGTCGCGCGAGCTGGGTCGCTGCTTCGCCCGCTCCAGCCAGCCAGCGCTACGCAGCGCGCTCCGGGGCCGCTTTTCTCAGTCAAAGAGTGTCACACAGCTGCAAAAAGGCTCTGGACTGCAACGTGCGTGATGAAGAAAATGCTCCTAAAATGTAGCAGCCCCGGGGGCAGGAGGCAGAGCGGGCGCAGGGAGGGATGCTGGGGGGGAACAACTAACGCGGCACGGAAGGGGACAGTAAAGCAGCACTGGGCCAACCGCTATTACAGAACATCCACAGTGGTATTCATCTGCTCCAAACATGCTACACAGAGTACCAACCCAGGGCGTCTAGTATTGAAAAAAAAAAAAACAACAAAAAATAATAATAAAAAAAAAAAGGTGAGAGAGCAAAAAAGCAGGGCATCTTTGGGTTAAAAGAAAAAAGTAAAATTAGTTTTGCTACCGAAGAGTCAAACCTGAAAGAAAAGGGCCAGCAGAATATGGCTTACTAAACATCAATTTTGCATACTGTTTAAAGTTTATTTTTAAAAACTGTTTCTGAAATTCTCAGGTAACTAAATTAAGTCTAACGCTTGTAACTGAAAGATTATGAAAATATTTGTTTTTGTTCAAACCATGTAAAAAATCCTCAATAATACATCGTAATATTTTCTTTTTAAAACTAAATTGGAAGATCAATCCTCAGCAGATTTAAGTGTATTACACACAATATTTTGTGAATGAAGATTTATTGATTTCCATTGTATTTGCTTTAAATATGGTTGTAGCTGACTGCAGAAAAGGGATGGTGAAATTTAAGTTAAAAGTAAACTAATGGTGAAAGAACATCACCTCTGGCTTCCATCAATGCCTCGTTTAGCATATTTTATTAATAAGTTCCAGGACCATCACATCCAGGGATGTTGGAGGCCTCTCCCAGCAGTGTCCTTAGCTTTGTGTCATTTTCCTGTGCCAGAGGTGAGCGTGCTTTCAAAAATACTGCCACTTTCCCAGCACCGTGTCTTTGATTGCATCAACATATTGAGTTGGTACCCAATAGACCCAGTAGTAAGATGCTTCTGTTGGGCCCAGCTGAAATGCCTGCAAAGTTAAAAATGACAACATTTACAAACGGGAAACAGAACAGCTTATACCCATGGACAGATACAGCTTATCCACTGCAAAAACCAGACACGTCTGTTATACCAGCTGCCTCCTCCTTCAAACGCTCGGTGCACATTACAGTTTTTTGGTAAGCAGTTCAAAAAGCGTTCCTCAGAAACAAGAACTGCAAAGTACCAATTAAAATGATGAGCTCTTTCCTTTTACGATATCATAGCAGCAACGAGAACTCCTGGCCAGTTTCAAGAACATGAGGAAGTTATTCTGGAAGACAGAATCTGAAGCATAACTCAGAGTCTCCGAAGAAATTACCAGAATGCACACAGCTGAGAAGCCAAACAGGAACTAAAAGAAGACAATGACCATGTTTTCATAGTCATAAAATTTCATAGAATTGTATAGCTAGACATAAAGCCCTACTCTCAATTTATGTCAGCGTATCTAGGAGAGAAGCACCATGGCATGCCAATAACCTCTAGCTTTGCTTTAGGATGAGTTTATTGTAGTATATTCTAAAGAGGATATTTGCTCACATGGGTGATCAAAAATCAAGTATTTGGACAAAGACTACCTCAGCACCCTTGTGCAGAAATTAATTTTAAGGTATAACATTTCCCCTTTCTTCCCCTAAAGAAGGAAACAACTTATATAAGGAACCTACTTCAACATTAAAGGTTACTGTACTTTGGAAAGCAAGACCCCAGGAAAACCCATAGAGTAAGAGAAACAGCCAAAAATTCAGTAGAATTAGCACACCACTCAATCGTGTTCCTTTTTCTAGACCCAATACCATTTTTTTCAGAAAATTACACACAGAAAAAAAAATATTACAGAATCACTATTTTTTTTTTTTACCCTTCAGCAAGACCTGTTGTTTATATAAATACAACAGAAATTAGAAATCAAACTAGATACAGGAAATTATCACTAACAGTAAAACATCATGAGCCATATTGTATTTCTACTGTTTTAACACTGTCACAAGACAGAAGATACGAAGTCTGAAACCAGCCCGGATTTCCACAAAGTAGCAGATACTCAGTATGCCACCGTCCTATTTCCACCGTGGCAGCAGACCATGTCCACATTCCCACGGCACATGAGGCTGGCATCACTACCCATCTCCAACTTGCTCCATTTTAAAAGCCTGACTTGTGTGTATCTGCATGAGGTAATGAGACTGGATATATTAAAGTAGAGACAATACTTACCATCATGTGATAATCCTCATGTCCTTCAATAGGTTCACTCACCACATTTTTAATGGACCCCATGGGTAACTTTTCTGTTCTCTCTACATTAAAATTGATCAAAGTATTACTTTTGATACATGAGGAAGCAGTATTTCACATTCATTTCAAATACCACCTCCATTACTTCCAAAAGCTCCTCACGTCAGCAGTCTCCTCTTTGGCTGAACTCTGGATACCTGCTGCCGAGAAACCCATCTTCCACATTAACGCATACCCCACAGCTGGCACCCTAATAATTTAAAGGAATCCAAAGCTGGATCACACAGTTCCTCGCATTTTATGTCTCTGCATCGCCTACTTCAGCGTACCTGGTCCGGGTCTAAACCGAGGGATGGGAAAACCCTGGCTTCATTTAATGTTTCCCCACAAGGAACTCCACCTGGACCAGGGGGATTACTGGCCATAGTGAAAGCTGGTCCACATGTGAGAATATTCAGGACTGACTACCAAGGATTATACTAAACTCTGCAGAAATGACAGGGCTGCACGTGGAATGAAGACAGGCTAACTAACTAACTCTTTGAAAGCCTAGTGCTGGTTTTACCCTGAGGCCTTGGTTCAACTGTTACTGTAAAAGCGCAGGGCAGGCAATATTAATGAGTAAATAGGGAAAGAAACAAAAAGAGAAATTGAAAAAAATAAGAGATGACTAAAATTACATTTCAGAGTAATGCCAGCCAGCCAGAGGTAACCAGCAAGAATGACAAAGTGTACGGTTCATGGCACTTTTTCTGCCTCAGTTCTGTCCTCAATTCTTTCTGAAGACTGAACTCCAAGATCCTTCCTTTCAGCTGCAGCTTTCAGCGTCAGCCTAAAATCACCTTCTTGGATACAAGACAGAGAAAACCATAAACACGCTACAACAGAGAAACTGAACTACGAGTTCCTTTGATATATCTAACTAACTTGTGTGACAAAAAAAAAAAAAGGCACCTACCCAAAATAGGCACACAAGGAGATAAACGTAGTGATGTAAAGACAAATACGCTCTACCCCAATGCTGTAACCAAGCTGGCTCTGAACTACCCCACTTGGACTCAGGACATTCATTCATTGAGTAAAATCTTACTCTGCACTCATTTAGCATCCCGCAAATCAATTACTCTTCACAATATCTCAGCAACAGATGAATCCGTATTATCAACACCTCTACAAAAATGACACAGAGCAACTAAGAAACACCTCTCTATACCAACCCTTAGACTACAAAAATGAACAATGTGATCTGTGAAGCACAGGGAGCCTGTGTGGGGGAAGAATCAGGTTCAACTTTCCAGGACTAGCAAGTGAAAAACTGTGTTAACACCCAGTTGGTTTTATTCTAGCCCTTACGTGCTGGCATCTGCCATGAATTTCTCAGAGTAGGAAGGAGCTTTTCCCAACAACAGCCAGCAATTACAACCATTCCCTAGAGGAAGCAAGCTGCTGCTAATTTTGGGAAGTAGGGAAACAGGTTACATGAAAGACAGATGACTACAAGAAGATTCAAATTTCACAGCTTAAGAAACACACTAATCTAGAACACTTCACAAATACTAAACTTGAAACTCAGGTAGAAGGTGAAGGAAGAGGATTAATTACCTAAATATTAAGCACATATTTAGAACACATTATCAGTAACAGAAGGATCTGCCTGCCCAACCTAGAGAGGAAAGAAACCCCCAACGTCTCGCTCCATCACTCAACCCGGGAGAAAAATCACTGCAACTGGTACCAATAGAGGTTTTACAGCCAGAAAATCTTTACAGTCAAGTCTGTCCTACAAAGGAAAGGTCAAAAACTTCTGAGATTTCTGCTTACTTTGGAAATAACGTAGCAGCTGGAGGTGCCATTCCAGGCTAATATTACCATCCAATTAGGTTACTTTACTGGGACAGTGAGCAACCACTTCTATTCCTCTTGCTCATCACTATAAAATTGCCCCATCCTGGTCAAACTAAGGGAGCACAGCTTCCTCTGGAGTCAGGGGGTTATCTGAGACGTCCTCAGCAACGCACGTTATCACCACAGCACTTTCAGCTCCTCCTGGCACCACTCAAGACGGTAAACTGATCCCTCTGCACAGCAACACATGCCAGAGTTCTGCAGCTGTACATCACTGAAACAAGACACCCAACTAATTTTGGTTGGAAGGACAGATAATGACAGAGATGCCAGCACTCCTCCTTTTAATGCCGGTCCTAGGATTCCCTTTCGAGTCTTTGCCAAGTCACTGAGCCTCTATGTGATGTTGGCATCAAACCAATGTTTAGGAAGTGCTTTTGAGATATGCTAGAAATGCCAAATATTGTCATTTACATTTGGAGCTGTGAGTAGCAGACTGGAACATAAGTCTGCTGGCACAACTGACCTCAAGTTTTTCAAGAACAGAAGTAAAGTATCAGGTAATAATCAATGACCTGGGAGAATGCCATTTGAGAAGAGGAAGCAAATCATAGTTTTGAAGTATTACAATACCAGCATTATTCCCTAAACACAATTTAGTCACACCAGAAGCTATTTCTACGTCACACAATTCACTTATAGCCCAATTACCAATTATTCATCTCAGAGTTTTAGGGCTGCTCACCTTTTGTACCAATCCACAGCTGGTCTTGCTCAAGTTTAAAGGTCAATCTTACTTTCCCCCCTGACTTGTTGTACATGCCAGATAATGGCACTGTTGGCAGGCGCTCCTACAAAGAGGCAACATAGTAAGTCACAGTGAAGAACTTTAAGAGGAAAAGCTACATTCTCTTAACTTTGTAAAACCACAGAAAAATCTCTCTTCTGATTACGACAATGCCTCAGGTACTTATTTACTTACCTGAACGCCTTTAACAGAAGGCATCACATCATCAGGTTTTCCTTTATCCAATACTTTTCTGTGTTGCTACAATATAAAAACAGAAATCAGAAGTTACAGAAGCACAACAGAGCTCTTCAATTTACTGCCAGCTGCACCCTTGACCACATTGCGACAGCACTAAGAGACAGTTAAGGACTATTTGCAGTCATTTATCACACAGGAAACAGTTAATTTTCAAAGTTAACTGAGCACTTTCTATGACAGTCTAAAGAAGTGATACAAATGAATAAAATCCCAATATAATGCAAAGCATAACATCCCTTCTAGAATATATAAACCCATCAAAGCATAACATCCCTTCTAGAATATAAATACCCATCTTTACAAAATTTAAAAATCCCAAGTCCCACTTTAAGATCATACATGCTGAATCACATAGGTGGCATTTGGCAAGACAGTTTTAACAGTTAAGTGTTATATCCAGTGAATGGCAGAAAACCCTCTGCATCTGACAGTGCAACATACCGCAACACAGCGCCAAACCAGAACAGATTAGAGCAGTAGTAGCTACGAAAACCATGCTCACAGCTTGTAAGTTGCTGAGTACCTTTAAACAATGATGGAACTTACAGTGAACGTGAACTATGATAAATTATAGAAAAACAAAAGCATGTTTCATAAAGGTTGCAGTTTAGTGATGCACTGTTTAATTTTTA
This sequence comes from Tyto alba, assembly GCF_018691265.1. Lineage (NCBI taxonomy): Eukaryota > Metazoa > Chordata > Aves > Strigiformes > Tytonidae > Tyto > Tyto alba. The sequence goes on along the minus strand of NW_024881302.1, from coordinate 864,235 downwards.
ATCAAATTTATTCTGAGGAAGGTATGGGGCCAGTAATACCTCGAGCTGAAAAATCCTTTTTCAGCCCCACACCACTGCAGCACCGCCACCAAACCAAGCCTCGCTGCACTGTACTTCACTCCCTACGCGCAGGCAGCACTTCAGGACGCGACAGGAGGATCCAACATCCCCGTCCCCTTCAGTGCTGCGACAGCTGAACAAACTACTCTCTTGGTGTTCATTTTAAAGGCAGTTTTTGGAGATCAAATTCTTTTACGCCAACAAAAGTTAGTTAGTTTTTAGATATAATTAATTTAGACTGTCCTTGAGATATCAACCACGAAACATTTCTATTATTTACCCTTTCTTATCTGAAATGCCAGGCTGTACCTAGCACCAGCACCAGTGGTGTCTAGCAAAGCCCCAGCCTCCACCAGGCTACACGTTTTCCTGCTGCTAGGACTCCTCTGCACAGAGCCCTTCGTCGGCTGCTCAGCTGTGAGAAAAGAAACCCCAGCCTGCTCTGAGGAGAAACAGGACCCATCGGTGACTGCAGAGAATTGCAGAAGAACCACGTAAATCCTACAGCTCCCCCATGCCAGGAATTATTGAGACATCAATAACCTTTTGTCTGCAGAGCGGCTCCTTTTTGTTTTCTTCGGCCTTGACCTCCTGTTGAGCAGCTTCTTTGGGTGTGTTTACTGCTAAGACATCATTGATAGTGGAGCCGACAACCATTATTTTTGCGCCGTTTGTTACTTTGATTTCCCGCAACGTTTTCTCCTCGGGCAGAAGTCCCTTGAACATAACTTTCTGCATGGCAGGGGGAAGGCCTAAGGGGCAAGCACAAGGATTACGAGGCTGCGCGCCGGCGGCGAGGGGAGCCGCGGGCCGAGGCGGGAGAGGCGGCGGCAGCCCCGACAGACCTGTGAGCGAGTGGATCTTCTGCTTCAGCTCGGCCCCCGTGCTGTCCAGGCAGAACTTCACGTCGTACTTGTTCTTGTTCCAGATAACCTTTAGCTCCACCAGCTCCTTCCCGCCCTCCGCGTCGCCGCCGTTGCTGACAGCCGCCTGCGGGGGGTCCCGGCGCTCCTCGCCCTCCGGAGACCGCCCCGCCGCCGCCGAGCCGCCCTCCCCGCCGCAGCCCGGCGGCAGCTCCTCCGCCTCCATGCCCGGCTGCTCGGCACCTGGAGGCGAGCGGACACGGGCGGGAGGAGCCGGGCCCGCGGGGAAGCTGCACCGCCCGCCCGCCCGCCCGCGCCGCAGCCCCGGAGCGCCGCCCGCCCGCCCCGCCCGGGGCCGCCTCCCGCCACCCCGCCTCCCGCCTCCCGCCGCGCCTCGCCCCGCCGCCGGCACCGCGGGCTCCTACCGTCGGCAGCGGCGGAGGCGGCGGCGGCCATGATGATTGTGTACAATCTGCCGCGGGGCCCGCCGGGAAACGCCCACCGCGGTCTGCTGGGCCGCGCCGGCTCCCGTAGCCCGGCCCGGTGGGCGGGGCGGGGCGGGCCGCAGGGGGACGCGGGAACGGGCGGCCCGGCCCTTCTTCTTCCCCGGTCCCCCTCGGGCAACCGAGCCCCGCGCTGCCGGTGCTGCGCGGCGGAAAGAAGAGGAGGAAGAAGAGGAGGAGGAGGAGGAGAGGTGGCGGCGCCTTTACGGGGCGCCCCGCCCCCCCGGCGGCAGCGCGCCCCGCGATTGGCTGGTCGCGCCCGGGCGGAAGTAGCGGCGCGGCGGGATGGCGCGAACGCTGCGGGCGCTGCGGGGCCCGGGCCCGGGGCGGGGCCCGCGGGTGCGCTTCGGGCCCAGCCCCACAGGTAACGGCGGCCCCCGGCCCCCCGCGGGCGGCGCCGCGTTGGGGCTGCAAAACCGCGAGTTCGGGCAGCTGCGGCGCGAGCGCCGGCGCTGAGGGGGCGCGGGGCCCCCCCCGGGCCGCCCCGCCCCGTCTGTGCGGAGAAACAACCGCGGGGGCCGCGTGGTCCCTCCCGGTGACCGGCCGCGAGTGGGGTTTCCTGGCGCCGAGCGGTTTGTAAGGAATTCCCAGGTCGCTTCAGGCACTGCGTTCTTGGGGGGCCGCCGGTCGGCGCCACCGGTGATTTATTCCCGCAGCAAGTGCCCACGAAGCCGGGGGGTGTCTGCAGCGCCCCTCCCCGCCCCCCAGTTAGCGCTTAACGTCCCAGCCCAGGTAGCACTGCCCTCCCGGCTCATCTGTCAGAACCTCTCTTGGGCCTTCAGTATTGTCATCTCTGATTTCCCCACGGTAACAGGTTTCCTGCATTTGGGCGGCCTTCGGACTGCTTTGTACAATTACATTTTTGCCAAAAAACACCAAGGGACCTTTGTTTTGAGAGTGGAGGATACCGATCAAAATCGAGTGGTGCCTGGAGCTGCAGAAGGAATAGAGGATATGCTGGATTGGGCAGGTATTTGCAGACATCTTTCGTTTTTAACTTACTGAAAGATTCTCTTACGGTACCCAAATTGAGAGTATTTTGCACAGTAGCAAGCTGTGCATTGTTTCAGATGGTGAATTAGTTGAAATGTAGTTATTTATGCAGCTAGACATCAGGACAATCCTCCTGGAAGTAGGTTTTATAGCAGAAATAACTGGTTCAGCGTGGTTTCTGTGGGCTGTGTTGCCTGACACAGAAAGATCCGAATTTGTGAAAGTGGCCCAATGCGCAGGTGTAACAAAGGATGCGCACGAGAGACTTGAGGGGGAGGCCTGCAGTTGGAGCTTACAGACCACACTGTAAATTCATAAGTTGTTTGTATACGGAGTATTTGCTCAAGGGGGTCTGGTGGTGTCAGTTTGCATTTTGAATCCTCTGCTTCTCCCGGATCTTAAGAACTAGAAGTGAGGGTGACTTTAGAATACAGAATTGTGATAAAGTTAGAGCCAGATCCCACAGGTGCTGCCGTTAACGGGGAGGTGTCATGGTTTAACCTGGCAGGCAGCTAAGCACCACCCAGCTGCTGGCTCTACCCCCCCCACCAGTGGGATGGGGGAGAGAATTGGAAGAGAAAAAATGTAAAATCTAGGGGTTGAGATAAAGACAGTTTAGTAGGACAGAAGAAGAAAGGAAAATAATAATAATAGAATTAGAATATATGAAACAAGCGACACACAGTGCAATTGCTCACCACCTGCCGACAGATGTCCAGCCAGTTCCTGAGCAGCAGCCCCCCAGCCAGCTCTCCCCCCAGTTTATATACTGAACATGACACCACATGGTCTGGAAGAGAGAGCCCTTTGGCCAGTCGGGGTCAGCCGTCCCAGCTGTGTCCCAGCTGCTTGTGCCCCCCAGCCTCCTCACTGGTGGGAGGGTGTGAGAAGCTGGAAAGTCCTTGACTTAGTGTAAACACTGCTCAGCAACAACTAAAACATCGGTGTGTTATCAAATGTTATTCACATCCTAAATCCAAAACACAGCACCATACCAGTTGCTAGGAAGAAAATCAACTCCATCTCAGCTGAAACCGGGACAGTAGGTAAGCTTTAAGGGGTTAGGACTTTGCTGGTGAGCACTAACTTTGGAGTAGGTAAAATAGTTGGCTGAGGTGGCAGCGGTATTTTTATGCTACGAGTGTTCTTTGCTATAAGGAGGGTGGATGCTACTCCGTACGTGTACACCAGACTGCATTTTGCTCCCGGTAGTGTATCAGAGCTGTTCAACTGTTTATTAGTTTCTGGTGGTTTTTCCCACTTGTTGCTTCATAAACAATAGTCTAAATTCTGGTGAGGTGGCTGCTGTTGATCTCCTGAGTCCAGGGGAGTCTGACTTCTGTGCTAGACAGGTGCCATTAGCTGGCTGCCCTGGAACAGAAACCAGCTTTGGATGCTCTCTGGAGCCTTGCTGTTTCACCTTCATTCAGTGTGCTCCGATGGTGCGTTTCACTCTGCCTTTTTACAGGCTTTTTATGTCCCGTCATACTGATGTTTCAGGTATTCCTCCTGATGAGAGTCCTCGCCGTGGTGGTGCCTTTGGACCCTACCAACAGTCGCACAGACTTGACCTTTACAAGAGAGCCAGCGACCTGCTTTTGGAGAGAGGCGCGGCGTACCGCTGCTTTTGTACGCCGCAGCGCCTGGAGCTGCTGAAGAAGGAGGCATTGCGGAGCCAGCAGACCCCGCGGTAGGGATTCCATGTCCCCTGGGTGGTTCCCTCTGTGCTGCACACTTGTGAAAACGTAACGACAGCGTGCGCAGCAGTAGGCTTGCAATCTCACTGCCTTGCAGAGAGAGAAGCCAGCGTAACCCTTAGAGGCTTGAGGGAGTGGCTGGACGTGTAGTGGGCCGGCTACAGCTAAAATTCAGGGATCAATTTAAAGTTTTGGGAATGTGGAAATGGCTGACGGGGTTGGCCTGTGTTGAGCTGAGACCTTGGCTCTTCTTTCTCAAAGATACGACAACCGGTGTCGGCACCTGACGCCCGCGGACGTGTCCGAGAAGCTGTCGCAGGGCCTTGGCTGGGTAGTCCGCTTCCGGCTGGAGAAGGGGGTGGAACCCTTTGGGACCTGGTCCACGGGTGGAGCAAGCACGAAGTGGCTGACGTGGAAGGCGACCCGGTGATTCTCAAGGGGGATGGCTTCCCAACTTACCACCTGGCAAACGTGGTGGACGACCATTACATGGGCATCAGCCATGTTCTGCGGGGAACCGAGTGGCTGACTTCGACGTCCAAGCACCTCCTTCTCTACAAAGCCTTTGGCTGGGATCCCCCTCAGTTCGGTCACCTCCCGCTGCTCCTGAACAAAGACGGTGGCAAGCTGTCGAAAAGGCAGGGGACATCTTTCTGGAGCGCTTTGCTCAGGATGGCTACTTGCCAGAGGCCCTCCTGGACATCATAACCAACTGTGGCTCTGGATTCACAGGTAATGGCAGCAGGCTGGGTACTTGCTAGGACACTTCTTGATGCCAACTTTGGGGAACGGGGTAAGCGTATTTTAATAGCCGAGAACTTTGACAGTGTTCAAAGGGATCGGGAAATGGGTGTCAGGTGACCAGTCTGTCACTGAAGTGCCACCAGGGCTTCTGCGGAGCTCCCGTGAAAGATGAGGTGGTGAGCTGGAACGGTTGGAATCTTCCTGCCTCTCTGCAGCCATTTAAATTGAGTCTGATGCTTAATGGGTTCTCACTTGGGGCAACATTCATCTCAAGGTGAAGAAACTGTCTGTGAACTCTTGGGAAAACTTGTATTCTGTGATTAATAATTACACTGTTGTGTATTACATCTGTTGCACTTCTCGTTTAACCAGAAAGACCATGAGAAGTTGAGTCAATGACTCCTTTTGTTGCTCTTGCTGCATGGGGATCACAAATTAACTTATGTTTCGGGAATTCTGCTTGGGATTGAAACCTTTCTTGGGCAGTGGAGCCTCCTGGCCGAGAGTTACGTTTTTTTTGGCTGACTGATGGAAGGGGTGTTCCACTGAGGAAGGTAATAGTGCCAAGCAGAATGTCCCAGTTCCTCGCCAGCAGTCAGCAGAGCCCGCTCGTAGGGAGAGGGCAGCTTCCTGTGTGTGCCTGCTACAAGTTCCCTCCTGTTTGCTGGGGTATGTCCCCGTTAGCCCTGTGACAAGTGGCTCTCCCGTGTCACTTCTTCCTTGGGTGTGCTGCTGCCCCAGCCTTGCGCCTGAGGCTTCCGGTGAAACACAGTGACACCAGTTCTCTGCAGGAGACTGGATGTGTATTACTCCCTTGTTGGGTTATTTTGCAGAGAAACAGATGGGGAGGACTCTGGAGGAGATGATCTCACAGTTTGAAATAGGCAGAATTACAACCCATTCTGCCCTCCTGGATCTTGAAAACCTTCCAGAATTCAACAGGTATAAATATCAGTGGTAACTTTAAAATTAATCTGTACATCAGCGAGAATTTGTTCCTAGCACGTGGCTTTGCCTGGCGATTTTGCTTGCTGGATCAAGCACGGTCCCAGTGCGGCGGCTTTGTGGCCATGCTGCAGCAAAGTACAAGTTCCTGCTTACACTGCTCCTGCCTGTGCTTGGGTGCTGGTGTTGGGTGCACTGTAAGAACCTGGGCAGATGGGGTGTAGCGAGGATGCAAGGTCTTATGTTTAGATTCAAAATAATATCTAAAGAGAGGCGACGCTTCCAGAAGGTACTTCTGCAAGTACACTCGTGTGCTGCGGGGACGTTGTGCTGCTGAGAGTTACCACATCTTTTGTTCACGGTGGTGCATCAGAGCTAAAGGCTTTGTTGTAGAATGTCTGTCTGGGGTTTAGTGTTGCTTTTCTAACAGTTCTGCAGTTTTCATTAGTAAATGCTGTGAGGTTGGGACGATTAGATTCAGTCTAACCCCAGTTTTCTTTGTTACAGGATTCACCTCACCCGTCATATTGAGAACGAAGGGCTGCGACAGAAGCTAATTAGAGAGTTGCAGTTGCTGGTGGAGCACGTCTATGGGGATCAACAAGTGGATCAAGAGGTTCTAGAAAAGGAGTACGTGGAGCGAGTCCTCCTGCTGAGAAAAGTATGAGCAGTGATAGCATTATGTCACTGTTTTGGGGACCTGAGGTTTTGTGGGATTCCTGGAGGAAGATTCAGCTGAGTCCTGGGCACTGCTTTGATCTGAGCTCTGCAGCTCCACAGCCCACCAGTGGCTGTCGCTGGCCGCTCAAGTGGTTGTGTGCACGATGACTGCCAAAATCCGACGATACAGTTAGCTGAGCTGCAGGAACAGGCATGGTGAATATCTTAGTGGCCTTTTGCAGATTCCCAAGCTCATCTGTCCTTTGCCGAGCCAGCAGAGAGCTCCCTTGGCAGAGGAAGGGTGAGTCCCTGCCATGAAAGTGGGTCATGGAATTGTAAGATAGCTCTTGGAAGACCTCTCTGGTTCCCGCTCAGAGCAGGACGGTCAGTAGTGCTGGGTAAGGTCAGCTGTGGCTGCGTCTGGATGAGTGGTGACAACCTCCAAGCTGCCCTTCTCCTGTGGCCCAGGATGCGGGTGGCTTGTGGGGGGAAGGTCCAGCACCCGGGGCCCCTCACGCCAGGGCACTGCCCACCTCCAGCTTTTGCTGACCGGGCAGCGTAAGGCACTTCTGCTTTGCTGCTGCTCCACTCTTTGGAAGCAGAGTCAGAGCAAACTCTTTGCAGAGGTAGGTGAAGCTCTTGGTTAAACTAGTGGGGTTTGTGCAGTGGGAGCCCCGGGCTCGGGAAAGTGGCAGGGTGCTGGCTGTGCAGGAGACAGAACATGTTGCGGCATTTCCCAGCGCCAGGAGGGAGGACGAGCCCAGCTGTTTCCCAGTCTGCCCCTGGGATGTGGTTGAAGTATCTGGGGGATTCCTTGTGAAGAATAAAGCCTTCTTTGTAGGGGCAGGAAGGGGCCCGACTGTCCCAGTGTGAAGGCTTCGCTGTGGCGGCGGGCTGGCTGACTCACGTGAGCCCCCGCGGCCGGCTGAAAGGCGGCAGATGAACGTGGCAAGCCACTTCCCTGGGCCACCTCTGAGTCAGCCCGCGCGCGGCTCTGCAGCACGGGTACAGCCACAGCCCCCCGCGCCGCTTCTGCCTCTGCGCACACCCGGCGGTTACGGGGGTGACAACCAGCTGCCTGCATGTCAGCAGCGATTCACATTTCCGCCGAGCAGTACGAAGCACAGGGCAGTGGTGTGTCTGGACCCGCTTTTAACTGTCTGTGAAGTCCAGGCTGAATGAGTTTGCTTCCCCCACAGCTTAACCCTCAGCCTTGACAGCTTTGCTTTCTCTCCCCAGGGTCACATAAGCTTCCTGAAGAATCTGGTGTCGTGTGATTATTCTTACCTGTGGGTTAGGCCCTCGGTGTCTCGAGAGCAGCTACAAACTATTTCTGCAGAAGCAGAGGAAATAGGAAAACTAGTCTTAGGGTAAGTATCTCTTCCCAGTTCTGTATGCACCCAGTTCTGTTGCTCTTGGCTGCTGTCTTGATGTTGGACATGCTCGTAGTTCTTGTTTGATTTGCTCTACTTTGGAATGTGCTGTAGTTAATAACTGGTGCGATATTCACTGGTTTTAATTGAAAGGCAGCTTGCTAGTGGGAAAGCTCACATCAGTGCTCTCAAGCGAGAGTTGTCACATCTGGGTTTGGTAAAGCACCAAGCACAGCGGAGTTTGTGTGCCGGCGTGGCGCTAACGAAGCAGGGGTGTTAGCAGGGTTCTCCCACCTGATCTCCTGTGCTTTCGTCTGCTGTAGCATCGAGCCGGAGAAGTACAGAGTGGTTTTGGTCAATGTGTGTTCAGACCGATTATGCACTGAGAGTTCTGGGTCTCTGGAACAAACCCAGTTTGTGTCCAGCCGGAATCACCATCCCTTCCGAAAAGCCCATCCCCGAGGGGCTTTTGCTGCTTCCATTTCTTTGTTTCTAGCTAGCAGTCTGCAGCTCTGTCTGCTCAGAAACATTGCTGGGATGGCAGACAGTCCTTCTGGGCCCGTGAGTTTTGTGGGGTTTTGCCAACGTGTTTCACCGCTGCCCCGTGTCCCTCTGCTACTCCACACCTTGCAGCTCGGCTGGGTGGTATGTCAGTCTCCTTTCCAGTTCAGATCTCACATCTGAACTAAAATGAGCCCTGAAAACCAGTTTGGGGAGTAATTAAGGTGGCAGTATCTGCGAATTGAGCTGTTATTTCCAGATATCTGTAAAGTTGTTTGCCCTCGGTCATTTATCACAGCTGAGTGGTAACTGGATGGTTGTGATGGTAATTTAAATGTCAGAATACTCGCTGTCCTGGAGGGATAATAGTGCTGCTACCTACAGCTGCGTAGTGGCAGCGATGGCTCCTGCACCTCTAAAAGTCATATTAAAAAAGAAATCAGAATTACTGCTTTTCCTGTGGTTTTCCAGGTCCTTGGCACAATTTCATGACTGAAACTTGATGCTTGCTTTTCTGAACAAGCTCTGCTCCTGGTGCTGCTGAAGTAGATGAAGGGTGCGGTTCCGCCAGGTTTCCGCAGCGGCGAGGGGGTGACGCACCGGCCCGCCCGGGGGGGGGCCCCTGCACCCAGGGGGGTGCCCTGGCACAGAGCAGGGTCGGGGGCAGCCGACTTCACCTTGGACTGCTGCTGCTGACAGGAGAGTTTGCAAAACCAGTCTGAGGCAGCTGGCAGTCGTCGAAGTCACTAGTCATCTCTGGGTAGGAATCCTGTGTTTTGTGTGGCCCTGGACTGTAAGGACATCTTGTTTCCTAAAGGCTCGTGACAAGGCAGTCAGCTGTTTTGACTGTGGAGGAGCTGAACAACGACCTGAGAAGCCTCCAGAAGCAAACCAAAGAGACGAAGTATAGCAGCATGATGCAGCTTCTTCGCTTGGCTCTCAGTGGGCAGCAGGTAAAAAAATAAAAATTCTGAGACGGGGACTTTCTTTTTTTTTTTTTAACAGCTATCTTCTCTCTGATAGCAAGATACTGGTATTTGGACATCTCACAAGAACTGACGTCAGTTTCTGTTACGAGCAAATACAGCAGTTCTGAAGAAAGAGCTGTTCTGAAAGTTTCAGAAAGGTAGAAATTGTCTAAGCATGAATATGATGGTCACAAATCTGAAGGTAGAAAAACCTCTGGACCAGCTGTAGGGAGTGTTGGCAAGGTTGTAGGTTTTGGGAAAAACTGGGATTTTATGTGCAATCTGCTTTCACAGAGTTCAAAACCAAGTTTTACAAGAGTTCTTCAAAGCCTAATCCTGGCCTACACCCTGGCATCAATCCTTCTGGGTCAGTTTGACCATTCTTAGCGTTTCACTTCAGGAGGAGAGAAACCCCAAACCCCTGTTTTGAGGTTGCAAATAAAACCCCTACCCTTGGTCTAACAGCAATCTGATAGCTAATCACTCTCTCATTTCCGTCATGATGGTGCATAAACATGTGCTGCAGAGCCTAAGTTTCCATTTGTACAGTGACTTCTTATGTGTTTTCAGCACGGACCGAGCGTTGCTGAGATGATGGTGACTTTGGGACCCAGAGAAGTGTGTGGACGAATACACAAAGCACTGTCTAGCTAACACGAGACAGAAATGACGCTGACAGCCAGCCCACGGACTCAGATGGTGTAGGCAGCATGTGCCGCTCTCCTAGACCTGTATTTTTGATCTCAGCTTGATTCTCTTTGATCAGATGAGCTGGGCTTTGGACCAGGCAGGTGTCACCATGATGTTTGCAGGTCTGTATGTATCTGCACTAAGCATAAGCCACTTCGTCTGGGAGAGAAACCAAATACAGATTTGGGTCCGTCCTTCTATTTTCATCTCGTGCAAATAGCCTGGTTTCCAGGTTGGGAGAAAGAGACGTTTATCAGCATTTAAATTCAGACCACGTGGACAGAAAGTAATGTTGTTTCTGATACCGGCGTGGCTCGTCTCAAGCGATTGGTCTCATTTTGGAGGGGGCCTTGCAGTCAGGGTAACTACGGCTACAACTGCACAGGTCCCCAACAAACACCATGGGGAGGGTATTTTTATATCTATTTAAATAGATATGTATAATATAATATTATAGCTGCTGCCCTCTTAGCTGCCCCGGTGTCCTGCCAGGCTGAGCGTGCCGCTCTGAGAGGGGAACTCTCCTCCCTGTGTACTGTGTCACGCGCGTGGTTCTGCTAAGAATATCCCTGACCAAGAGATTGGGATGTTTTTTCCTCTTTTGGATGGTGACCTTTTCATTATTAAATTAATGTGGTGACTTTTGATTCCGTTCTTGCCAACGCGCGCTCCCTCCGCATGCCAGCGAGGGGAGGAGCAGCCGGGAGGGGGGGGAGGGTGGGTGTGTGTGTTGGGGGGCTGTTTTACCAGGACAGCCCACGCCCACAGCGTACGCTTCCACGCCAGGAAAACTCGCGTGGGCTTCCCCCCGCGGCGAGGGGCGGCAGGCAGGGAGCGAGGGCGGGTGGCTCCGCTTCCTGCGAGCGGCGGGGCGGGGCGCGGCGCGAGTCCATGGCCGGCGCTGGGGAGCTGGAGCGGTGGCTCAGTGAGTGGGGCCGGGGGGGGCCGGGGCTGGCTTTGCCCCCCGGCCCCAACCGGGTGGGCACTGGAGCAGCTTCAGCTCCGTGGGGACGGGTCTCCGGGGGGAAGGGTCTAGCTCCTCCCCGGAGCCCCTTTAGCGTGATGGTCATGGGTGCCGTCTTAACCTGCTGCATCTCTCCTGCTCCCCACCTCTCCTGCTCCCCATCTCTCCTGCTCCCCACCTCTCCTGCTCCCCACCTCTCCTTCTCCCCACCTCTCCTTCTCCCCATCTCTCCTGCTCCCCACCTCTCCTGCTCCCCATCTCTCCTGCTCCCCACCTCTCCTGCTCCCCACCTCTCCTGCTCCCCACCTCTCCTGCTCCCCATCTCTCCTGCTCCCCACCTCTCCTGCTCCCCACCTCTCCTGCTCCCCACCTCTCCTGCTCCCCATCTCTCCTGCTCCCCATCTCTCCTGCTCCCCATCTCTCCTGCTGCCCACCTCTCCTGCTCCCCACCTCTCCTGCTCCCCACCTCTCCTGTCCGTCGGCCCCAGCCCTGCCAAAGCTGCTTGAGCGCTGCACTGGGCAGTGGATAAAGCCCAGAAGGACTGTTGGGCTGTTTTCCTCCATTCAGCCGTGCAGGCAGAGCTTTGGGAGGGGCACTCGTGCAGCTCTGTTGCAAAAGGGTAAACGGTTCCACGGCAAGGTTTGCAGTTCCGTCCAGGGAGAGCTGCCTGAAAATGCTTTTTAGCAGTTTCTCGTGCCCTGTGCTAAAAGCAACATCATGCTGTTGCTGCTTTCAACACATCAGTTTGTGGCTTTGACTCTTTAAAGACTTTGGCTCTTTAAAGTGTGTAGTCAGGACTGTATTTTTAGGGAGATTTTAGTAACAGCTGTTTCCTGCTTGTCCTACGTCTTCCATTCCTGCCTCCTTTACAAAAAGCCCTAAAGCCGCTGGTAGCAACGCAAGGTCTGAGCTGCTTCCTGCCTTGTGCCACTCACTCGCATGCCTGTCGCACTGAGGCTCCTTTTTCTTTCTGTTCTTTTTTTTTTTTTTTTCCCTCCTGTGTAAGATAAGGCCACTGACCCAAGTATCGCCGAGGAGAACTGGGAATGCATCCAGCGGTTCTGTGACCAGGTGAACGCCAACACAGAAGGGTAAGGCAGACAGACGGCTCTTTGTGTTCGCTCTGGGCTGCGTGTCTGGCTCTGAGCTTCTCTTATGGCTGCGGGGGGGAATGGGACCTGTCAGGCGCGGCGTGGGGAGCCCTCGCTGGGCTCTGCTGCTCTGCAGAGTGTCAGGAAGTTGCAGAGGGGTGTACGGCAATGCGCTGGAGGTCGATGTCTAGGAATGGGCTCTGATGTTCACCGCTGCAGCCCACGAGGCAGCAGGTCCTCCCTGTGCCCTCGCCAGCCCCGGGGGAGACCAGCCAAGGATGCCTGCTGTGGGTTCTGCAGGGAAGCCCTGAGTGAGCTCAGCCTCGGCTTTTTTCCTTTCCGAGAGGTGGGAGATCTCTGCTGGTGCTTTCCCACCCTCCGGCTGAGCGTCTCGGCTCTGTGGGATTGAGCAGGACCTAATGAAGCAGATGACCTGTCAAAGCTTCGCGATCGTCTCTCCTTAGAGCAGCCGCCCCTGCCCTCAGAGCCCGCGGAGCAGCCCCCTCTCCCCCAGCAGTGGGTGTGCACAGGAGCAGTCTGCCGGCTGCCTGGGGCTGGGCACCAAAGCTCCTGTGACTGCGGAGAGGCAGCTCTCCTGGTTCCCCCCCCGGGGGGATCCCCAGCCTCTCCCGGCTGGCTCCCTCCTGGGGGACAGCACGGGGGTCGCACAACCTGCTCAGTTCACCCCTCGTGGGGCCGTGGGTGCCCCAGGCTCTGCCAGGGGAAGGGTCTCAGTCCTGCGGCAGGCTCTGAGTCCGGCAGTTGCTCTTCTCTGCAGGGCAAAATCAGCAACATTTGTTTTTCTTGGGAACTTGTGCGTTGTCTGACTTGCTTCTGCTACTCCCTAGCCCATCCCTTGCACCGAGGCTGCTGGCACATAAAATCCAGTCACCTCAGGAGATGGAAGCTCTCCATGCTCTCACAGTAAGTGCTTTCATCCGCATGCAAAGAGAGGCAGCAGTAACTGGAAAGGGAGTTTGGGGGGTAGAGACAGTATAGCTGTCTCTTCCTCTTCTCTTAGATGTCTCTCCCTTTTAACTTTCCATTGCACAAGGAATACGGAAACCAGGGTATAACGGAGGGAGTAACTGCCGTTGTTCCTTCCCTTGCTGCTCTGCTGAGGTGTCTCAGCAGCCTGTGGCTCTCGCTGTCTGACCTGTGGTCCCACTGCAGGGCCACTGGCCCAAAAGTTGTTGGTGATGGGTAGAACAGAGCAGATGGACTTAAACATGCTGTTTAAGAAGGTTGGATGGAGGAAAAATGCATGTTTTTGCTGCACAACTTTCTCGGTATCTTGTATTTGTGAATGCAGTGCCAGGAAGTTCTCAGATTTAGTATTATAATGGAAAAGTTTTTAAAAATTCCCCAAGACTTGTGTGTACAGTTTCTGTTTGGTGCTGTTTTGTTTTCTGCAGGTGCTAGAGACCTGTGTGAATAACTGCGGTGAAAGATTTCACAATGAAATAGCAAAATTCAGGTTTCTGAATGAGCTGATTAAAGTGCTTTCCCCAAAGGTGGGTGGTCGTGGTTACACTGGACATCGCAGGTGGGACACACTGTTTATTTCACACCAGAAATGAAAACTTAAGAGTTAATTGCACGCAGAAATAGAGCAGAATTTGTTCTGTGCCTCCAAGCACAAGGACTGGATGTGGATCGCCTTGTAAAAGATGTAAGCCAGGGTCTCTTTCTGTGAAATGCTTTTTCCTTGTGGTTTCTCCCAACTCTGCAGGGACAGTCAGGGACTCTAGAGGAGCTCGAAATTGTTCCTGTGGCCCTTTTGCCCCTCAGTGATGCACAGAACTTTGGTTGGGGAAGTGGCAGAGGACAGGGGTGCCCGGAGCTGCCCAAAGCCTCTCCATGTTTTCTTACGCTCTCTCCTCAAACTCTTGTGCTCAGCCTGCTCTTCTTGCTTTCTCCTGCCAGAAGTTAGCCTGGGTTTGGGTCCTGTTCAGGGGGCAGGATCGGCGTAGGCAGCAGCAGCAGGGACTGGGCTGCAGCAGCCCCCACGCAGCCCTCTTCACTGGCTCGCAGCACGTTCATTCAGTAGATTCAGTATATTCATTCCTGCTCCCTGCTGTGGAGCACTTGGCTTCTGAGCGCAGTCGCTGCCTCCTGAGAGGAGAAGGAGCCATCAGAAATGAGACGTTTCGTCTGAGCAGCTGAGCTGTGAGTTCGGAGTGGGTGCACGGGGGCCCCTGGCAGTGCCTCTCATGATGAAAAACGGGGACCTCTTTTATCGGAGACACTGTGATCTTCACGCCTTTCTCTTCTCTGCATGAAATAGCAAGCCTGGGACTTTCTTAAATGCCCTTCTTAGCAACTCAGTAATCGATTCCCGGTTTTAGTGGGTCCTGCACACATTTACCACTTGTACAGATTTTCCATTACATCATCCCGATGACAGAGGTGCAAAAGGCTGGTTTCGGAGAAATGTTTAACTGAACAGCAAAACCTCTTCTCTCAGTCCCAAGTTTAGTAAAGGTATTTCAGTCAAACAACAAAGTTTAAAGAATGTATCAATACAGAGAGTTTGATAGAACAGGTATCATTTAATTAGTTTAAAATGCCTGGTGTTTTGGAGGTTTGTATGTGGCTTTTACAATTCTTCCGGATGTTTTTATAACACACTAGAGTGCTTGTAGGCAATGATGAGAGAAATTGGAGAAAACGTCCAGGTGCTGAATAAAGACGATAACTTTTGTTTCTGGTTTTGTTCAGTTTTCATTTCTCTGGGTCTGGCTGAGGCCAGTGGTGCCATTTGCACTGTGGGCAGTTAAGGGAAGTATTTAAAGTCGAGAACAGAGCTGTTTTCGCTAAAGTAAAACAGCCTACTTTTGGTTTCAGATTCGATAACTGATCAGAAAAATTTTCAGCTGGTTTCCTTTTGATTGTCATATAACATTTAGGTAATTATCATGCACGTGTTAGTGTTCCTTGTATTTACAGCCACAGCTGTACACACCATTTCTTATGCTGCAAGATGCACAGTTGACAACACTGTGAATGAAGTGCTAGGAGTCCATTTGCTACTTGATCTCTACACACAGACAACTTGGGGCTAGACCCATATGCCATATCTGGCACTAATTCTTTGGTTCTAAACTTTTTGGTCTTACTTTTTTGTTTTGTTTTGTTTTCAGTACTATGGAACCTGGTCTTCAGAAAAAGTCAAGTCAAGAGTCACAGAAGTAATATTCAGTTGGACAGTCTGGTTTCCTCAGGAAGTTAAAATCCGGGATGCTTATCAGATGCTGAAGAAACAAGGTTTAATTCTGTTATTTCAGTTTCCTTTTTAGCCTTCCAAGTCACATGGTTTCAGACCACAGATATCTGTCCTTTTCAATTTGTGACTCAGCTTTTTTCTTAAAATGTTGTGTGTAAGAAGGAAAGGACAAAGGCCACACTTACAAGGCTGTCTGGGTCTTTAAAGATGCACGTAACTGCTGAAAGAGATTTACCAAAGAACAGCTTTACTGAGTCAGAGGTCAGGCTAGCCGCGTGGCCTCTGCTCGCAGATCGCTCACCGCTGCTGCGTGGGGGGAAGGTACAGGACAAACTCAGTGACCTTTGCCCTGGGGTGCTCTCCCACAAAATGGGTTCAGAGACATTCTGAGCCCGATGTTACATCCATCACATGGGATAGTCCCTAGTGGTACTGTAATCCAGAAATTTGTCCAGTCCCACCCTGATATCCCAGGTAATAAGTTTCACGGCGTAACTAAGAAAGTGCCATCATACTTTCTGTGGAGGTTCAGAGAACTTGGGTGTTTGTTTAGGTGCTTCCCACCAGGTTTGCTTTCTGCATCTTTGAGCATCCAGTGGCTTTGCAAGCCTTCCCCCAAGTCCTGCTGTGGAAGCTTCCCTGCCATCACTGCCTTGCCTTCATGCAGCGGCTGCTGCGGCTGGGCTGTGGGCAGCGTTGGGGTGCTGAGCAGGGGTGCTGGGTGCCCTCCGGCCGGGCAGCTCTCGGGGACCCAGTGCCTGCACCAGCAGTGGCTGTGTGACATCCTGCTCAGATGAGGGAGAGCAGTGACTTAGATTGGCAAATCCCCAGTGGAGTGGACAACTGTGAGACAAGTCTCCAAGTCCATAGACTAATGGGATACATGATAATTGGCTAAGAATATGATGAATTATGGCAAGTGATACAGTATGCTTTGTGAAACTTAATGGTAATAAGGGAAAAGGGAAAAAAAAGAAAAGAAGAGAGAGAGAGAAATAGAGATCAACAGTCTGGGGTCCTATGTCGGTCCCGTCCAAGTTTGTCAGGGATGCATCCACCTTCTTCGCTTCTTCACATCCTTTTTTTTCTTTCTATCTATTGCTTCCTTGCTCTCTTGCTTTCTTTCACTCCTTGCCCCCCCTCAATTTATACACACTTTCCTTGGGCCCATCCCCTAGGCTGACCCACATATCACGTATCACATGTATGGGGAGGGGTAAGGTGCTGTAATGGGATGATGTAATTAGCGTGATTCCTATTAGCATATTCACAGGGGTGTCAACTTGAATATCCCTTTCGGGGACAATGAAGCGAAGGTCGTTGGCGGGACAGATGGCCCTTGAGACTTGGCAGGCTGCACCAGAGCAGGGCAGCCCTGCCTCCACCGGCCCCCCAGCCCCAGCCGGTGCCACCTTATCCACCCCGTGCTAGAGCTTCCTCACTTGGGGGTGTGCGAGGCATTCCTGGGCGCGGGGGGCCGCCTCCTGCCCACCCCTTACCCCTCGCTCAGGCTTTTTCTCAGTCCCTGTTTCGGGCTGGCCGGGGAGGAGAGGCCGATACCTCAGCTGGCATCGAGGGTCCCTCCGGCACCCCCGGGCACGGCTGGTGCCGGGCGCTGCCCGGCCGTACCGACGGGTGATCCCCTCTGCTCAGAGGTCCGTACTGGTGTGCTGCCAGTGCTGTTGGGGGGGGGGGATTCTAGCAATGCACCCAGAGGGAGCTCAGCACGTCCGGATCTTACTTTCTACCCTGAAAATCTCATTTGGCCTGTGCTTAATTCACAAGGGAAAGGGAAGTCTCTTGCCTGGGCATGTGCCAAGGCACCTCCTTGCTCCTCCGTTTAATTCTGTAGCGTTCTGGGGAGGGTGAAGGAAATAGGTGCAAAATCCAATGCACTGTTAAGCATTGGTGTTTTAACAGCTCAGGCATCACTGAACAAATATCGTTACCCATTCCAGGGATTGTAAAAGAAGACCCCAAATTGCCAGAAGATAAAATTTTACCTCCCCCTTCTCCACGACCTCAGAATTCTATTTTTGACACAGATGAAGAGAAATCCAAGGTAAATCTTAGGGGTTTTGTGCCTACCCCCCTACTCTGATTTGTACTGATGAGAAAACAGGCTCAGTCACCTTTTGGGAGCTTTTGATGTTTCCGATGGAATGTTTTCAAAATGTTGTTAATACTTCTTGCTGTACAACAGATAGAGAATTCTTTAATGCTTTCTCAGAAACTCTTGCTTCATAAAAAGTGAAACTTTTTTAGAGAAAAACATCAGTTTCTCTTACACTTTCCCGAGAGAGGGTTTCTGTGGGTCTCACAGATGTTCTGCAGAGCCAGAGAGCTCCTGTTCCCCAACAGCCAAACAGTGTGTGCAGGCATCTGTAGGAGGCAGCAGTATTATCTGGATTAGATCACAGGACCTGAGCCCACCTACTTCTGGGATTATAGAAACTGTTCCGACAGTGTGTGTCTCTCAATATCTGCTCTTGTGTGACGTGTGCCTGTAGCACAGTGCCTAGAGACTGCTGCTCACTGCTGTCTGATGCTCTCCCCTCCGCAGCTCTTAGCAAGGCTTTTAAAGAGCAACCACGCGGAAGACCTGCAGGCTGCCAACCGTCTGATCAAGAGCATCCTTAAGGAGGTAGGAGCTGCTTGGGTCAGAGCCTGTGCTTGCAGCCGGGGAGGCAGGGGTGGACTTGGCAATTCAGTTTTTGACAGGGGGCCCTCTATACCTGATCATAACGCTGCCCCAGAGGAGGGATGATTTTCAGTATTTGTTATTCCCAAGTTACAGTGGGGGATTGTTTTGTTTTGTTTCCCTAAAATACACCATTGCCAGGAAGAGGGAACATATATACCCAGCAGGCTGTATGGCAGGACACTTCCACGTTAGTGGGATCCTGGCAGTAGTATTGCATTAGTGATAAGAGGTTTCCAAAAATAAACTCAGTTCCCAGGTGGAAGAAAGCCACATCCGTACGGAACTACCTCTTTTCTGCACACTCTGTGTGTGCACGTCTGTCATGTCCGTTTTCATTTTCCACCTAAAAGAGCACCCCACTTCTCTGCATAAATAGGAGGTTTGGTCTGGTTTAATGAAATCTCTGCAGTTGTTTTGAGAATGTCCTTCTGTATGGCAGAAGCCACCAATGCCCAGCTCTAATTTTGAAGTCTTACTCATGCCTGTGGTGAAATGAATTCTGTATGCACCAGCACCCTGGCAGGGGCAGGAGGTTTCTGTCACCACCCTTGGCAGGGAGGTGTGGTGGGTGCAACACTGATGTGGAGCTCTCAGGGGGGTGAGTCTTTACCCACTTTGTGCCTCCTCTACCTGCAATAGGATATTAGTAGGAAGCAACTCCCCAACAAGTGTGATTCAGAGTGCCCCAGCATGTGCACTGGCTGTATTAGTCAAATCATCATCTACTTTTATTTAATTTTTCATCAAAGGAACAAGAAAAGTCAGCTAAGATGTCCAGAAGAGTGAATACCATCAGTGAGGTTTCTGAAAATGTTAAACGTATGGATGAATTACTGGAAAACTACAAGAGACAAGAATTATCCAAATCTGACCAGGAGACCCTACAGGTAAATGCTCTTTTTCCTGCATAAGAGGTTCTTTTGAGTGGCTGTGCCTGGGAGGGCCCAGGATTCAAAGGGCAGCACCGTGCACTCAGCTTCTGCCAGGGAGACGGCGTTACCACGCCAAACCGTGTCCAGCATATTTAACAAATAACGGTCCCGCCGGTTGGTGTAAGGGAAGTTGGAATGGAACCGTCTCCTGCTCTGCTGGCTTGAGTTTCTGTCCAGGTTAACTGCTCTTCTCGTGGTATCTTACGGGGAAATGGTTCTTCCTCCAGCAGTGGTGTAACACGTGGGAATCCCCTTGAGCCCGGGCATGGTTGGGTGGGTGTGGTGAGATCTGACCAGAGAAGCTCAAAGCTGTGGGTTCTTCAGCTTGTGTTATGGTTTCTGTGATTCCCCTTTTTCTGCCCGGAGTTCACTGGCCTGCTGCTGCTCAATTCACTGAATCAGTGAATCGAGGGAACATTTGATATCACTAATAGGGCTCTCTTGGAATAGCTTTATGGCCTCCAAATACCTGAAACTCCATTAGGATACCTACCAAATTAAAAAAACTTTAGGCAACTGAATTTTTGCAGGTAAGAACTTGTGTGGCTATGTGTGATGGCAGAATTTGGAGCTAGGTGCTGTCGGGAGGGATGCTGCTGTAGATGGGGGAGATCCCACTCTCAGACTGAGACAGTGGCTGCCCCCGTGCCCCCTCACTTCCTCGAACACCCAGAAGAGAGCCGTAAGCAGCTCTGCATTGGCTGGCAGTAGGTACAACTGATGGTCATAACACTTCCCTCCGAGTACTGTGATCGATCTAGGCACACCTGGATACTTTTTCCTTTAAATGGAGTAATTTTACACTGGTCTGCCTTACATCGAGAGCTTGTGATTGCTGAGGAGATACCAGCACAGCCTCCTTGTTCCAGTGGCTGTACTTCCAGGCCACCGTGGATTTTTAAGAGGGCAGCGATGGGCAGCATTGATTCCCTTTGTTTGGCCCTGGGCAAAAAGTGCATCTTCCTCTTCTAGAGGTAGCATCGCGTACAGGTGATCATGGAGACAGAGACGTGTGAGAGTGCCTGGGGTCTCCTGACATGAAACATTTCCCTCCACAGACTCTGTTTCAACGCTGTGAGAAGCTCAGGCCGCTGCTCTTTCGCCTTGCCAGTGAGACAGTTGATGACGATGGGGCTCTAGGTAAGAGCCAGTGCTGTCCTTGGATTTCTTTGCAGTTAAGTTTGTCTACCTTTACTTTAACAAGTGGGGTCTGCCCCTCCTCTCAGAGGGGGAATGCTGAGGCACTCGCTACCCTGCTGGCAAGGCTTTCCACATTCACCTTTAAACCAGGCCCGTGGGAATTGGCATGTCTCCTCCCACTCCTCTCCAAGGAAGCTGTTGGTTTTCACTTGGAGCCCAAAGTTAAACAGTGAATCCAGTTTCTTCCAGATGAGGTGGTTTTCAGAGTTTCTGAAGTTTTGATGTTCACAGAACTGAAGGCCCTTGAGATCCTTTCTCTACAGAGCTTGAAGTTCTCCCTGTCTATAAACAGAGAAGGGAGAATACTTGTTGAATTTTGTAAGTATAATACTGGGGAGGGTCATATGAGCAGAATCTCTGAATTCCACAGTTGTGAAATTTAGCCCTTCCCGGAGGATTGCATTTCAGTCTTGTCCATATGCCTTGAAAAGCTGGCTGAAGTGATGCCTTCCTGAACAGACATCTTAAACAGCAACCGTAAGAACCCAGCTGTGCCTCAAACATTTAATTTATACCCATGAATGCCAGGGTTCTTCAGCTGTGGAGTGCTGGATTATAGACTCAAGTACACTCGGAAAACTTGCAGAGAACAAGAAAGTGCATAAGAGATGGCAGGAACTATAAGTACTTTAGAGACAGGATCAGATTTCAAAGTGATCTTGTTAAATGAGAGAGAGGCCTGAAATCAGCAGATGTATGTGCAAAATGCTGCACTTCAGGACGAAAAGCTAGTCCGGAGCTCGGGGCAGATTGCCCTGCTAGACTGCTCCAGGCAAGTCCTTTTCTCATGAGCAGTTTGGAGAGTGCCGTGGAACTGACCCTCGTGTTACAGCATCAAAAGGTTGCTGCTTCTCTTGTTTTCCAGCTGAGATACTGCAGGCCAATGACAAGCTCGCCCAGGCGCTCGGACAGTACAGGCAGGTTGTCGCCAGCCGTGACGATGGTGGTGGAGGAGGTTCAGCCACCAGCTCTGCTGATGCAGCAGGTAACGAGCATCCCACAGCGTTCCACAGCAGCTCTGCTCCTGCCTGGCATGTGTGAGTGGGGTCTGGAGGGGGCATGCTTCGGAGAATAAATATGGAGAAAACCCTATAACACAGGAAAACTGTTGTATAACCGTCATTTTATTTGACATATGGCTGATAGAAAATATTCCCGGAGTTCTTCAGCTGTGAGCCCTTTCGGGCACGCCTGCACCCATAAATAGGCTGCTCCCTTCAGGAGGTTTCTCTTTAACTCTTCCTTCTGTTTGCAAAGCATGCCGGCCAGCCCCAAGACGCATGAAGAGCTATACACTGATTGACTTCTCTGAACTGGAGATGACGTCCCAGTCTCCTGCAGACCAGTTTGCAAACATAACCACCACCTCCCGCCACGGCAGCACAACCTCTACCTGTCTGCTTGATGAGGAGTTGGAGTCATTAGGTTTGTATGTGCAGTTCCGTACGGTGTTATCCTTGTTTCTAGGGTTTGTGGCATTTAATAAAGATGGGAGAACTTGGACTTTAGTGTTGGTGCTAAGGGAAAGTAGACCCTTTCAGCCGGTGTCATAAGTGTTCAAGAATATCGTTTCTTTAATGGCGTTAGACTGGAGTCGCACTGCTGTTAGACAACAAAGGAACAACCTGTGGGAAACCCTTGTTTTCTGTAATTGATCTGTGGCATTTTGGCATCTTCCTTAGATCTCAGCAACTCACCTGTTGTACAGAAACCACCACCTGATTTTGGATTAGCAGAGGTGAGTGATCCTCAGATACTGTAGTCCATAAGGTACAAAGGACAAAAATCAGGCATGATTCTTGATCTACCTTTCTCTGGTAGCCTTTTCTTACACCACTCTATTCTGAAGGGCAATTAGAATCCTCCTGCTCTGCAATGAATTTCTCAGGTGCAGTTTGCAACCAGATTACTCATATTTATTTACACTTTAGTGTTATTAAAAATGATGTTTTTTTCAGTGGAACAGGTCTGATTTTTGCTGATGTTCTATAGCATGAACCAGAAGTGCCTTATTTTTCAGACTGCTGTACACAATGGATATGGTGAAGTTGTAAGTGCTGTTGAAAAACTGGGACTGCAGGAGAGCTGGGAAGACAGCTCTTCCGAGAAGAATGAATTTCAGGGTCTGGTTGATCAGCTCTCTCCACCATCCAGGACCAAGGCATTATCTTTGTAAGCAAACTGCGTCACACAGTCTGGCTTTGGAGTTAAGGAATACTGGTTTACAGTAGTGAGGTTTAGGAAAACCTTTCAACTGCAACTGGTTAGTGATGGCAAGCTATCCATCTGCACATCGGCTCTTAAGCAGCAGTTACGGGCCTGTTAATTGCACTTTGTGTAATTGCACACTAGGACCTTCCAAGGGTCAGAAACTTGGGGACACAAATCCCACAGCTTAGTAGCAAGGTAATCTTGAGCTAAAGGAACAAAAACCTTACAGTCAGGTCTTTTTATAAAAACCCAGGACTCAAAAAGTACTTTCCCCACCTTTCTTCAGTCTGTGACAAAGTAGTTTCCAGGCGTTCAGTGGAAGCCCAACAGTTTGTGAACCAAATTAATCATCCACACATCTTCAGGGCAGGTGATCATTACGATATGCGTATGCAGTCTGCCATAATACAAGCCAAGAAATTTTACTGGAGATTCCCAGCTTCTTGCATTGTCTTTGAGCTAGAACTTACTTTAATCTCGCTCACTAGAGCTCCAGAGAGTCTGTGCCTAGGAGAGTAGACTTCCAAAGCCCCAGAACGAAGTTTCATGACAGTAGCAGAAATCAAAGTCTGCCTTAATGAATGCTGAAACAGCAACTTCTTCCGTATAAAATAGAGACAGTTTTTGAATTTCTCAAGGAATCAAGAGAGTGTAAGGTTGTACTTTTATACCTAAAAGGGATGAGGGATTTGAAATACAAAGGGACACAGCAGAAGATGGTATATACCATGTAGTCTCCCCAGTTAATATAAGCTTTCTACGTGCTTTTCTTTCCAGGGATTTATCACCAATGAAATTGCCCTTTCCAGATCTTCCAAATAGCTCAATGGCAGATACTTCATTCTCCAGTCTAGGCTACGAGCTGAAGCCCGCTGCCTCTTTGCATCCAGCTTCCTATGATGCTTCCCTAGAAAACCTTTTTGTCCCTTTAATTTCAATTACACTGAGTAAGTGCAATGATTTCTGTGCCCCAGCTCTGCTTACTAGAGGCTTACTAGAGGTCTTCTGTGATTTTTGCAGGGGAGCAAGCCAAAGTAGCTTCATGCTGTGTGAGTTGGCTGGAGAAATGTAATTACTGTTCCATGAAGGACTTAGTGTATCTGAGAATTTAAACAAGTGCTAGGGATCATACCATGGAAATGTCCTCCCTGTTCAGCAGTCAGGAGTTTCCTGCCCTGCCTAACCTCTGTGATCTGCTTCTAAACTGTTTGCCCTTAGCACCTTTAATCGAGCTTCAAGCAGTTCTTCTCCAGAAGCTTAAAAGGTCTGTCTGTGGGTGGGAGTTGTCCCGTTTCCTAAAGCAGAGCTGTTCTTTCCACCTCTGCTTTTCAATTCCATACTGGATGGCCCAGCCCTGCAGCCACCTGCTGGAGTGTCACCCTGGGTACAGGGCACGCCAGTCTTGGAGCAGGGCACGTCCTGCTAGGACTGCAGAGCCTTGGCCATCGCTGCTTTTGGAAGAGGACCCGTACAAAGACATTTGGATCTTCTGACTTCAATCCCTCAAGTGAAGGATTTACCAGATTTTGGAAGGGCTGGATGGTGATAGCCAGGTGTGGATTTACCAGGCAGTGGTGATAAGGGGCTAAGTTTCGTGTGTGCCAGTTACATTTTGCTTTTCCCATTGTATCTCTGTTGGATCCATACCTGACCTCTGTAGCTGACTGTTTGAAATCTGAGCTGCTAAATCTCCAATTTAGACACTCAGATTCTTTTCTCTGCCTCAGAGGTGAAATGCAAATCACACACAGGTGCTGTATGCTGCTTGGTCTGTGAGTTTGCTAGAGGAAGTAAAAGTTTGTATGTGTGTTTCCTTCTTGCTGCTCCTTACCCCATCTTTGCTGCTCTACCTTCAGGAGGGAGGGGAATCCATGCTTTGTTTCTGATTCTCCTCTTGTCTCCGGCAGGCAGTATCTGTCCACTTACAGTGTACGACAGGAATGGTTTCAAGGCTATGCTCCACTTCTCCAGAGACCCGGCTCCTGGCCGACCAGATGTGCTGGTGATGGTTCTTTCCATGCTGAGCACATCAGCTCAACCAATTAAGGACATAGGGTTCCAGGCTGCAGTCCCCAAGGTGAGAAGCCTGTGTCGAGTAGCGGGGAGTGGGGCTAAGAAATGTCCTGAGGAGGTTTGCCATTTCTTGCTTCGGGTTTGCCTTGCTCATCAGAAGTTGCACGCCTCGCTGTCTGTGAGCGGTGAACCTGTTGTATGGTGGTGCCTGTGGCCTCGGTGCCCGTTTCACAGAGGTATCCCTGGCCTTGCAGCAACTAGACAGGGCTCCAGACATGCTGCTTTAGCCCCCTGGGTAAGGCACTTGTTCTGCCTCTGTGTGTGCAGCATAGAATTGTCTATTTAGGGATATCCGCCTTCGGATGCGGGCTGTGGAACGGTGTGCTTTTCGTTAAAGGACAGAATCTGGCTGACATGTCTTTAACCAGCTCTGTGGCTTGGTAATACTCCCAGCCCTTTTTCAGCATGGATCGGAAAGCGTTCCTTTTGTTTTCTCTTTCAGACCATGAAAATAAAGTTGCAGCCAGCATCCGGTTCTGAGCTGCCTGCCTTCAGCCCTCTCCTCCCCCCCGCGGTGGTCTCCCAGGTCCTGCTCCTCGCCAACCCGCACAAGGTGCGTGTGGTGGCTGGGTCTGCTGGTGGGGCACACGGACTGCCACTGCAGTGCCGGCGGGATTTGCGTGAAAGACGGGGAGCGTAGTGTTAGCGGGGAGGTGGAGGGGTGAGACAGGGCAGCCTGGGCTGTGCTGGGAAGACGTTTTCCCCACAGAAACGGCGTTCCAGAGCTGCAACCTGAGGAATCGGACGGGCAGTTGCTGCAGGGGCCTGCGCAGTTCTCCTTCAGTCTCCCTGCAGCGATGGCTCCCGGTAGACACTGCGCAGATGTTCACAGCTGACGGAACGTGAGGCCACCCACAGCAGGGGCGCTGGGCGGCAGTTCTGTTGCATGGGTGAATGAGGCTGAAGACCGGTGTAAGGAATCCCCCGTCACCGAGGGGGTTGGCCGGGCCTGGATTGCCCTCGGGTGGCTTGCACAAGCCTCCCAGTCGCTCCGTAGATATCTTATGAAGACCCAGGTCTTGCGCCGTGCGGAGCTTCTGCGTGGCTGAAGTGTTTCTCTCCCGTTCCAGCGAGCGATTCGCTGCAGGCCGCGCGGGCTGAGGCTGAAGGGGGCCCAGGAATCCGCAACCCTGACGTGCCCCCTCTCTCTGTTCCTTTCACTCTAGGATCCCATCCGGCTCAGATACAAACTAGCGTTCACGCAAGGCGCGCAGCCCTTCAGGGAGGTGGGAGAGGTGACCGGCTTCCCGGGAGCCGAGCTCTGGGGCAGGAGCTGAAGTTGAGCAGGCTCTACAGCCCTGCAGCCGGGAGCCTTAACGCTTCTGCCATACGAGTCTTTCCTTCTGCTTTCTGGCCCGATTTTTCCCTCATCCCCATTTATTTTTCTTTTTGAATTAAAAGAAAAAAAAACCAAAAACCTATTACCACCAGTCAGCCCTCGTGGCGGGCATGGGGGAGGCAGGGCAGGATCTCTCCCAGGGCCCTGCCCGGTTTTCCGAGGGGCCTGGGCGGTGCTGGGGAGGATGGGGGTGACCGGACGGTGCAAACCGGGGGGGCGGAGAGTGAATAGCGGGAGGGCTGCGGGGCCGGTCTGGGGGAAGAGAACAGCGGGGGCTCCGCAGCGCTCGGGACGTGCCTGGGGGGGTTCCCCCCGCGCTTCCAGCCGCCATCGGGATCCTCGGGCCGGCCGCGCCGAGCCGCCAGCACCGGGAGGCGGGAGGGGGGGGGGTGGGAATGTTTCCCGGCGCAGCGGGGTCGCGCACGGCCTGCTCCGGCGGTTGCCCCGGGGCGGGTTTGCCCCGCCCGTTCCTGCCCACCGGCCCCGCTCGGGGACGCGACCCTCCGCCTGCGAGCCGCGGCCTCCGGTCACCGGGATGAGCCACGCCCCCCGCACCGGAGATGGGCCCCGCCCACCGCACCGGGGACCGCCCCCCGAACCCGGATGGCTCCGCCCACCCGACCCGGGGCCCGACCCCGCGCACGGCGGCGGGTACGGTGGCCGGCAGGGGCCTGGCGGCGCGTTTCCTGGTGCGCGGCGGGGCCGCGGTCGGTCCCGGTCCCGGTCCCGGTCCCGGTCCCGGTCCCGGTCCCGGTCCCGGTCCCGGTCCCCGCCCCGCGATGGATTTTTCCCGGTTCCTGTCGGATGACTTCGAGGTGAAGAGCTGGGTGAACGCGGCCTTCCGGGCCGTGCAGCAGGAGGCCCCCGGGAAGGTGGACGCCCACGCCGCCACGCTGGTGATGAAGCTGCAGCTCTTCATCCAGGAGGTCAACAACGCCGTGGAGGGTGAGGGGGCCCGGTCCCCCGCGGCTGGCCGGTGAACGTGTCGGGCCGGAGCCGGCGCGGGTTTTGTGCCCTCCGCTCCCCCATCCCCCGGCCCGGGGCTGCCCCGGGCGCTCCGCCGTCCTGACGGGCCTGGGGCGCGGAGCCGCTGCCCCGGGCGGGTGGCGGGGGGGAATTGCCTCACGGAAAGGGCTGCCCAGCGCCGGCGGAGGCTGCCCGGGGGTGGGCTTGGGTCACCGTCCCGGGGGGGGTTTGGGTCACCGTCCCGGGGGGGGGGGTTGGGTCACCGTCCCGGGGGTGGGCTTGGGTCACCGTCCCGGGGGTGGGCTTGGGTCACCGTCCCGGGGGTGGGTTTGGGTCACCGTCCCGGGGGTGGGTTTGGGTCACCGTCCCGGGGGTGGGTTTGGGTCACCGTCCCGGGGGGGGCTTGGGTCACCGTCCCGGGGGTGGGTTTGGGTCACCGTCCCGGGGGGGGTTTGGGTCACCGTCCCGGGGGGAGGTTTGGGTCACCGTCCCGGGGTGGGTTTGGGTCACCGTCCCGGGGGGGGTTTGGGTCACCGTCCCGGGGGGGGGTTTGGGTCACCGTCCCGGGGGGGGTTTGGGTCACCGTCCCGGGGGGGGTTTGGGGACGCGTGGGTGTGGCGCTCGGGGACGCGGCTTAGGGACAGGTTTGGCGGGGCTGGGTTAACGGCGGGACTCGGTGAGCCTGAAGGTCTTTTCCAGCCTAAACGATAAAGCACGTGTTTACGTTTCAAAGGTATAACTGAAGTTTTGTCGTCTGGTGTTTTGCGTTGTTGGGCTGGTTGGTTTTTTAAATATTGAAGATTATGTAAGATTATTGAAAAAGCCCCCCTTGCCTGCAAGGGTCCGCAGGCCCCCCTCACTGTACTGCTTGGTGATTCTGTAGAGACAAGCCACCAGGCTCTCCAGAACATGCCCCGAGTCCTCCGGGAGGTGGAAGTCTTGAAACAGGAGGCAACGTTCCTGAAGGAGCAAATGATCCTTGTTAAAGAAGATATCAAAAAATTTGAAGAAGACACGGCTCAGTCAATGCAGGTGGGTTCATGTTTTGCTTTGCATTTATCTGGAACTTGAGAAATTCTAAAGTTTCCAGAGTTGTTCGTATTAAGTTGTCTTGTGAACTCAAGATAGACAAAAATACTTCTTCTAACATTAATAGTAGAAAAGTGGGCGTGATACAGACGAGTGCAATCTGCATTTCCTGCGGAACAGCCGATCGTGTCTCAGTTCAGACAGAGCTGCTCTTACCGGGTTGGAACACTGATTTCTGCCCAGATTTCTGCCTGTTGATAGCTGGAGTTTGTGGCATTTTTCAGGCAAAGTGGATACTAAAAGTCCAAATCCAGAATTCAAACTAACCTTTTGTTGTTTGACTTTGGGAGCTGATTTAACATCCCTAGCTCTTTTAGCCAACTCCTACCTCCTTGTAACAGCATGATCTTTTCACACTTTTTTTAAAATCCAAGCCAAAAATAACTTCCATAATAGAAGTATCTCTGTCAGTTTTCTTTTGTTTTGATGGGCAACCTTGACTGTTTTTTTTTTTTTTTTTTTTCCTTCAGGTGCTGGTAGAGATTGACCGAGTGAAATCTAGAATGCAGTTGGCTGCCGAGTCACTTCAGGAAGCAGATAAATGGAGCACGTTAAGTGCAGACATTGAAGAGACTCTTAAAACACAGGTAGCTACCGCATTATTCTTTTTGGTCTTTGCACCTTTGGCTTTCCAGGAAAACTGTTTAACAGTAGGCTTTTGGAGTGATTGTAAAACATGTACGTGTTTGTAAAACGTCACTTTGACACAGGCAGTAAAGCTTTCTAAGGTCGTGTTCAGTAACCGGGTTGCCTTTCCCTGGTGGCAGGATGTGTCTGTGATTTCGGCCAAGCTAACCAGTATGCAGAGCAGCCTGGCCATGCTTGTGGATACGCCGGATTACTCCGAGAAGTGCGTGCATCTTGAGGCTCTGAAGAACCGACTAGAGGCCATGGCCAGCCCTCAGATTGTTGCTGCTTTTAACTCCCAGTCTGTAGGTCAGTAACTCTTGGTGCCACTGTCAGTGCAGAGGTTATTGTCTTTAAAGAGTAAAACGTTGTTTGGGTGGGGAGTTTGTCCTGAAGGCTCCTGGCGCTGGGTTGTTTGCTTTTTCTGGTGGAGCAGGATGCTGTGAATGTTATGTGCTCTGCAGCTGCCTGTGGCGTAGTGCATCTTTGATTTTCCTACAGTTTGGTGTGCCCGTGGCTGCTACGGGAAATAAGGAAAACGTGAGCTGCTTTTATAGGCCATGGAGGTGCAGAGGCAGGGCTGCCCTGCGGTCATAGTTTAGTTATGCCATGGATGTTCTCCATGTGGGGAGTGCTGCTCAGATAAGCAGGAGGCCTCTGGTTTTGCGTTATCGTAGTGCTACTGGGCATTTCTCTTACAGCTTGGTGTTGTAATCAAGAAGGAAGTTTATTTGGAAACATTTTGGCTCCTTGCTACCTTGTAAAAACTGTTTTATAAACTCTCCTTTAGAAAAATTGACTTCTTGGACTGTTCTTTGTGCTCCTCCTTCCTTCTCCTACTGTCACAGTGCTTCTGAAAAAGACTTGTTCTGGTTGTTGCCTCTCACCTGTGTGCCCCTTGAGTTCCCAGTGAGGGTCTGGGGTGGTGGTGCTTTTGCTGCACAGCGCTCTGGAGTTCTTGTCTGCGTAAAGGCAAGGGGCCGCAGGGCACAGCTGCAGACAGCTGGAGGGAACGGAGAAGGGAAGAAGCTCTCTGTGCTGTGCTTCTAACAGATGGGCTTAATCCTTGGAAAAGATCTGTCTCTTCTCTCTCCCATTCCTCTTCTGGCTTTTCTTCTTTTCACAGCTTTCTTTTTCTTGGACTGTGCTCATTACCTTCACAGTGGATCCCATGCCTCTCTTCTGTTGCAGTGCATGACCCTTTACAGACAAATTCAAGGCAAAGGATGACATTTTGGAATATTTTCTCTGCTTAGGATAAAAGTAAATTGAATATTCATAGGCTCTCAGAGTTCTCCACCAAAGAAAACACAGAGATGCGGGGAAGCTGCTGGCAGCAGGTTGCTGGTATGAGGTCCTTTGCTTGGCCATACTGTCCAGAATAATTCACTTAAAACACTGTTTGCATCCACTTTCAAAATCTATTCTGGGCATGTGGAGACATTATTTCTGTTTGGTTGGTTGGTTGTTTTTTTTCCCATTGAAGAGAGTTTCTCTGTTTACAGTGAAGTAATGTTTTTTTCCTGAAGTCCACAGATCTGCAAACATATCCCCAGAGACTCTGTTTTCGGTGACTTCCACAGCTGAAGAGCACTTCAGGTTACTTGGTGTTCTAGTTTCTCTGCTTTCTGGGTCCTGTTTGAAAAACAAGGTCTCTTTACTAATTTCTCTAACCTCAGATGTGTTTTGTGTACAGAACTATAGTCATCCCCCTTACAGTACAAAACAGGCTTTTGAGGAGCTTGGGTGTCAAGCTTTGTGTAAGAGCCAACTGTGCCGTTAGCAGTCTCGAGGCAGGTACCTTGGGCATCAGTTTGAGGAGTGGTGAAAGCAGAGCTGAGGACTTGGTGAGGTATGTTTGAGTTTTGTAGATAGCGTCTTCTTTCTGGAAAATAATGATTTTCTTCTAGGAAATGCTCTGGTTTTAGCTGTCTTTAATGCTACGTTTGCTGGTTAAGAAATTAAGTGTAAGAAGTTAAATTCATTCCTCGTATCTGCTACCTGTTCTTGTTTGAGTGCAGGTTTTAGGTGGTTCTACTCCTGTTTGAGAAGATAAGCAAACAAAGGATGGAAGTGTCTTTCTGTGCATGCTCCCTTAAGAGAAGAACTCTTGTGCTCCGTTTGATTAATGTGTCACCCTCAGACTGAGACTGCCTGTTAACTGCCTTTATTTTGTTTTGTTTAGATCAGGCAAAAACGTTTGTTAAAGTCTTCACTGAAATTGATCGGATGCCCCAGCTTCTTGCTTATTATTATAAATGTCACAAGGTAAGTATTTTGATAATATTTTAATATGGAGGAATCAAAATTTGAATTCTTGCTTGGCTTGGACTGCAGGGGGAGCTGCTCCATTATGTATTTTACCTTTTCTGTTGGAGGATGGAACCTGTTCAAGGGAGTCGAACGCCGAAATGATTTCTCTTTCTGGCTCTTTGGTTACTCCCCATGTTTCAAGAGTAATTCTCCGTTCAGGGCTTTGTGTTCCTTCCTGCAGTAGACATAGGATATGTGCGTTCTGCTTGATTTCTCCGTGCCTTATAGTTTTGCTTTGCTTTTCTTGGATGTGGCTATGTCAGCAATAACTTTATTGCTGCAACTTGCCAGCTGCTGACTTCTGTAAACTCTTTTCAGGTAAGATTAAAAGTTGGAATTCCAGACAGTTCTGCAGCCATAACCTGATCCTCAAATTTCTCTCGTGACTGTGACTTTTGAGGATTAAGTTCAAGGCTGGGGCTTGCCAAGTATTTCAACTATTATATGGGGGTATCAGTTACAGTCTCATTTTTATGAGTAAATACCAATGTTAATTAAATCTTTGAATCAACTAAGAAGCCTCTAGCTTTATGCCACAAGTCTTTTCCTTCTGTGGTACTGAATTATAGCAAAATGTTATGCTGAGATCTGGAGAGAGGAGCAAGGGGTAGGCATTGTGTTTTATCAGAAGTGCTTTGCATGGGAAGTTCTTGGTCTGAAATAACAAAAGCTGGGTCTGTGGACTGTCAGTTCTCCTCTTAGGATGGTTCTTGTTCCCCCTGCAGGTGCAGCTGGTGGCAGTGTGGCAGGATCTTTGCCAAAGTGACTTAAGCTTAAATCGCCAGTTGACTGAACTGTATGACACGCTCCTTGGGACCTGGCACTCACAGCTCCAGTGGGCAGCGCAGGTGCCGTGACTGATACTGGCGCGGTCTGTGGGAGAGGACCAGATGGAGCACACTCTTAATTCCCATAAAGCTCAGAATAGTTCATCGGTGCTCACCCTTGAGCTATACTCTGCCTTATCCGTGCAAGACAGGGCTTGCAACCTACTTGCAGTTTCTTGTCCAGCTCTTGCAGACGAGATCTGATTGCTGGTGTTCTACCAGCAGCAAGGTTGCTGTGTTATTGACCTTAAAGCTGCTCTATCACTTTCATCTGTATCTTAAGTTAAATCTAATTTGTCGGTGTTGCAAATGTCTTCTGTTGCAAAACATTTGAAATGCCTGAATTGCTTTATCACTTGGCCTGGAGGAAGCCCTCAAGGTCATACTGGACTGATTCATGTCACTCTGTGCAAGATATCTGAGGGCTTCTGCTATCAACCCTTGGCGTCTGTGTACGTGTGTTTCTTGCCGAGAATAATGTAGGATCCAGAAAAGTGATTTTCCTTCAGTGAAATGAAGAAATAAGTTCATATTGTTGAGCCTGTAACAGTTTTTCATCCATGAAGGGTAAGAGATTCTTATCTTCATGGTGCGAGGCCTGTGCTGCAAAGGAGCTCAGTGTTTCCTTGAAATGTATTTTTTCTGCCTAATGATTCGATGTGAATTACAGGTCAGATGTCAGCTTACATTTTAGCAGATATTCTTTGAACTGGGGATTGTGAGAGAGAAATGGCACATGGGGCATAGCTCCTGTCACTCAATTTCCTGTGTTGCTTCTGGTTTCTGAAGAATTCTTGGACCTTTTTCATGGTGATCCCAGCTTTCAAAGCAAATGAGCGAGAACAGCTGACAAAAAAGTCACAGTAAAAGGCTGTAACACATTTTGTGCTTGTGGAGTTGAGGGTGGTGCATGTGAATAGAAGTTCTCAGCTGATGACAGTCTTTCTAGCGTTTCCAGTAGTAACTTCTGCCTACCTGACCAGTGATTTGGATCATGTTATAATACTCTTTCTTCATATTTTACTGATACGTGTGGGTTTTTCCCCCAACACACCGATGTAAACTGAGTGTGCTGTTTTCAAATGCCCTTTTCTGCCGGGTGTTTTTTCAAATTACTCTGGTGCCTGTGTTCTGCTGAATTCAGTTTTTGACCTATTCCTATCTTCTGGTTTCTTGGTTGCTATATTCAAAGCACAGCTTCAACGGTCAATTTGTATTGACCTAGACTTCGGTGATCAGGCTGTCGTACGTGCCAGGTCAGCCAGGTTCTTGCAGCCTTGGCAGACCTCTTGGGGTTTTTTTCACCCCTTGAGAGGTTTTCCAAATTTGTTTATGTTCCCTTTTGGTTGGGAGCTTATGTCATCCGAGGACTTTGTGATCTGTTAGTGCACAAAATGTCATCGTCTCGGATCTGTGTATCGCTATCTCTCACCAGCAGGTAACTTTATATTAATTCGTTTAATAGAAGGAAGCGCAGAAGGCTGTGCTGGGCGTGAAAAAGGCCGGGTTGGGCTGCTGCTGCTTTCCCTCCCAGATCTTTACTGCGTGGTCGTGGCAGCCTGCCTGCCTGCTGCCAGCGTTTGCAGAGCCGTCCGTTCTGCCCCCTCGGCCCGTGTTCGGGAGGGCTGAAGGAGGTACCGGCCCCTGGACAGGCAGGACCGGCCGTTCGGAGCGGCCACTGCCCTTGCTGAGACGGCGGCGTGGGGTTTGGGCCTTGGGGGGCTCTCTGGAAGCTGGCTGCGGCTCTCTGCTGCCTGCTGTGCTCCTCTGAGGTGATGTGCTTTTGCTAGTTGCTTTTCTGCTACCACAGGTTTTCAAGAACCCCTATGAGATTGTGACTGTATTGTTGATTCAAACTCTGGGAGCGCTGGTGCCTTCCGTCCCTGTCTGCCTCAGCACTGCCGTGGAGAGGACAGGCCAAGAAACCAAGCTGAATAAGCTGCTGGAGCTCTATGATGCCACCATCCACTTTGCAAAAGGGCTGGAAGTAGCAATGCTGCCAAACCTGAGTAAGGCTCTTGCACTGAATTTTGTCATTCTGTTCTGTCAACTCCTATGTGAAGTTCCATTGTGGGGTTTTGTTTAGTTTTACATGGAGGAAGAGATTATCTCTTTTACAGTATTGACCAGTTACATGGCATTTGCACCTTTGTGTGTGTGTATATGGATATATCTTACGCTAAAGATATTGACACAATACTGAATGAGTTTACTGAAGCAGGCGTGTCCAGAGCATGCTTGTTCTCTAGGGTAAATAATATTTATCACTTTTCCTTTTACAAACATTACTATTTCTTCTGTCTAATGGATGAGGAAATGTCTCTGGGGAAGCTCTCCGTGAAACCCATTGTGAAAGATCACAAAGCATTAAAGTTGAGGAGTTTCCTGGAATTAAGCCACACCTTATTAAACAAGTGAAAACCTGCTTGAAAGCTGCATCCATTGGATGCTCAAATTTTATTTTGTAGTTTTCCTGTTGTTACTGGCTTGTGTTTTAATTGAGTGAAAATGCAGGGCCAACTACAATTTCTGAACCGCTGGTAGTTTATTCCCTAGCAGCATCCTCAATGTTTGGTTCAAAATCTAACCTCTGTTTTCCTTACCCTAAGATGTTTGTCATCTCATTTTGTGACTCGATAAATAATTCCCACAAACCACAAAGTAGTGAGGTGCTGTGTTTACATAGCTTTATGCCCGACTTGAACTGTTGGCTATTTATAGTCCTTTATTAATCTGGTGGAACCCCTTCAAAGACTGGTTATGGGAAAATCCTAAATTAAAGCTAATGGAGCTTTCCTAATGCTGTGTTTCCTGTGTTTGGTTCCTCATAGCCAAACCCAGATTCTTACCTGATCATGTAAATTATGATTACTGGGCAATTTCAGGGAGTATGACTGTCATTGTGTCTGTTTTTGTTGTCTTTGTGCTTGCGTACTCTTGTCAGTCACTTTCTGTCCTTGGCTTCGCTGTGTGGTTCGTAATAGAAATGATTAAAAAGAGCTTGGAAAAATGGTGTCAAATTCTAGAAGATGATGGAGTAGGAAGACAGCTGATGAACTGTTGCCTGAGTGTGTTAAAAGAAAAAACCTCAAAACTCTTATTTCCATTTCTCTTGCCGTGGGGTGAGATGTTTGGGAAGAGAAAAATCTCCAGAGTGGAAGGGCCAGGTGACTCCGCAGAACAGAGCCAAACCAGTTCCTACGTATGTGTACGTGAGGGGAGGGCTCAGTTATGATTCATGGAATAATTCAGGTTGGAAGGGGCCTCAGGAGATGATCCAGTCCAACCTCCTGCTCCAAGCAAGGTCCGCTGTGAGGTCAGACCATGTTGCTCAGGGTATTGCTCAGTCTGATTTTGAAAACGTCCAAACACGGAAATAGCCCAGGCTTTGGGCAACCTGTGCCACTGCTTGTCTGACCTGAGGGCATACAAGTTTTTTTATTATATGCAGGATTCAAAGTAACTACAGTTTGCTGCTAGTTTGAGTTTGGCAGATCTTCACAATAGCAGCTGGTGTCCAGTTCGGATTTGAGAAATAATCACTCACACCTGGTTTTCGTTTGGGTTTGCAGCTCTCTGCTCAGCAGAATGGCACTGAGATGCTAAGCTCATGGTCGATGAACACCGTGAAGTAGTAGTGTTAAGTGAACTGAGTTAGTGTCAGTTATTTTAAGTATGAACCAGGTTTTCTGATAAATGAGGATTGCCCCCGTTTTAAGTTGTGGGAGTAATGTGTTTTGCTTCGCAAATGGTTTCAATACTTTCTTTTTACTGTAGGTTGGAACGTTTAATAGATTTTTGTCACCCAGGCTGTTTTGGAGCAGTGAGTGATCATTTTCTTGAGGCACTTGTTGAGGTGGAACATCTTGGTTTTAGGAAGCAGGTAGAGATAAAAACCTTGTTTTTAAAAAAAAATGAAAAAAAAAAATCATCTGTGTAGTTGAGACTTAAAGCTGTTGGGCAGCATTCCAAGCCTGTGTAGGCAGCATGCTCTGATTGAAGAACTACTGCGTGTTGCTTGAAACAAAGTTTTTAGCAGCACGTTGATCTATTTGTAGACTAAACATCTGATTCTTTGTAGAGGAGCAGAACCTGGTAAAAGTGATGGAACTGGTGGAAGCGGTGTATGGTCCGTACAAGCCCTATCAACTTGAATATGGAGACCTGGAAGAAGAAAATCTCCTCATTCAGATGAGCGCAGTGCCCCTGGTAATGCAGCAGTCTGTTCGACTACACAGAGAGAGGCTTGAAGCTTCTACTAAATACGAGGGTCTTTGTCATAGTAATTGTTCTCTTTCCTCCTCTAATTTTTTGGTAATATTTCCTGTTTGCAGTATATTTTTTTACCATTAAGTAAAAGTTGTTTAATAAATAAAATTAATTTCAGCAGTTCTGTCAAGTTGGAGGTACCTTTCTTCTCCTTCACCCAATAACTGGCACTGTGTGTATCTGGTGGAGAAAGACTTTACCAAAATCCTACTGTCAACCAGGAACCTGCTTCAGGTTCGATAGAATTTATTGAGAACAGGATCTGGGGGAGGAAAGTCCTTTTTGCAGAAGATTCTGTTGTTGGCAGAACTGTCTTTCCTTGAAAACCTGGTAAACATAGGATTTGGCAGCCTGACTTTTATTAACAGTCACTGTGCAGGAAGGTGGAACTCCCGTAGGTGTTTCACAAGGTTGGAGGATATGGAGGGAACAGTGTGTTGCAGAAGATGTCTTTTCTTTAATGCCTGGACACTCGCTGAAGGAAGAGTCAGCCTCAACTCTGTTGTTGTTGTTATTTAGGAGCATTGGGAAGTAATTGACTGTGTCCAGGAACTGAACCACTCGGTCAACAAACTCTTCATTCTGGCTTCTGGCGCCATCGACAACTGCGTTAAACTCACGGATGGACTGGGAGTGTGTGGGCTCCTTAAGGCCCTGAAAGCTCTGTTCACAAAGTAAGGTGCTTGTAGTTACACTGCTGCATTTATTGTAAGGGAGTAGCAAGTATTCAGTTTGTGGCCAAGGACTTTGTAGTTTATGCAAAATGACTGAGAGTGGAAAGTATCTATAAACATAATATGAATCATCTGAGATCCCCTCCTGCCACTTCGTTCAGCCAGTGACTATTTCTTAGGGGAAAAATGGAAGCTTGCTATGGCTAAATTGAAGACTTTTGTTAGCTGTTTTCTATCTGGGTGGGCTGAATTTTCATTTTTAATAAATATTTTTGGAGGAGAAAGTGTTTCCCAAATCAGAATAAGACAAAGACGAATTAGGCTGATGAAGGTAGATCTCAGTGGGGAAATACATGCTTCCTGGGACAAGTGACCTCACATTCAGAATCTGCCTGTAAATGCAAGATACCCTAGTGAGTGAGGGTCACTATCAATTATTGTCTTAAAGTGTCACTGACCACCCACTTAGATAGTATTCCAGTACTGATGACCTCCTTATTTCCTGATATCGAAAGAGCGGTTCACAAGGTATAAATCAAGCTGTTACCTTGCTGCCCTGTGGGGAAGAGGGAGGAGGAGAGCACACTTCTCTGGTCTCACCCGCTTTATAGGCAATTACATAGCAGTATGC
This sequence comes from Tyto alba, assembly GCF_018691265.1. Taxonomy (NCBI): domain Eukaryota; kingdom Metazoa; phylum Chordata; class Aves; order Strigiformes; family Tytonidae; genus Tyto; species Tyto alba. Next base: position 827,101 of record NW_024881302.1, on the reverse strand, counting down.
GTGCCTCCAGCTTATGGGCATTATTTAAAAAAAACCCCAAAACACTGGGGGGGTGTGGAAAACAAAATGTTCTCCTTTTTTATCCGTGTTCTCATCAGGGGAGTAGCTGAGAAAACAAATTCATGAGATTGTTGTCACTGTGTTCCTGGAGTAAGGGCCAAGTGATGTTGGAGTAGCAGTAGCCTTATAAACTTTTTCTGGTCTTTCCTAGGAGATGTGATTAGTGTAGTGGTAACAAAAGGTCTTGCTCATACCTCCTCGTGGGAGTGGAGACTTCCTAGTAACCCACCTGCAGTGAATTGAAGTAGCCATACAGTATCTGTTACGATGCATTTCTCCCTGTCTTCCAGCGTAGGCTGGAGCGGGCTGTGGCTGATCAGTTCTTCACATCCATGTGTTTGGCCTGGAGAAAGAGTGTCTCTTCTAAACTCCTCTTCTTTTAATATTTCTGGTTCTTATTTGACCCTTGTAGAGGACCGAATAGTAAATCGCAAGACACTCAGTTGTGCTGCTCTCCAACCTGTTCTCTCATGCTGGTGCTTCTCTCTTCTCCATTTCTCGTTACAGGTATACATCTGACTTTACAAATACATTGCAGTCTATACGGAAGAAATGTAAACTGGATGATGTCCTATCAGATTCCCTTTTCCAGGAGGACTGGACTGCATTTCAAAACTCTGTCCGGTAAAGGTGATTTTTTTTCTGCCCAGCTCAGAACTGATTTTTGTATCAAAGGAGAAAGGGAATTACCTGGGGTCAGTTTACTCAAGTTCTTAGTGCAGAATGCAGGGCTGTGCCCGCTGAGCTGCAGTGCTGCCGGGAGCATTAGTGTTGGTGACTGGGTTTCAGGTTGCTGCTGGCACAGTAAGTGCTATGAGGCTCCCCACCCTGTCTGGAGCAAGACTGCATGTCACATCACCCGAAATATCAGCGGCTCTTAGAATTTTTCCCAGTGGCACTGAGCTGGCCTTAGCCACGATGACAAGAAGTAGCATGGGGATGAGACTGTTGGGCAAAAAAAATTCAGTGTGTTATCACATGAATGCGGAGTTAGTAGCCAAATTAACCCTTGACAGATGTGACCCTGTGGACTGCGGTTTGGTTATGGCATTTTATAATTGCTTGACACATGGCTGGGCTGGGTTGTGTGGTGGGGGGCCAAGGGGGTCTGGCAATATCTGCCTCGAATCTCACAACATGTGTTTTTGTTTTGTTCTTTCCCAGGATAATTACTACTTGTGGTGAGCTCCTTCGTCAGTGTGGAGACTTTGAGCAGCAGCTGGCCAACAGGTAAGCGTTGCTGAACTGAATTCATGACCTGTCAACATAGGTACCAAGTTGAAAGAAAACAAACCCCCCAAGGTGCTTTTGTTGTGTAGACCGTGGAGGGAAAGCAGAGCCACTGTGATTTCCCCTCACTGCCCCTCCCCGTCTTTTGAAATGTCAGAAGTGGGTCACAGGCTGTTCCACTCAGTCGTGTGCCCTGAGACAATCGCAGGAATCCTTTTTCTAGGATACCTGGCTGGACTGCCAGGTTGGGGTCGGGAAGGAATTTTCCACCAGATCAGATCGGCGAGATTCTCACCCCCCCTTGTGACATGGGGCATGAATCACTCGCTGAACTGAATCTCCGTGTGCCTTAAGTGATCGATTCCTTGTAACTTGAGGAGCGTCGGGCACAGGCAGCACACAGATCTTTTGTGGCTTGTAAGCAGCATGCTGTTCAGCCTCTTGCACGCTGAAATGCTCTAGTCTGACTCGAGTGCCTGTGCTCTGTATAGGGGACAGTGGCCTGCAGTGGCTGGGTTTGTTCTGTATTTGCTAGATGTTCTGAGAGCACAAGCCTTTCCTTTATCATCCCAGTATTTTTGCAGGTTTTGAGTTGCACAGTAGGTGTGAGAGTTGGCTGTAATTGGTGCTGGCCACCGATTCTCATCCTTGAAGAAACATAAAGCTAGTGTTGGTCCTTGGACCAACGTGAGAGCAGCAGTGCTGATTTCAGAGATTTTGCTGGTGACTTTTGTGTGCTTGTTTTCAGGATTTTATCGACTGCTGGGAAGTATCTCTCGGACTCCTACAGCCCTTGTAGTTTTTCTGGCTTTCAGGATACCAGTTCTGCAGAAAAGAAGAGCTCTGTAAAGAATCCCTGGCAGGAATACAATTATCTTTTGAAGGAGAATCCATCTGAGTATGCCAGCCTTATGGAAACGCTTTACACTCTAAAGGTAGCTGTGGTGCCTGGGAGAGCCTGCCTCTGTCGCAGGATGCTGTTGTGCCCACATTTGGTAGATGACACCTGGATTCCCCTTCGGCCTGATGACATTTCATCCTGAGCTGCAGCCTTTTGATGGGCTTTGTTCCAAGTCTTCCACAGAGACACTGATTGATCTGCAGAGAGATGGAATGCCCAAACCCAGGAAGCCTGGGCTCATTCCATCTCCCCCCAGATCCTGGCTGTGTTTTGTGAACATGCCCTTATCAGTTCAGGTGAGGGAGATTTTGTCACAGAACGTATTGGGAAGATTGTGTGGGACCCATCTCAAATTCTGGAGCCCACATACTGGCTTCTCAAGACTTTGCCACTTACGCTCTGCTGCCGTATCCATTCTGAAATATAATTCTGCCAGATCATTCATGCGTGCATCTGTGAACAGGGTAGAATGACTCTAGTTATCTTCTCGTGGATCTAAGTTATGTTTGCCATCGCTGGTCACATGTAGTAGTGAAGTCAAGGTTATGAGTTACTCTTACTTCCTCAGAATGTTTTCTTTTGCACTTAATTTACCTGCAACTTGTGCAGCTCTGCTTTCAGTGTTAGATGTTTGACTTTAAATCTTTGCTAAATAGTCAAGTTCTGTAGGTACCCTTCATGTAAAACTTGCTTAATTCTATGCAGGAAATCAGTTGGTTGGGCCCTTTGAGTAAAAGGCAGCTTTGCCATCTTCTCTGCAAGTTTCTCAGTATCTAGCCTGTACTGGTGCCTGGCATGGCCAGAATGTGATGTGATGCTGATTCTTTGTTTTACATTTCAGGGAGCAGTGCTCAGTTTCTGTCTTGAATAACTTGTTGGAATAGGGCATCCCAAAGGAAACGGGCTGTGCCATTACAGAGGAAAGCTCTTTTGTATTAGGATGGCCTAATAAAGACTCGTTTAAGAATGTTAACATAGCTTCTCTGTGGTCACTTTAATGATTTCTCTATGTAAACATTTTTCTGTGTCTGTGTGTGTGTGTTAGGAAAAAGGGACAAGTAACCACAACCTGTTGTCTTCGTCGCGCTCTGCCCTAAGCCGCCTCAACCAGCTGGCACACCACTTGGCTTTTGATTCTGTTTTTCTTCGGATCAAACAACAACTCTTACTTGTTTCAAAGATGGAGGTGAGTAATGGGTACATTGGTCTGATCCGAACTGTCAGGGTTTACCTGTGGGATACCTTAGGGTGGAGTACAGCTCAGTGTTGCTTACCTTTCTCCTTTTCAGAACGTTTCCCTCTGGTATCACGTTTCTTCCATGAGCTACAGTCAGTGGAAAAGTTTACCTCCCTTCATCCACAGCGCTCACAGCAGTCAGCTATGTTTGCAAGCTCTGACGTTTGTTTTGAGATGTTGCTTTTCTAACCCGTGTGAGCGTGTATTTCCCACAGGGAGCTGTGTGGAAGGCTTGTGTGTGTTTTGGGCCTGAGGGAGGACCAGGGCAGCCGTTTTCTCACCATCTCTGTTCTGCTTTCTCGAAGTCCTTGGGTAGTCACAGTTCGTGTCGCTGGCTGTTCCTTTCCTGGAATACTGGTAGACTCCATGCTCCAGAAACTCGTACGTTCATTCTGCCCATTTTGCGTTACAGGGTTGGAATTCTGGTGGTATTGGTGAAACCCTGACAGATGACCTCCCAAACTTCAGCCTGACTCCTCTGGAATATATCAGCAATGTAAGAGTGCGCAGGGGTAGTTACTGGAAGCCCAGTGCTGGGGGAATCTCTTCTGTTTCCCCAGTTTTCTGTAAAATTGTGGTATTGGTTGGAATTGTTGTATGGTGGTGACAGATGCTCTGAGTGGTCTGGCCCTCATCAGTTGGGTTGGGCCGTTCATTCTATCTTTTATGAAATCCCTGTCAAGTTCTGGAATAACCAAAGAACGTCGGGAGCACAAGGAGTGGTTCTTTGTAATGGAACTGCTCCGTTTACAGCGTTAGCTCCGTGACGGGATGGGAAATGCCAAGTTTTGTGTGTAGGGGTGAATACCGAGCCTATCTTCTTAATGCAGCTCGTGTAGCAGGGAAGTTCCTGCAATGTGTGTTAGAGCGATTTAATCGTACTACGAAGTTAAAGAAGTCTTGAGCTCCTACCCTTCTTAATCCCCATGTGACTCCTGGTTTCTCTTTCTGATGGAATAACAATGAAACCTTTCTGGCAGTGCCGTGTCTGAGTGGAAAAGGAGAGTGAGCTGTTCATTCCTCCTGACGAGGCACTCCTCAGCTCGGTGCTGCTGAACAGCATTCAAGCTGCTCTCCCGTTCTCCGGGTTGGTGTTTCAAGTTGCTGCCAAATTTGCAGTTCAGATATTAATATTAGCTGCTATTATCTCAATACAAAGTATAATTTCCTAAGCAAGTTTTTTTATGCTGCTATCATTCTGTGCATCACACAGGGAGCAAATTTTTCAGGGACAGGCTGCAACCAAAAGCTCTTAATACTTTGCTTTCCTTTGGCTTATGACCCACCAACTGTTATACGCTGCTTTTAAAGCTTTAAAAAAAAGAAAATAATAGAAACGGCTAGTCAGTCAGTTTGTGGGACGATTGGATCATGGGGGTAGTTTGAATTTAGCTATCAGAGGCTTTTATGAGGTTTAGAAAGCTCATGGGAAGTGTCTAAGGTAAAACTTCAAGGGAAGGCTGCTACTGAATTCTAAGTAGCTTTCTAATTAACACAGCTCACTGAGGGATGTGCACGGTTGGCAAGAGGCTGAATCTGCTCGCCTGCCACTTTAACTGAAAGTTAAAACTGAGATGTGTATGATCATTACTTGATTCTGTCAGGATTCAAAGGACATTTCTGCCTCTCCAAGGCAAAGAGGAACTTGAGAAAATTTAAGGTACAAAGCATTTGTTTTCTGACATCTTTTCAGCTCTACCCTTTACCCTGCTGCTGAGTGGTAGGTGGGCCAAGACTGAGCCAAGGCTTTCTCTTGGGTAGTTTTGAAATAACACTACTACATTGTGCAGTAAAACTGAAAACTAAAAAAACTGAAGTAGAGTTTAGAAACAAATGCATGTGGCACGTGTGCTGTGTAGCAGTAAAGGCAGGTGATGCGAGCTCTGGAAAAAGCTGATAATGGGCAGCCTCCATAATGGGGAGGCAGAGTGCTCCGAGCTGTATCTGCACCTAGGGAGATTCTCTGTAGCAGCAGATAATCATGTATATACAGTCCAGTATTTGTTGTATGCCTGAAGTTACGTAGCTCATGTGTGAGTTTGTGAGCGTGGTCCTTTTTTGGGAGTGATACATTTCTGTAATTCATTATTACATTGTCACTTGAATATGTATTTCTTCTTCAGTGGTTTTGTTTGGTTCAGCCTCTTAGATTCTACTGTAGAAAACAAATGGCCAGGAACACTCCAGAGATCAAAGATTTGCTTGGAGTAACAGTTCCCTCAGTTTTTTCTTAACATGATTGTTTCAATGACTGGTTCTCTGACCTTGTGAAAAATTATTTCTTGTATAAAGGGTAATGATGAGCAAGAGCCAATTTGTTTCTGTGCAAATGTATGTTAGGGAGTTGGTGTCAGGTTCAGCTTTCTGCTGTCAGGTGTGGATTACTGCAGTTGACTTTTTTTTCTCTAGCAAAGTACTTCACATTCACTCAGTGACTCAGCTCTTTGTGCTTTTATTCTAGATTGGGCAATATATTATGTCACTTCCTCTCCACCTTGAGCCATTTGTAACTCAAGAGGATTCTGCTTTGGAGCTGGCATTACATGCTGGAAAACTGCCTTATCCCCCAGAACAAGGTAGGGTGAAACCAAAGACTTGAAGTGTCTGTGGGAAAGTTTTCACACTTTGACATTGCATGGGTGTGATGTGTTACATTAACAAAGCTATTTGAGATCCATCTCCTATCATCGAGTTGTGCAGTTTCTTTCAACAGTCTCTCTATAATACCCGAGGAGCAACCTCTAAATGAGTAAAACTTCTTCAGTTTTGTTCAAACCTTTCAATTTTGTTCAAACCAGAAGCTTTAGCTTGGTCTATTCAAGTTTAGTGTTCATTAAAACTGTGGTTTGGGTGCAGGGTCTGAAGTGTTTCAGAGCTGGAGCAGTATTTAGTGTTCTGAGTGCAAGGAGTGAACAGGAGGTACTTGGGGTCAGTTCTTAAAACGAAGGGAACCGTTGAACCATCTGGCCTGAAAGACTTCTCAAGTTAGCTTCTGTGGCCTCTGCTCCTGGCCAGCCCGTCTGCTGGAGCACAGCTCACTGAGCAGCTTGGACTGTCCAGCAGCTTGCTGAAGGGGGAGTCTTGCTCCAGCTTTGCCTCCTGCCCTCTCCTCTGGGCCGGTTCCACGGCAGGGCCTTTTCCATTCGTTAACCCCAAGGAAAAGGGACTCCCTTTTTTTCTTCTTCTGGCCTAGTTTCTCTCAGAAACGTGTCAATAAAGTGCTTTAAATCAACTTCCTAGGAGGCCTACTCTGCAACAGAGCTGGCAGGAGTGTGCAGCAAGGAGCAGACAAAGAGGAAGCTTGTGACTGTTTAGGGCTGTGAGTTGGTAGGTTGGCTGACGGTCTCGTGTAATGTCCCCATCTACTGAGGAAAACAGCCCTGCATCGGCGATCATACAGCGTATTCTTATCCCCAGACAGCATCTAAGCTGGGATTCTTGCAAAGCTGCTGCCAGGAACCAACCTGGTATGAAGCTTTCCAGCTTCAGACATGAGCAAAATCTGGAGAGAATGTCCATTAAGCTTAATTTTACACGAGTCACTTGTAGTATAAAATACGCAATCCTGCACGGCCTTGCCGAGAGCCACCAACCCCTTAATTTGTTGCTAGAAAAAGAGGGAACCCCTGAGCTCATTTCTTCAGGAATAGATCATTCGTTCTCAAGCAGGATAATAATGCTGTTTACTCCTAATCAACTTTATTTTCTGCCTCTCTTCTCTAAATCCAGGACAAACTACTGTTATGCCCTGTGTGACATGCTAACCTACACCCCTCTGGTACAAAGGTTAGGAGCTCACAGTCAGAACCTGGTCTGCTGTCCGTCTTGTTCTGGACGGGTTTTGCATCTTTGGGAATTTCTTTTCTTAAGGGTCTGACCTGTGTTCCTGAGCTCTGTAGTCGGGTTCCTGCTCAGTAAGGACACAATTCTGGAGTGCTGGCCACTTCATTTAAATTCCTTTCTCATCCTATATTAACTCCAGCTGAAAAATCGTTAGAGCTCCCCTGCTACTTCCAGTGCCACCTGAGTCTTTAGTGATTAGATACCAGCCGCAATGATTAAGCACCCTGTGCTGAAGGAAGTGCAGTGGGTGCTGCGGGTGGCTGCTCTCTCAGACAGCTACAGCCCAGGTGCCTCTTCAAAACTTTCTCCCCAGAGCACACAAGGAGTTCTTTCTGTGTGCCTTTTCCTTAATTTCTTGCAGCAAGCTGAGTTTTGGCTTGTGTTCATTCTTCAGGTGGCTGTCCTTACCTGCTGTGTCATTAATCCTGCTGCAGTTAACGACAGTAGCTACATAATGTTTCCCAGCAGTTGGCAGCGCACCGTGGTTTGCTGTGGTTAATCTCTTCTCGGTGTTTATTTCCACTGACAATCAAGGAAGCATAGAGCTTTGTACTTACAGTCTTCCCGTAGCCTTCTGAGAATATGCTCTTTAATTCAGTTTTTCGCATTACTTACTTTATCATCTTAAAGCATTTACATGTTTGATTGCTCGTTAATTTTCAGAACACTGATGAACACAGAATGCCTTTGGGGTTTGAAAAAACCCCCTGTGAACCTTGTCCTTACAGTGGTTTGTAACCTGCTCCTGGGAGATGATCCTATAGAACATGCCAGGCAGTGCCACTGACCCCAGCCTGGTCACCGGTCAGCCCGTCAGAAATTACTGAACCTGGAGGAGTAACAGAGGGAAGGGAAGTGTTTTGGATCTTGAGCTAACTTTCAGTGTTGTACAGTATCAGGGAGGATATGTATCTGCTTTCACCACTCTAAAAACAGCTGATAAACTGAGTACCTGAATGTCCGGTTGAAAAGCCGCGTAACCATTTATGAATTATGTTTTGTTACAAACCCAGCAAACGCAGGTGGGTGAGGCTGCTGACACTAACGAGTTTTCTGTCCAGGAGATGAATTACCTGAGCTGGACAACATGGCTGACTACTGGCTGGGCTCCATAGCCAGAGCTACGATGCAAACTTACTGCGAAGTCATCCTGCAGATACCGGAGCTCACAGCACACGCCACGAAGCAGCTTGCCACCGACATCGGTAAGCTCGGTGCACGCCGTGTCCTGAGAACTGGTGCTTGTAGCACGTGGGCTGCTCTGTCGCTACGTGAGAACCGGAGAAACTGCAGTGTGGGTTTCTCCTCTAATCACGGGCACGGTGATCCGGTAGCCGGCACGGTGGGGTGGCTCACAGCTCCTCTTCTGCAAAATGTTCGGTCACGTCCCTCTTTGGGGGAAGGGTGATGTTTGGTGGCTACTCCTGTTTCTTCACTGCTTTGTGTTTCTGACTCTCTAAGTCAGAGTCCTGAACGGAGAGGATTCCCTTACCAGCCAGTCTTAGCAGGAAAGATCTGTATATAACCTTTTCAGGTGTGGCACTGCTCTTCCCTTCTCATCTGCGTGCCATGTTCTGCCAGATCGGCCATACAGGGGGGCACAGCACATGCCGGGCCCATTGGGAAGTGCTCCAGTGGATGACAAAGCAGGCAACTGGTTGATTTCTTCTGGGCACCCGATAGCTGAAGTAGGGAAGATCAGCTAAAAGCCTTCTAAAAGTAATCGGGGAGTACTTGACCAGCATCTTTTTTTACAAATCCTATAGGATCAGCTCCCCTGCTATGGCTGCCTTGTCGTCCTGCTGCTCTGCAGGTGCTAGGTGACTGAAGCTACTTTCAGCACGGAGAAATTTTCAGGTGCAAAATGGGTGATAGTTGGCACGTGTTGTTCATCTCTGCCTTCTGCCATGCCACGCAGTGTCTGAGGGAGGACTGATGGAAGGTGTTGGGGAAGGTGTTTCTGCAGGATACGGAGGAAATAGTTTTTCCTTATCCAAAGCTGATGGGAGCGTCACCTCAGGACCACTACAGCTGTTGTAAATGCCAGTTAGTCCTTTCTTTGCTGTAAATCATGGATGCTGACTTCCCCATGGCCAAGCTCAAAAATAAGGATACAGACAGTATCTCTTCCTCAGCTCGCCTGCAAGTGTGCTTGAATGCCAGTGAACTCAGCCTGAATCTTTTTTTTTTCTTTTTTTTTTTTTTTTTTTTTTGGCATTGCTTAAAACCAGCCCAGTAGATTAGAGGCTGGTTGCTCGGCATTCTCCCCGCCATCCTGAATTCCCCAACTGACTTTGAATCAGTGAGCTGGAACTCCCTGCTGCCTCCACAGCCGCTCGCCTCTGCAGAGCTTCCCAGCTTGGTTTCTAGCTCTTTGCCGTTGAAAGTGCGATTGTGGTCCTTTATCTGTGACGGTGGTGACTGGCTACCCCAGGGGTGTTGTGTGCAGGTACTGAAACGTGGCAGAATGTGCCTCTGTCCTCTCAACAAAACAGTTGTCTAAACTAGTGTACGGGAAGCCAGAAAGACGCAGCAGCCAGTGCAGATGGTTCCAAACACGCTGCTGTTTTCTGCGGGTTTGTGCTAGCAGGGGCAGGATTCTAGCTGCTGTGGAGAACGAAGGATAACTTTCGTTTGCACAGTGTCTGTTACCTGTTCAAATACATGTTTATCCTTAATCTTACAGATTATCTAATAAACGTGATGGATGCCCTTGGCCTTCAGCCGTCCAGAACGCTGCAAAATATCGTAACTTTGTTGAAAGCAAAACCCGAGGACTACCGGCAAGCCGCAAAAAGCGTGCCCCGCAGAATGGCCAGCAGCATCGCTGCCACGAGGGGCCTGGAGTGTCAGCTGTGACAGCCCTGCGGGCGGGCACTCTGCAGGGGCTGAACTGCTGGGCTTGGGTTTGCTTCCCTATAAACTTTGCCAGGACAGTGAAAACGTCTCTGGGGATCAGGGGAATTTATTTCTGAATAACTTTTAATGGCTGCCTTGGTCTAGGGAACGCTTGTTCCGCTTTTCCATCCTTAGAAATAAGGAAAGATGTCCTACAGCCAAATTTACCAAAAACTACCTGGGTGACCATGGGTGGGCTGAGCAGTGCTGGCTTCTGACTAGAAATGTTCTGCTGGTTGCTGGAGAGTTCATGCTTCCTGGCGGTGAGATGACTGGCTTTTTCAGAAAATTTAATCAATTCTGAATCGAAAATTATGGGGTAGGTGCAACAAAGATTGACTGATTGGAAGCTCTTCTACCTGAGGCAGTTGTCATTGCTCAAGTCTGTCATTATTCACCGAGTCAAGAAGACGGTCTCATCAGCTGGTAGATGGGGCATGATCAAGCTCAAGCCTGAGAATAAAACCAGTTTTGTAGGTTGTTCCTTGTGCAATTAATGTATTCTACTGAAAGCTATGAAGTTTATAAGAAATTTAATGAAGTGTTGCTTTCTTGTAGAATTTATTAAAGCTTGGTGTATAGATCTTTGTAAAACAACTTGTCTAGCCTAAGTATGCTTTCTTGGGAGAAAACTGGACAGAATACAGAGAGGTCCCAAAACTGCAATGCCAGCTGCGTGAGACTGCTGCATAAACCCTCCCATGCAAACTCTTCTGTTTTGGAGGGGAAAAAGCATCTTTCTTCCCCTTATCTGTATCTGCTTCTGCAGTTTTCTCCTTTTTACCACCAGATGCCTTGGGCAAATAATTCTTTACCTGGTGTCCATGTCTTGGTCTCTTCTTTCCTCAACTTGGTTCAGGCTGCTCTAATCAGTGTTTAGCCTGACCCACTGATCTTTCTGCTGTTGTTTTTTGATTCCCCCCCCCCCCCCGGCAGCCTCTGTCTTTGGCCAGCTGACATTTCTTGTCCCAGAGTTGCTGCATTTGTGGTCCTCCTCCTGGGACTCCTTTGCCTGATGTGTTCTCCCCTGGGTGACTGTGCTTGGCTGCCAGAGCTGCCTCTTCTGCACAGTGTCCCATCTCTGGTTTTGTCACACCAGCATCTTTTCTGTGTTTTGTAGCACACTTGTGACGTGCCCATACAGGATTATATTTTACCAGCAGTCCGGTTTTTGAGTGAAACTGAATTCCTTTGTTGTTCCCAGCTGGACTTTGGTGATGTTTTACTGCCAAACTGCAGTTTGGGGAGGTGAGGAGGGCAGAGGTGCTTTATAAACAATTCGGGGGTTTTGCAAATTTTGGCACCTAAAAAAATTTCAGAGCAGGGAAGTAACATGTGTTTTCTGGAATGTTTGGGGTTGTTTTTTCTTGGCAAGGTTTTCAGTTAGTTGTTGACTCTTTTGTTTCAGGGTACGAAAAGTCTATTAAAAAAAACAATCCCCAGCTGAATTGGAAATTGGCTTCTGTGTGGAGTTGGGACTTCGCAGGTGTCATGTTTGGCTGGATTTGTGAAGCCTTTCCCCCGCGGAGCTCTGTCCCTGTCCCGTGCAGAGCCCAGCTGAGCCTCCAGCGGCTGCGCTGCTGCTGCAGCAGGAAAAGGCCCCTCTGCACTCAGAGGTTTATCTGCAACCGGTCCCTTTGGGGGAGAGCGCCAAGCTGGTAAAGAGCCCAAGTCAAGCACCTGAGACGCTTTCCACTTTTACTAGTTGTTAGACACCCTCTATAAACCAGCAGTAACTGGAATAGCAAACTGTCCGTGTCCTGCCCAGGAACGTGCTGTTCCGATTTACCCTTGCTGTGGGACGGGTGAATCTCGCTCTTTGTGCCTCTCCCACCCTCCTGCCCCGTCACCAGAAGGTGAGGAGTTTTTGAGGCTGTTCTTTGCCTGCTGCTGTTGCGTTTCCCAGGGCAGGTGGCCCGGGGGGGGGCACCCGGGGGGGCTAAAGCTACGAGGAGCTGGAGGGTGCGGGCTGCCCTGCCAGCTCCGCGGCCCCAGACCTCCCGCTGCCTTCCAGTTCGTCCCAGCTCCGTGGCAGCAGATGCTGGAGCCCAGCCCGGGATGTCCGCAGCCGAGGCGCCGGTCAGGGTGCCTCGGAGAGGGCTGGCCTGGGACAACTGCTCTGCCTCCCCCCTCTCTGTAGCCCCTCGTTGCAGAGAGCCCCTCACGGGTGCTGCTTCTTCATCGGCCAGGAGCCAGCTCTGGGCAATTGCTTTGCCCTGCAGAAAAGCATCTGATGTCCCGGTGCCGTATCTTTATGTTTGAACAGCTATTCGGATTCCCACACCCCCAGACTTGCTGGTAGTGATGTTGACAGTGTCATCTGTTGGTGAGAGTGTGGGAATGGACGCCCAGGTTCTTTTTCTCCACTTTCCTCGTGTTTTAATCAAATTGCTCTGTTGTGTCTTTCGGAGGGAGCAGCGTCTTTCCACTGTTGCAAAGTCGTTTGGAGGGCTTGGTCAGGTATTGGCTTTTGCAGTAGGCTGAATCGGGCGGGGAGGCTGTCGGGTGCTTGTTTCCAGCTGGGCTGTGATGGGGGATGAAGTGCTGCCCCTTCACAAGAGCTCTCCTTGTTGGTGAGGGAGGTGCGCTGTGGGGTTGCGGCGCTCGGGGAGCCAAGCGTCCCTTTTGGGAGAAGGGAAGTGAGGAGTCGGGCAGGAGAAGTCTGGGACAGCCTGGAAGAGCTGGAGTCCTCTGTCTTTACAAGCCCCCTGCCTGCCTGCCGCCGGCCCTCGCCGCCCCGGCCGGTTTGGGGCGCCCGCTGAGCTCGCGCCGTCCCCGGGGCTCGGTGGGTTCCCCGCGGAGCCGCGTGTCTGTGGGCTGTTGGTCGTTCGCTCTCGCAAACGAGAACCAGCTGCTGGGGCGGGGGCTGGGGGCAGCACATGGACTTGTTAGGAAGGTGCTCCCTGAATCTGGATTTTTATTCCTTAATTTAGGTATTCTCTGGCTGCAGATGGCTGTAAATTACCTTTTTTTTTTTTTTTTTTTCCTCCTCCTCCTCATCCCAATCAAGATCAGAGTCAAGTACGGCTGCTCACCAGCCTGGGCAGGTGGGTGGTGAGGGATGAGTTCTGGGTGCTGAGCCCTTGCTTAACTGTTCCAGTTCAGAGGGAATCTGGTGCTGGAGGATGGAAGTGTCATCTCCCTCTTCTGCTGTGGTGTAGAAAACGTGTTGTTTGCTCGATGCGTAAAAGGCCATGTTTCTGAGGCAAAACTTCTTCCGGAGGAATCATTCCAGATGCCAAAAAGCCTGTAAAGCACTAGTTGGTGGAATGAGGCGGAAGTTCTGCAAATGAAACCGCTCTGCCACATCGCAGCGTCAGCTTCTAACTGCCCTCCCTGGCTCCTGGCTTTAGGCAGCAGCAGCTGCCCCCGACACAGCCTGCAGCCCAGGGGGCCCGCGGGCTGCCGGGGGGTGCACCCCGGGGAGGGAAGGGCTGTCCTGCACGTGCCCCGGGTGCAGGTTTTTCCCATTGCCTCAGTTTGGGGGCACTGTCAGAGTCGAAAGCCTCAGCTGGGTGGGTTGCTGAAGCACTAATCGAGAAGCAACGGTGAGACCTTTGCATGGTTTCTAAATCGGCTCTGCTGTCTGGCTCTGTAGGATTTGTGAACTTGCACCAAACTCTCCTGAGCCTCACCCCTCCTCCTCAACAGCAGAAAACCCAAACGGGCTCAGAATGTGATTTCCAAAGCTGTTTCATTATTGAAGGAGCTGAATTTAATTTAAAAAAAAAAGTGGTTAAGCTTCTTGTTCTTATGATCACCAAGTGAAATGGGAAAATGTCTGTAAAAACCCAGATATCAGAAGTAATAGAAAATCAAAACGTTATTTTAGGCTGCCATTACTTTTGGAGCTAATCATAAAATTTTAAAAATTCATTAATCAGGTCTCACAGAATTAAGGCTGCAGCTAGTCTACGCGTTATCTTGTACCTACTGTAGCGCCGTTAGAGCAGCTGCCCCCCGGCAGTTAAGGGTTTGGCTTTTCCAGTGAATCTGGAACACACAAGTTCCCCCGTGCCCGGGGAGCTCCAAGTGGGGGCCGGAGCATGGGGACCCCCCCCCCCCCCCCGGCTGCCCCCACACTGGGCGCCCTGCCCAGAACGTCACGTTCCCAGCCGCGTGGTTTAACCGCACGATCCCGTTTCCTCTTGAAGTTTTGCAAAAGTACTTCAGGAAGGCAGGTGCCGGGGGGGTTGTGGTGGGCCCCCGGGAAGGCCGGGGGCTTGCTGCCCCACTCAGCCCGGACCCCCGGGGACCACCAACCCCCCCGGCCGCCCTCACCTCGGGCGAGCACAGCACCTCCCCCTCGCGCAAGCCGCTGCCGTCAGCCTCTCGCCAGCGCCGGACGGCCCCCGCTGCCAACGGGAACCTTAACGCCAACTTCTTAATTAATTTCTGTATTGCAGAGCCGTGCTGTGAGACGGCCTGGCGCTTCCTCCCCACGCCTGAGTCTTTCTGGAGGCCGGAGTATTTGCCTCCGACACACACGAACAGCCGTGCCCCGCTGCGGCGTGAGCTCCGGCAAACCCCGAGCAGCAGGTCCGGCGACGGTTTTGCTTTTGCCTTGTTCCTGTTCTGGGCGTTCAGTGGGGAGGCGATTGCCACCTCCGAAGTTGAAAGTGGCTTGGCTCTGACCCACGGGGCCGTGGCCTCGCTGCAGCCCCTGCCGCCCCCCTGCTCTTCTCACCAGGGAGTGCTTCCCACCCGCGTGTTAAAAGGAAAGGGTGACTTCTGGTTATACAGCGGTTCTGATGTGTACGAGCTCTGCGTGGTGAAGCCAGAGCCAGGCGCCGACTCTATGAGGTTTATTACAGGGTTTCTCAGAGTGGATGCACAGTGGACAGGCGGGGAGGGGGGGACAGCTGGGGCTTTGCGGTCCCTTCCGAATTTTGGTAGAGGGTAGGAGGTGGCTGGGGACGTGGCGGATGGCGCGGCGGCAGCCCGTGATGGGGCTCGCTGCTCACTCGGTTTCGGCGTCGCTGTCGGGGCCCGGGACGCCGAGGGGCTGCACGCGCAGCGAGTCGTAGTTGGGCGGGGGGGTGCCGGGCTCGGGGGGCAGCGCCTCGTCCCCCGGGAGGGCCCCCGCCTCCTCGTGCTGGAAGCCCAGGTTGGTGTGAGCCTCCACCAGCTCCGACACCGTCGGGGGCGCATCCGGGTACCGCACCCGCGCCCGCTTCTGCTTCAGGCCTTTGCACCAGCCGATCACGTTGATAACGGTGATCCAGAGCGAGTCGATGATGATCTCCCCGAACTCGATGAGGCACAGCACCGAGCCCCCCATCCAGAACCCGAACTGGCCCCCCAGGCTCGACAGCAGCCAAACGATCTGGGGGGGAGGAGAGCAGAGTGAGGCGGGGCGGTGGAGCCCGGTCCCTGATGGGCCCCCGGGTGCCGGGGCGATGCCCCAGCCCCTCCCTCGCCTTGCGGGCGTGGGGGCACCGGGCAGGAGGACGGGGACGGGCGCTCACCGTCGTGGCGGCAGACTCCGAGATGGTGCGGTAGTTGTACTCCTGGAAGTAAATGTTCAGCTTGATGATCCCGTTCCTGTAAGGGACAAGCGGCGGCTCAGCGCAGAGCCGGGCCGTGGGCATCCCCCCGGCCCACGGGCGCCCGCTGGAGCTTCAGGCCGGCAAGTGGAAGAAGTTAAAAAGTGCCACCGGCTGCGCAGGGAAGAGAGTCGTGCTTCTGAAGGTCCTCCCAAAGAAGCGCTCGGGCGCCTGGGAGCTGCTTTGGGGCTGTTTGCTTTGTTTTTTCCCAAGTGCCCTGGCTGGTGTAGTGGGGGATCCCCCCCCCGGTGCCCTGCGCCTCACGTCCCTGCGCGCACGGACAGAGCGGCTGCAACGCCGTGACAGGGGGCTTAGCAGGTACAGATCAGCCACTACCTCTGAAACCATCTCCTGCTTCTCTTATTTTCCTTTTTCCCTTGGGGGAAAATACCTCCTCTTTTTCCCCCTAGTTCAGGGTTTAGGTTACCAAAGGGTAACTCAGCAGTCGCCCTAATTTTGGAGCATCCCCCCTACCGCTGCTGCTGCTGTTGGCAAATTCAGAGCTGTAAGTGTCAAGGGACGAACGTTACAAGCCAGGAGCTGGACCCCGGCAGCTCACAGCTCCAGAGCTTCCAGCTTCCTATCCCCAACTGATTAGAGGTGCTGCTGCTCACACCGATTTTTACCTTAACTGCACGTTTCAGTTTGTCTGACCCAGGTTGTCACCATGGAGAGTAGAGGATATATGTGAAGTGTGTTTCAGATTTGCTTTATGTATCTTCCAGGCTAGCATGCACCAAATCTTGTCCTCCCTTTGCATTAGCACACGCGTGTGCTGGCCCACCGCCAAGGTTCATGTTAATCTAATGTTAACAGGCTCAATAGAAAAGATAAAGTGGTTGCTCCTTTCACTTACCTGTCCAGAGTCACATTTGTTGACATATCCCTTTCATAGGATAGAATATGGAAAATCCAGTCCTAGGAAAACAAGCTGTATTCAGAATCAAGCAGAAGCATCCTCCCTGGGCACCTGCTGGGGCAGGAACCCAAGGGAGTAACACAGTCCTGTTTTAACCCAGCCCTATTGGACAAAAAGCGTGGGAAAATACCGAGTAGCGTGTTCAGCCAGCGTCACCCACCCCGCTCCCAGTCTGTGGTTATCTGGGGGTCACAGCATCTCCCCACGCTGCCTCGACCTGGTCTGACGTTGCATTCGCAGATGATGTCAGGTGCCCGGTGGGGCAGCAGCTGCATTTTGCTTTACTGGTGCGAGTCGGTAAGTCACTGGTTGGATGTGATTCCACAAGGCAAAGGCCGTCACCGGGAGCGTGGGGCAGGCCAGCACCGGGTCGCCCAGCCCCAGCTCCTGCCTTCTGCAGCTCGGAGGCGCCTTTGGGCGAGCGCGCTTCTGCTGCGGCTGCACTCGTGCTGCCACAGCAGGGCCGTGCCGCCTGCAGCTTTGCCGGTTCAGGATTCAAGATTATTATTATAAAAATTAAGTTTTTCTGTAGGGCGTATGCGCAGAGCCCACGTGCGGGGATAAACTGGATCCATGTCGGAAATGTTTGAAATGGGTTCTGGCCAGTGCAGTCACGAGCCATCCCGTAGCGAGCAGGGTCTGGCCCCGGGGCGCTGCCTGCGCGGGGGAGGACGCCGTGCGCTCACCTGTGGTGCTGCGCAAGTACCACGGGATGACCGGGCACCTGGAGAGGAAAGTCGGGCGAGCAAAGGGCTGCAGTGCAGGCGGGGGCCGAGAGGTAGGGCTGCACCGCCCGTCTGATGCCGGCTGCTCTTTGGCACGTAACGCCTGGTCCCAGCGGAGTATTCATTTTCTCTGTAGGCAGCCCGTGAGCCCTTATCGCATCCTTCTGCCCCAGCCTACCTGCTTGTTTGCACGCTGAAAATGTGTAATTTAGCCCAGAGGTGCTCGCTACCTGGGCATTAGCTCTGAAAACACCGAGTGATTCATGGGGCTAAACGCAGGTAATTATTAATGTGCGTTTCAAAACAAGAAATCAGTGTTACCTCCGAAGCTTCGGATGGCCAGTCTGCCATGGAGATGGTCATTTTATACTGCGTGTCGCTGGGGAAGAGGAAAAGAGCATTAGTGCAGAAGTTTCTCTGTCTCTGAAGTCACTGGAACTTCAGCTCTCATGCAGAAAAGGTCAGAATTGATGGGAGACGAAATGCAGGATCCCCTCCAGCTTTAGGGCTGCCAGAAATGGCTTGGGTACTTACTTGCACGTTTCCTTGCAAGAGTCAATGCAAATCTGTCTGTGTCGTATACTTGATCTCAGTGATGAATAGCAATACGCTGTTTGGTGAAAACAAAAAATCAAAGCAACTGTTTAGATAAGGACCCTTATTACTGCTTTATATCAATTTCATTTAATAACTATTTAGGTATGAACCTGCTGCACAGGTTTGCTGTCTTCCCCTCTGACCTTCCTCTCCTTGAGAAACTCGGGCAAAGCGGTCAGGCAGTTTAATAATAAATTAAAAATAAATGTAAATGCTCTGCAGACAGTTTCTGTAGGGCGGGCTATGCCCGATGGCAGTGGTTCTGGCACTGCCCTGGCCTCCTCGCAGCAGCCGCTCGCCGCTGCCCGGGCTCAGCTGGGGACCCGACCTGTTCTGGCCTTGCCCCCTCTTCCCTCCCTCCCTCCGGCACCCCGGGGCTCCCGCCACCTTCCCGGCTGGAGCCGGCCGGCCGGGAGAGCTGCCGGGGCAGCGCCGAGCCCTCAGCCCCTGGCCAGGACCCGGGTTTTGCCCCGTGTCCCCGGCACCGGCCCGAGCGGCCGCGGGCAGAAGCGTTCCCACCCGCGGCAACGCTCGCGCCCGCTCCCCCCCGGCCTGCCAGCGCCCTGGGAAAGGCTGCGCAAGCGGGTTGGTTTGTGTTCTTACCCCAACCTGGGTCATCTTCGTTATTGCAGTAATTTACCCCTTCAGGTAAAGGAAACATATAGTGACCGCATCCACAGATTTCAATCATGTGATTTTGGAAACAAGAGCGCAGGCAAGCCTGGAAAAGGGGAGAGGAGCTACTTAGACCTGGGCTGACCCCCCCGCGCGTCCCTGTGCCGCCGCTGCTGAGAATTACTGGGCTCCGAGGTGTTTTCTCTCTGTCGCGCTGAGCAGACGATTTTGTGGCTGCACGCCGAGAAGGCTGAAGCCGCGGGGGCTGCCGGAGCCCACCCCCACCCCAGTGCCTCCCCCAGCACACGCCGGCATCGCCGGGGGCCCGGCACCAGGCACGCCGGCTTTGCGCCGGCGCGGGGAGGCTGCGGAAAAGCTGCCGTGTGCCGAGTTACGCTGCTGTTACGGTTTTCTTTATGATGCATTTTTATTGCTGCTCCTGGAGGTTTTAAGGCACATCCCTAGCGGTGAGCTGCCCGTGGGTAAGTCGCCTCGCAGGAGCGGAAGGGAACTCGATGCCTGCTCCCAGTCGCCCAAGAAACTGCTCATTTCTTAACTGTTTTAGGGCTTCATGGAAGTCATACGGAGTTAAGGAAAAAAAGTGTTCTGCTACACCCATAGACACTGCTGGTGTCTCCAGGCTTTATATGGCATACTGACAAAGGGCTGGTTTCCCCTTCAAAGCCAGGTCTCTAAAAATACTTCAACATAAAGAGCAGGTTTTAGAAACCTGAATTATCTTATCTGTGCATCTGCTTCTCTCCTTGAAAGGGTTGCAGCCGCAGCTTCGGCAGCGTGCGAGCGGGCTGCAGCGCTGCCATTAGCTCAGTGAGGCATGGAGTTAATCACCCGAGATTGGAGTGGGATTCTGGATGAAACGGTGCAGAAAGCAATAGCAAAGTCTATGAAAAGATAATTAAATTTAACAGCTCCAGCTAGGTATACCAACCAGAGAATTTCTCTGTGATACGAAATGCTTGCAGAGTTCACTACCCTCAAAGCCTGATTTGGCTCAGAGGTCTCTGCAGTGACGTGGATCACGTGGACGTAGAACCCCAGTCAGCGTTTAGCAACTTTTAAGTAATAATGCAATCATTTCAAGTATTTGCTTAAAAATTATATAAGCATCTTAGAAACTAGGGTAAAGTGGTCCAACTGTTACAATTATATAAAGGCAGAAATATAAAGAAACCCTGCTAGACCAAAGCCCTTCCGCTTGTCTGGGGTGATGCTTTGGGCTTTTGTAAATAACCCCCAAAACGGTTTTGAAGTTTTCCTTATTGCCAGAAATGCTTCTCTCTTATGTTCTAGCCTGTCACAAATTAACCAGTTCTTAATGTTTACACGATATTTTTCTACAGATTCAAGGTTTACAAACGCTCAACTTTCTCATCCTAATTTTAAAGTGGAGAAAAGGCGAAGGTCTGTCTTCATTTCCTATACAAAGTAAGCAGGTGTTTTCAGGGTGAAAAGTGGCTTAATTCCCTTGAGGGGAAAAGGACTAAAAAGAGCAGGAGTGTTGAGGAGAGGCATCCTTCCTGCCGGTGCCGCTCCCGCCCGGGATAACCGTGACTGGAGCCCCCGAGGCGGGAGCTGCTTTGCCCCGGCGCGGAGCCCGGGGGCGCGGAGCCCGGGGGCACGGCCGGTCCCCAGCCCTCCCCGAGCCCGAGCGCCCGGCGGCGGAGCCCGGCCCCGCTCCAGGAAAACATCACAAAACCTCTCGGCGAAAGGTGCCCGGAGCCGCGGCGGCTTCGGTGTCCCACCGCGGCTGCTCGGAGCCCCCCGGGCCCAGAGAAATCAGCCTGGGCACCGGCAACGAGCACAGCCTCCCCCTCGCCGGCTGATCCGCCTGTAATTAAAAGATTTCAGCCAAGCGTGGAAATCGTAGCGGGGGGAAAAAGGTATTCCCACAGCCGAAAAAGAAATTAATTGCCATAATGATATGGCAGGAGCGGGTGTTTTTTTAAGGGAAACCTGAAAGGAGCAGAACTGCTCTGCAGCCCGTGGGGCTGAGCCTGCAGCCGTCCGGGAGCAGGTCGGGGCCCCGGGGAGGGGACGGGGAGCTCCAGGCTCCCAACTGGACTCGCTGGGAGGAGTATTTCCCAGGGTTTCCTGCAGTATGGAGGAACTGGTGTTAGCCAAAGCTCTTGGGAGCTTCAGCCCGTTTCAGGCCCTCTCCCTGCAGCGGAGGAGGGGGCTGCTGCCTGGCTCCGTCACCCCAGGGCCCCAGCGGTCCCCAGCACCTCCCAGAAAAAACAGTGCAAGGGGGGGGGGGGGGGGGGGTCCCCACCCGGCGCTGCGGTCCTGCCCCCCGAGCCGAGGCAGGACCCGATCGGCGCGTGACGGCAGCCGGGGCTGCTCGGGGAGCCAAAAAAGGGGCAAAACTGCAGAACCAGCGGGTTCGGCGGGACCGAGGGGCCCAGGCGCGCCCGGCTCTCGCTTGCTCTGGTTTTCGGGAGCGGGAACCCTCTGCTCCGGGGAGCCGAGCGCCGAGGAGACAGGCTGTGAGGAAAGGGCCAGCATCAAACCCTGCTCGTTTGTGGAGGTAAAAATATTGGCTTTTTTGTCTGCAAATTAGGACTGTGCCGGTAGGTCACACACCGCAGGGTCCCCTGTAACAACAGAGATCTTGGGGGGAGGGGGTTGCTGTGTTTTGGCTTTTGAGAAAATGACAGAAATGACCATTTTCATCCTTTCCTACCTGGCTAAGGGAACAATAACTGCTGATGCCCTTTCCTGGCTCTACGAGCTGTTTGGGGTGAGAATGAAAACTGAAGCTTATGCTAAATTGTGCTGCCTCCCAGAATAACGTTCCTTATCTTTTGATGCATATTTTAATACTTGCACGGTCAGGTCTTGCTCCTGCAATACACAGTTATTTCCACCGGACCCACTGGGATCGTTCCCAAACCTGGGGCTACCAAGTGTTCAGACTCGAGTGTAAATTTATTACCAGAATAAAAGGTTCCTGTGTTTAGGTTATGCTTTTTACTTTGTCATTGCTGATCCTCCAATAATCCTGCATGCTAGTCAAAGATTTTAACTGCTTTGACAGTTTTTCCTAAACAGTCCTGTTTGATTTAAAAATGTATTTTACCTGTATGGAATAGGAAGTATTATACTGGCTATAGAGATTTTTTACAGGGACATCAGACCCATTCATGGTGCAGTCACTGTAGGGATAGCCCATCCGTTCCAGTTCATCCTGAAAGAAAACCAAAACAGCAAACGTCAGTTCCTCCCCAGGTCCCTGGTGCCCGTTTTCTAGGGACTCTGGGATTCCCGGGTTCCCCGCTGGCTTTGAACTCCAAGAATGGTAGGCAGCAGAGCTGAGGGAGATGCAGCCTGCTCCCCAGGGCGGACCGAGGCAGATGAGGGTGTTCAGGAGCAGCGTGTTTTAGCAAGGCACCTCCTGACATACTGAAGGAAGAGGGAACAATGACCCGAGCTCAATATTTTGCCTTCAATAAAGCACTTTGCCAGGACAGTTACATAAAAGCCTCCATAAACTGTTCCAGCCCACAGCTAGCATATACCTTGACTCTTTTGGTTTGAGCCAGTTCGGCCAAGACTTAAAACAAACTTGGTTGCCGTCCCATCAGATAACATTATTCTCAGACAATCTGCTCTAGAGGAATGCCACACATACCACTAACACGCCGATGGAGGTTTCCGTCCCGGCCATTGCATAGATGCCCTGATCCTTGAGGAAGGGGAAGCTCTTCTGCTGATGCAGCATCAGCCTGGCCCCGGCCGCCGATGACAGGTAGGGGATGTAGTCTTGCTGGCTGATGTCCAGGATTAACTTCAGCCCTGGGACACCGGACAAAACACTCGGAACAGGAATTGTATCGAAATGCAAATCTTTGGAATAAAAAGGAGTCTATCATCTTTTCTCTGCGCACAAAAATCCCGATCCTTGGGGGAAGAGCCGGGGTCTGGCGGTCGTGTCAGCCTTGCACGTGCATAAATGCACCTGATGGCGAACGCCCAGGATGGAAATATCTGAGTGAATATTCAGACATTGTCTCAGATATTTTGGCTATCCAGATGTCACACTTCTGTGAAGTAACATCTGTGGCCACATTACTGGTTTCTATGTGACACGTTTCCCTTTTGGGGCTTTTCCCCTCCTGGGAAACCATTACTCCCTGCTGCAGTGCTCCAGAGACACAGACACGGTAAATCCGTTCTGTCTGGCAGAAATAGCCACCGAGAGGCAGAATCACTGCCAGCACTTCTGCTCCTTTAGCTCCTTCCTCCCTAGCAGAGCTCTCTCTTACCAAACTCGGCTCCAGGGTTGGAAGAATTCAAAGCCTCTTCATCCATGCCCCAGTTAAAGATGTAGCAGTTACCATGGTCTGGGTGATAGATTTGGGTGAAATTCCTGGAAGAATCATGCACATAAAACTGTGACTCTCGGGGAGGTTATAAAATAATGCATCTGGTGGGACCTGTGCTTGGCAGCTACATCTGGGATTCACTTTAAATTGCTTCCTTTGCTGAATGCCTGTATAGAAATTTCAGCTGATATAATTTCAATCTGCTGTTGAAAAAAAAAGCAAAGCAAGGTACTGGTGTGTACTGAGACACAGCCGCTGGGGATAACACTTTGTTGGAATGGAAAGGAATCATCTGTCACACAGATGAGAGAAATAATTGCTTGATCTGAGTGATGGTAACAGGCTTTGGCTGGTGTTATATCTCGTTCTTTGATAATAAATCTCTGTGGCCCTCCTTGCAGGAGGGGCAGGACTCGGTGCAGCCTGGGCTGCTGCTGTGTGCTCACGTTTCTCAAAGCTGGATGTGTAAGTCTGGTGCTCACAAGAAACAAGGATGGCTAAAATGCATTTCTTGGAGTCTTGTGTAAGAAGGGGGGGCTGTAAGTGGAGGCTGCACTGCTGTGCCTGGGGTACGCTGGCTCAGCCCCGGGGCTGGCAGCTGGTTGTCACTAAACACCCTGGGAAGGTCCCATTGATGCTGTTTGTCTTGATGGACCATGAGCGAAATGGCTCACCCAAAACCAAAACTCATGCCAGCACTAGCCCAAATGAGCATGTTTCAGCCGGGATCACATCCAGAAACCCTCTGGGAAATGAGTTAAGAACCAGAAGAAATCTGTTTATTAACTGATGTATGCCTTAAAAAGAGAAAAGGGAGAGGCTGTCACGCCTCTAGCATCCTGTACCATTCCCGATGTGACAGAAAAGTGGGGGAGCCCGGGATGCACCTACTTGTAGTTGCAGGGTTCGGCCCCGTAGAGACACGCCAGGATCATGTCTTCTGCCTGGTAGCCCATCCGGATCCTCTCCTGCAGCGGGACTTTGGAGAGGATGCTCGTGGACTGCAGGATGTACCACTCGGTCACCGCCTGCGCCGCGCTGGTGAAGTTCCTGTACGTGCAGTTGCCGGAGCCCTGATGGCTGCACTGGGGGGACAGAGGCAGGTCTGAGCCCCTCCCGCGGCGGGGGACGGGGGGGGGGCTCCAGGAAATGGGGGTACGGCCAGCCCGGAGCTGCCAGCCGGCTGCCACAGCCGGGTCCCTCCCCGGGGACACTTCCCAGCTGGGCAGATTCTCCATCGGTCCCAGCGCTGGTTCCACAAACTTACAGAAAACGTCACTTTTGGGGCAATTCTTTAAGGCTGGAATTTCCCCAGCTTCCAAGGCCAGGTCAGGCCGGGTCCTCGAGGCCTCGGTGGGAGCAGAGGGTGGGGGGTTGTGAGACCACCGTGTCCTCCGCGCCGGGGACGGCAGCAGGAGCGGGGCGGGGGCGGCACCCACAGCCTCTCCCCGGCATTTCGGGTGCCGGACCCGAGGAAGGGGTGAAGGTGGTGGGAGCCTGTGGGGAGCCCCTCTGCCCCGGCTCTGCCCTGGGTGACCCCAGGGACATACAGCGCTGTCCCCTGCACCGCAGGCACCTCCACCGACCAGCGCCGCGCACAGCGCCGTTACTGCCCGGCATCTCCCGCATCCCTCTCGCCTGAGCTGGCAGGATCCCCGGGCAGGATCCCCAGGCAGGATCCCTTGGCAGGATCCCTTGGCAGGATCCCCTGGCAGGATCCCCTGGCAGGATCCCCGGGCAGGATCCCCGGGCAGGATCCCTTGGCAGGATCCCTTGGCAGGATCCCCGGGAAGGATCCCCGGGCTGGATCCCCGGGCAGGATCCCTTGGCAGGATCCCCGGGCAGGATCCCCAGGCAGGATCCCCTGGCAGGATCCCCGGGCAGGATCCCCTGGCAGGATCCCCGGGCAGGATCCCTGGGCAGGATCCCCTGGCAGGATCCCTTGGCAGGATCCCTGGGCAGGATCCCCTGGCAGGATCCCCTGGCAGGATCTGCTCCGTACCTCTGATGTGTGCTAGGCTGCTACGTGCTGCCAGTCCCTTTTTCCACGAGGAACCCGCTGATCTTACTGATGTTATGCAGCTACCTGAAATTCACCACAGACTAACTTAACACGGCTCCTCGATGGGTTTCCTTTCATTTAGGGAAGTATATTCAGGGTATGATCCTGCTGCAGGCCCCCTATGCAGAAGCCCAGCAGCTTCAGCTGGGTGTCTGGCTGCGTGTCCTGCAGGGGATCAGACCCGCCTCTGAAATGTTAAAAAAATCTTAAAATACCTCTGTGCCGCCTTCCTCAAAAAAAAAAAAAGCTCCGCGGCATTGCAGCAACACGCCACGAATTGCGACCTGCCCGTGGGCTCCGCGTGCCCTGCACCGAGGGTGCTGCCAGCACAGGCAGCCCCAGCACCGCCGGCCCGTTGCCCCGGGGCGCAGTGGCCACGGGCAGCTGGCGGGGCAGGGACACCGGTCCCCGTGCCGCATCCCTGCCGGGGTGCCCAGTGCCACCCGGCCCCCCCCCGCCCCCGCGGGACCCCTCTCACCAGCTTCACCGCCAGCTTGTACTTCTTTTCCTCCGACGTCGTGTTGGCTGGGGCCAGTGGAGCAGCGGTTTGGTTGCCCGCAGCGGTTTGGTTGCCCTCACTGGTTTCATTGCCCGCAGCGGTTTGGTTGCCTGCAGAGGTTTCGTTGCCCGCAGCGGTTCGGTTGCCCCCCGCACCTTGGTTGCTCTCAAAGATGTCCAGGATGACGGGGTTGTCTTTGTCGTGCTCGTCGATGAGGACCAGGGGTATCTGGTGCCAGAGCCCCAGGTCGAGCGGCGGGGAGCTGCTCGCGCTGCCGTTCCCCGGCACGGGCTGCAGGATCCTCTCCAGGGCCGCTTCGATGAGCCTGTCCAGTTCTCTCAGCAGATGCTTCACCTCTGAGTATCTGCAGGACAAATGCAGTCACCAGGCGGTGTAGAGGCGGGGGGGATGTGCAGCAGCTCGGCTGCCGCTGGGACCTTACTGGGGACCTCACATCGCTGCCCAGAGATTCACTGGGGGAGGACGGGAGGCTCCGTGCAGAGCACGGCCAGCTCGCACACGGGCATCCCATCCACCCGCAACTGGGCGGGGAACCGGCGGGAGGATGAACAGAGAGTGTGGGGTGAACAGGGTTCTGCCAGCGCAGAACCGGATCGGTTGTATTTCAGCAATTCACTACAGTTTATGCAAAACATCTCTAGCGAGCAGAGGGAAAAAACCCAAAGTCCTGTCTGTCGGCCAAGAGCACCTTGCCTTGGGCTGTGCTATTGCATGGGTATAAATTTGAAGCGACTCTAACAAAAATCAGTTACTCCTTTGAAATTACGACTGAGTTAAACCACTGCAGCTCACAGCTGGTACTACTGTTTGACCAGCTCTCCATGGCCAGAGTGTAAGCGATAAGAGGTACGTTCACAGCGAGGAAGGAGAAAGAAAGGAACTGGGGGGAAAGACTGAGAGACTGATTTTGGTTGTGGCAAGTGAGTTGAACTTCGAGTTTCCCCTGGGCCAGGGAAAGTTTGCAGGGGGGCAATAACCGCCATTAGATGAACTGATACAGAAAGGAAAACCAGGCAAACTTGCAGCACGTGAACACTCCTCTGGGCCCGAGCCATTCACCTTCGTGCTGGTCCCCTTTATTTGGTTTTTAGTGCCACTTGGTGAGGCCACTGACACTCCTAACGTGCTACCTGAGGCAGGAGCTGGGCCACAGCACCTTAGGCTAGCAGTATAGCTGGGGCTGTTAAACCACCACTGGGTAAATTAGGCAAAGAAAAACTTACTTGAAAGGGTTGGCATTGCAGACTGTGACTGCTGGGAACTTCATGGTCTTAAAGCCGATGGAGAGGGACGAAGTGACGTTGTAGGAGAGGTAGGTGTTGATGAGGATCCCCCACTGCCAGAAGACCAGAGACGCAAAGAGCAGCGTTAGGAAGAACCAGATTAATTTCTTCTTTGGCCCCTCTTTGATGATGCGCTTCGGGCCGTGGGTGTTGGTGTTGTCGCAGTACCAGACCAGCAGCTCCTTGTAGGTGTAGCCAGGGCCCTTCTGCAGGCGGTGCAGCGCCCGGATGAAGTACTTCTTCAGGTTCATGCTGCTGCCTGCAACGGGGAGGAAAGACATCAAAACAGCTGAGCAGCAGGGCTGTGTCAAGCCAAGTACACTTGACCTGCCAGCAGAGCAGAAGTGGAGTAGTTACGTGATGGCACAAAGGGGAGTAGTTATGTGATGGCACGACTGTGGTTTTATAACCCAGGAGAAAGTCAGAGATGTTCTGCAGGGTCACACCATGGTGGTGAAACGGCCCCCCACCTCCTGAGAGGGGGCAGGGGGGAGGTTTGTGCTCTGCAGGGCCAGAAATGGTGAATGTTTCTGTCACATCCCCCCCGGGGTCCCTTCTGGCCCCACGAGAGTTAAGTGACTCGGGGTGCTGGACGTGGCAGTGCCTGCGTGGCTGCAAGAGTTGCAGTAACTCACCAGGTATCTCGTGAGGAAGTCCTGTTTTCTGTGCAAACTGGTACGTCTCTGAGATCGCCTGAAACCTTTGCCAACACTAGATGGACCACGCAGTACACACAGGAGCTGGGCTCAGGTAGAATTCAGGCTGACAGCACTTAATATTCAAGCTAATACAGGGCTCGAGACAATTCTTAAAAGTAGAAGCTATTTCAGTGCACCAGGCTATGGGGAGGGCGGGAGAAGAGGACCTGGAACCAGCAGCACCTTTCCCAGGACCAGGAATGCTGCTCAGGGCTGCTGCTCGCCACAGGAAGGACAACGGATTGTTTTTTTCCACCAAATTCCTTTGTCTTTCAGATACTATCGGTATGCTTCCACTGCTCATGTGAGGGATGCTGCATATTTTACATTCATATTGTGAGTAAATAGAACATTTTGTACTGCTATTTTAAGGTGAGAATTTGTGTTACTAAATCTTAATATCCTGAGGCAGGATTTCAAAACAAACCCGAGTCAGCTGCTTACAACATTTTTCAGATTTAAACGGTAGGAGAACAGAATTAAAGATTAATGCTGCGTATAATTCAGCATCCTCGAAGAAAGAGTGCTGAAATAATACAGTAATATTTCAGTAACGAGCAGTACTCAGCAATGCAGACTATGTTAACATGAAGTTGCTTGTAGATAGACTACGAAAGGCACAAGAGGAAGCAGAAGGGTGCACACAGGCCTCCTGGAGAGTAGAAGCAACTGTGTCCTTCTTACTTTTCAAAAAAAAAAAAGGTAATGCTCATTCATTGATTAATTGGCCAAGATCTGCAAAATCTCCTGAGTCGTATATACAGAGTTTGATAAAAGAATAAACCCCAAAGATTTCATGACGTCTCACTCCACGACGCAGAGAGCGATGATGACTTTCTTGGCGCACTGGGTGACCTGAGCTGCCAGATGTAGCCTGACGCCGTCAGTCCCGACGGCGGGGTGCTTTGGAAAGAAGCAGCTCCAGCTGCTTCCTCCACAGCTTGAGGGCAGGCTCTGCTCTCACGTGAAGGCGTCCTGTTCTCCGGGGAACACGCGTCCCAGGACCCCCGGGACCCCCGACCTCGCGCCCCCGGGGCTGCAGAAGGCTTTGCTCACGGGAGGCGCTTGCATTGCATCAGGTGCTGGCTGGCGTCGGGCAGGACTCTAACGAAAACAGGAGCAACGACCTCGGCCTCTGCTTAATTACCCGTGGCTGAAGGGAAGAGGTGGAACGCGCGCGGCCGTTCAGCCCCAGCCCTCTGCTGCCGGGCGTGACACAGACCCAGCCCAAGGCCCAGCCTCAGCTTTACAAAACGGGATCATCGCAATACATTTAAATCCAGAGAGCCTAGCAAGGCAAGCTAGTAAATATTTTCTGCCTTTTAAGAAATCCAGTAAAAGATTTAGATTAGATTAAAACCGAAAGCACACCTGCGCTGCGCTGGGCAGGACCCGGGCTGGCCGGACCTGACTGGCCGCCCGCCCCGCCGCCTCTTTGCCGCCGACAGACCGCGGCGCCGGGCACGGAGCCGGGCACCGGCCGCCGGGGGACCCAGCCTGTCCTGCAGATCTTCGTGGGTTCTCGTCGACCCCACACTGCTGGAAGAAGTTACTATTTCTTTTTATATTGTTTCCCAAGGCTGAGTTTTAGCTTTTTTTTCTCTCGACGGCGGTGTTGAAAAACACACTTATGGGTTGAGGAGCACGCATGGAGTAAAATCTCTGCTTTCATAGCAGAGAAAAGTTAAAGATACTGAACAGCTAATTTTGACGCTGCTTTATCTTTGTTCACGGTTTTGCAAAAGTCATTGATACACTTGTTCTGCACCTTGAATTTATTTCCATTTAACCACCCAACCTGAGAGTGCTCTTTGCAAAGTCACGGTTTGCTTGCTAGCAATAGCAAGGGGAAGATGCTGCACTAGGAAAGGGAGACCAGCTCCAAATCAGTTTAAGCAAAGATTGGAGCGCCTTCTATCTCTCTTTATCTCTGCAGCTCACCAGCCATAAAAACGCTGTGCTGAAGGGCAGCATTTCCACATTTTTAAGTTAGATTCAGGCCACACTGTGAAAAATAAAGTTAAACTAGTTTTTAGGTATGTTTTAAACTGATTCAGAATGTTTTTTGCCCGATGTCAAAGCTATGGAACATGTTCTTTGCAAGTGGTGCCCCGTCCCAGAGCCCCGCGGGGCATCTGCCAGTGGGAGCACAGGCACGGGGACAGGGATGGGGATGGGGATGGGGACGGGGACAGCTGGAAGAGCATCTTCAAGCAGGATGCCTGCAGCATCCCCACCCCTCCATGAAAACACATGGATCCCAAAATTAAAAAAACCATGTTAACAAAGGTGTGCTGGCAGTACAGCCAAGCAGACAGACACACAGGCTCTGCAGGGGACATCTTAACATGGCAGCAGAGTGAAGGACTCAGGTTTACTCATCCTTTTAGGCACAAGCTGTGCTTTTACACAGATCATTTGGTAAAAGAAATGGCATTAAGCAAAAGCTGTGCTTGACCATACTTGGATGACTTTTTCAATCTTTTTTCTCACTTTAATAGTTTTCTCCTTACCTGTATTTCCAGAATGTTTCCAGATAGACTTCTTGTTTCTTTCCCACCACTGAAAGCCACCCGGCGCGAGGTGCCTTGCCCGATGGGAAGCCAAAGCCCCTGTTTGGGGGGGGCTCCTTGCCCCGGCACAGAAGCTCAGTGCTCGGTTATCGTAGCTGTTTGGAGGGGGGCTGGTACCGGTTTTGGGGCCAGCCTGGAGCCTGCCCTGGTCTCCCCCATCAGCGGGCTGCACCTGGAGCGAAGAAGTGACAAATGAGGGACGCCAAGACACGGGTACCTGTCACCCCTTCCCAAAACGCCTCCGGGGAGGGGGCGCGGAGGCTGTGCTGGGACAGGAGCCGAGGAGCAGATCAGGGCTGGGACTCGGGAGGTGCCTCCCCCTTGGCGGAGCACGGCCCGGCTCCGGCTGGTGAGCGGCACGCAGGGCAGGCTCGCGGTCCCGGCAATCTGTCCCTGCGGCCGCCCGCGAAGCCCCCGTTATTCACACAGCGTGGGAAGCTCGAGGGCCCGGACGTTTGGCAGCTCCCAGCTGCCGCTCACAGGTTTTATTTCTCATTTGGCTGCTCCGCTTCCGCGGCCCCGCTCCGGGCAGGGGCACACGCACCCGTTGGGCTCCCCCCACTCCTCTTTCTCCTTTGCGGTTTTTACTGCCACACAGCCCCGTTTGCGGGCCGGGTCTCTAATGTGACGACGAGACCTGCCTTTGCCTCCTCTGCCGGTGGTTCCGGGGAACCACCGCTGCTTTCCCCACTCGGGGCTGCCCCTGGTCAGCACACTCGTGTCACCTGAAGCGACTGTCAGGAGCTGGCCCGGGGACACGAGGCCCCTGTGGTGCACGGGGGGACACGAGGCCCCTGTGGTGCACGGGGGGACACGTGCCCCTCTCCTGGCAGGGCCCGTGTCCCCACGGTGGCCGAAGCCATCCTAACAGCACCCTGCCCCTGGTTGTAGTGCGCGTTGCGTCGCGCTGCGAAGGAGGTGTCCTCGCCTTGCCCCAGCGCCCGCGAGTCCAGCCCTGCATCCTCCCAGCATCATCCCAGGTGAAACTCCTCCACCTTACGGGTGAGATCAGACTCCCACGTTACGAAACGATTGTGTTGACTGTGTCGAATCTCCTCTGGGGTTTTCCTAGGGCAATTGCCACTTAAAGGAAATAAAGACATAAGCAAAACTCAGCGCACTCCTGGAGGCTGAAGGGTGGTACCTCAGCTGCAAAACCGCTCCAGCACTACCAGGCCTGATACTGCAATTATTCAGGACTTTCTCTGCTGGGACACACAGTCATTCCTCTGATCACCAGCTGCTCATCTGCCCTCTTCCCCAGAGCCTGAGGAAAAGACCATGTCTTCCTAGAGAAGACATTTATGCTACCTAGTGGTATTTTTGCAAATTAGAGGGAAGTTTTTTACTACATCACAAGTTTACAGGTCAGCAGTTGAAAAAAAAAGTGGGGCAGTGGCACTTCACCTCGCCCGTGTGCGGGGGGCCAGCGGCTGCCGGCTCAGACCCCCCCTGGCCGCGCCGGCAGCTCTAATCGCGACGGACACGCGTGCAGCACTCGAGGAGTATTTACAGTCTGGGAGTTCAGCGAGCGTTCGCCTGACGCTCTGCTCCCTGTGTCCGGAGCTCCGTCCCGCCGGGCCCTGCCTTACCCGGGGCTTCCAGCACGGTCCCTGTCTCCCAGGAGGATGACAAGCCTTCCTCCTCACGTGCCAGGAAGGTCACGTTGCCGAGAGCTTAACTCTGCTGCTTGTGCAATGAACAACGTGAATCCCGGGGCGTAAAGAGGAGCAAACCCCCGCAGCGGCTCCCTCCTTGGTGGCAGATCTCTTGCTCTGCGCCAAGGCCGGTGTCGCGGGGAGGCAGCAGCCGGGGCTGGACGGCACGCTCCCCACGGCGCAGGGAACGGGCACCCAAAGGGTCAGAGAGCTGCGGTTTGCTTCCATACCTTTTATGGGGGAGATTATAGAAAGCCCTGTGTAAACAGAGGTTAAATAAGAACGAGCGCGCCGGACTGCTCAGTGCACACATCCAGGAGAGCTGGCTGCACCGCTGCTGCAAGAGCGGGCAACGGGTGGGTGACATCCCGGCAGGATCGACGCAGAAAAACACCGTGACCCCCTTGAAGTTTTTCATCCCTCCCCTCCAAAAGAGCCCACGAAGGGCTCCCCTTATTCCTCTCCCTCTCGAAACAAGATTACGCCTGCACACCGCATCCTCCGCGGCCGGCACAGGGGAGCAGCAGCAGCACCGAAGTGCCGCCGCTCCCCCTGACCCGCGCAGGTCCAGCCCCACGGCGCCGGCCGCCCCCAGCCCACGGGCATCCCACGGGCATCCCACGGGCACCCCGCGGGGGCCTCAGGGCCCGGCCCGCCCGGGACCCCCCCGCCGCCCGCGCTCCCCCCGTACCTGCCGCCCGCGCTCCTGCCGCGCTCCGCGCTGCGAGCGGCCCCGCCCCCGCCCCGCCCCGCCCCGGCCCCGCCCCGGCCCCGCCCCGGCCCCGCCCCGCTCCGGGATCGGCACCTCTCCTCGGGTTTTCCTCCCCAAAAGAAGCAGCAGCCCCCCCGGTCTGGTCTGGAGGGTCCCTGTGCCGGGACATCACCCCACCACCCCATCAGTCACCCCATCAGTCACCCCATCAGTCACCCCATCAATCACCTCACCACCCCATCACCCCCCACCACCCCATCAGTCACCCCATCAATCACCCCACCACCCCATCACCCCCCACCACCCCATCAATCACCCCATCAGTCCCCCCACCACCCCATCACCCCCCACCACCCCATCAGTCACCCCATCAGTCCCCCCACCACCCCATCACCCCACTGCTTTGGCTGCCCTCGTGCCAGCCGCCCCCCACGACAGGCCCTTGGCAC
The DNA here is from genome assembly GCF_018691265.1 of Tyto alba. Lineage (NCBI taxonomy): Eukaryota > Metazoa > Chordata > Aves > Strigiformes > Tytonidae > Tyto > Tyto alba. The sequence goes on along the minus strand of NW_024881302.1, from coordinate 794,232 downwards.
AAATTAAACAGCCGCGGCTGAACTGCACTTTATTTTGAAACGGTTTTATTATCCTTTTGTAAAAAGATCTTATAATAGTTTTTTTAAAAGGAGTATAAGCTCTTATAATTTTTTTTTTTTTTTTCCTCCCTAAAAAAAAGCCTCCCTGAGCAGCTGTGTTTACTATCAAGACTGCTGCTGGGCACGGTCTCCTGGGAGTGTTTTGTACACCCCGCGCCGCCCGAGCGCTGCCCACCGAGGGTGTTGATGCTCACAGAGAAGGGGCAGGACCCTGCCTGGGCGGCAGCGGCCGAGCCTGAAGGGTGACGGTGTCCTGCCAGGAGAAGGCAGCTCTGCTTCCATAAAATGACAATGACATTAAGAGATAAAGCAGCTCGTTTGGTTCTGAGGGTGGAAGGCGAGGGGCTCGGACGGGGCCGGGTGCCCTCACGAGCAGCCCCATAGCCCGGTTGTCTGCGATTTTCACGGTGTCCAGCATGTGCTTCTGGATTTTATGACTTAATCTCAAGTTTACGTGTCTTGCACACCGATTCTGGTTGATCACATAACTAATCCCCCAGGGGGGCTGGAGACACACACGCTCTCCCGTTTATCTTCCCTATTTCCCTGTGCCGGGGCCAACGCGCTGCGTGCCGGGAGGTGGGATCCCTGAACCCAACACTGCTGCACAAACACGGTTTAGAGGCAAAACCTTGAGTATCTTGAGCGATTGTGGGAGACACTAACTCCTCACAGCAGAACAGTAAACATGTATAAACCTCTTCGGAACTATAAATCACCACAGTGCAGCAAAGCATTGTAAAAGGTAACGATTGCCTCTTGCTAGGAAAAGTAATCACAGGTTCTTGTTCAATCAGGACCTGGTCAGACTTTCCCAAGTGTCTCCGTGTTTCGTCGTTTGGGAACAAAAGGGATTTTTATTTTTAAATTGCACAAGTGTACCTCCTACTATTATGTCAGAAGCGGAATGTGGGATTGTGTTTGAGCTGTATTTCCAAGGGAAGCTAGAACGAACAGGTTTGATGGTGAGTACCAGGACTTACCCAGTTCCTCACCTCTGTCCTGTCAAAATAATTGCCCTTCTATCACTACTTATTTCCCTGGAGAACAATGTCTGTTGCCAGCACTGGCAGCTCTAACACTGAAAATAGAGCAGGCTGCATTTGCTCAGTGGTTTGAAACATCAGCTGTGAAGCCAGTGAAGCCAAATGACCTTGAATTTGGCTTGACTTTCCGTTGTCTCTCTTGCCCGCTTCATGACAAAGTTTATTTCATAAGCAAAAACCTCCTGCTAAAAATACAGCTGAAAAACACTGTGGAAAGCTCTTCTGCACCCCGGGCATTGTGTTCTGAATCGAGGCGTCGTGTGGCGTGATGCCCCTCTGACAGCAGCTAAATACAGCTGAGAAACTGGATACACGGGGCAAATCAGCCCCGAAAATGGCACCATGGGTCTAACCCACGGTGTTTTCTAAATAGCAAGTGGTCCTAAGTTTATCTGGTAAAAGGAAAATATTTTAATGGTGACTGGATTGGATACAAATTAGGATGAGAAGGTTTCTGGGCTGGTTTTTAGGCCTGTGTATAAAGATGGGGAGCGGAGGTGCCTGTGTCAGAGCCCAACACAGAGAGCCGAGGTCAGCTCCAGGGGGAAAATCCCTCCGAAATCACAACCCCGTTAGCAGGACTCAGCTCAGGTCACCGGAACAAACACAGGACTCCTTCCTGTCTGGTTGTGTGTCAACCTGCACTGCTTCTGGCCGAATCACACCCTTCAGCACCAAGGTGGCTGCCGGGGTCGCTCCGCGGTGCTCAGGGGTTCCTTGGGGATTTGGGAAGGCTCCTGGTGCTCCGGCTCCGGGAGCGGTGACGTGGCGTTACCTGCCGGTCCCGGGCGGCCCCTAATTAGATTGGCATTTACCAGAGCTGCGAGACGAAGGTGGGAAATACCAGCCAGGTCTGCAGAGCGGCTCCGGGGCTTGCGAGGGGGCAGCTCCCCGCTCCCCGCCGCTGGCTGGTGCTCGGCGCTGCCGGGGGAGGCCGGGCATCGCCCGCTCCCGTGCGGGGAGCAAACAGGCTCACGCAGCACTTTAATTGCTCGGTTTATCGGGTGCGCTTTCAGAGACACGCTGTCACTAAACAGAATAGAGTAATTTAGTGGTGACCAGTAAAATCACAGTGAAACGAACGCGAGCATCTCACCAGCCAACCTGCACCGGTAACGGCTGCGTATAAAACCTTTTTAACTGACCTCTGTTTGCGTTACAAAGATCAGGCAGTAAAACCGAGACTGGTTTGGTTTTACAAGCTGCAGAAGTGGGGAGGGCAGCGGCCCCCCGGGCCCGGCACGCTCGGCCGGCGGCACGGCCTGGCGTGGAGCTGGTGGAGAGGGGCTCGCTGCGCGCCGGGGCGCGGGCACGGTGCAAACTGGGGCACGGTGCAAACTGGGGCACGGTCCAAACTGGGGTACGGTGCAAACTGGGGTATGGTGCAAACTGGGGTATGGTGCAAATTGGGGTACAGTGCAAGCCTGGGTATGGTGCAAGCTGGGGTACGGTGCAAACTGGGGTACGGTGCAAGCCTGGGTATGGTGCAAGCCTGGGTATGGTGCAAGCCTGGCCCTGGCCCCGCTGCCCTGGGCATTAGTGAGCCCAGTCGCTGCAGGTCCCCTCGCCCGCCGAGGCTGTGTCCCTGCGCGGGTGACCGCAGCCGGCTGTGCGCCCACGGGGCTCCTTTGTCACTGGGGGGGCCTCCCCAGCCCCGCTCCGTCACTAACTGGTGTGACGGGGAATTAGTGGCACGCATTTGCCTTTTCTGCCGTAGAAGTTTACTGGAAAAAATAAACCAGCCCTCCGTGACTCTGGTGGGGAGCGATGGGGGGGTGGCGGGTGGGGCGCGGTGCTGGGGGTGCCACGCTGCCCCGGCACAGGCTGCAAGTGCCAGCGTGGTGCCGGCCGGGCCACAGCACCGTAAAGAGCCCCATGGGCCAGTGCTTTACAGGTCCTCTCCCATATTCTGGGGAAATGTGAAATATTTTGTGGCCAGTGACTTTTTATAGCAAGAACAAGAGCAGGGATGATTACCCTTTGTGATTACCCCGGGGAACAGCTTGTACCTTTCAGGTTTCGTTATGTAAACTTGGGTGAGAAGGTCTTAAAACCCCAGGGATGGTGGTGCCGCAGCGAGAGGCGTTGGGAAAACAGGGTGATTCACCGCGGCTCTGGGCAGCACCTGCATCCAGCCACGCTCCGCCGCGATCGCATCCCCGCTGGGACCGCGGCACGCCTGAAACTGCAGGTGAATCAGTGAACACGCACGGCTTTCCAGCTCTCGAAACACACTGGGACGAAGCACGGGAGTGGAAGGGGATGGAAGTGCCCCCGTGCCGGTGTGCGGGACGGGGCTGGGCTTGTTCAGCTGCCGGGAGGTTTGCTCTCGGGTGGGCCGGGGGTGACACCGCTTCGTGTCACTCGGCCTGACGGGTTTTGCAGCCAGCATCCCCTCCGCCGTCCCGCCGCTTCGGCACGGCCGCCAGCGCCAAAACGTGGGGCAGCGTGCCTGGAAAGCAGCCCGGCCCCTCCCCGGGGATGCGGCTCCCACCCAGTTCTGGAAGGGAAACTGAGGCAGGAGCGTAAGACCGGATGAGACAAGGCAGTGCGGGAATGTTACAGGGAAGTGCCAAAGCAGGGGTGATGGTACGAGAGAGGACGAAACGGGCGGATCATGGTGTCTGTGGCCCCGGGGGCGGGTGCGTTTCCCTGTTTACGGCGGGGGCCGTGCTGTAACCGTGCTGCCCGGTCGGTGCCCCCCAGCCCGCGGCCGCTCCCGCCCGGGCCGAAGGGCAGAGCCCCGGTGCAGCGTGGCCGGCTGCCGCAGGGACCCCCCGCGCCGCATTCCTCCTGCACGGCAGAGATGGCCCCCAGAGCCCCTGCCCACCGCCACCACCGCCACCACCGCCACCACCGCCACTGCCACCACTGCCATCACCACCCCCAACCCCCCGGGGATGGAGTGTCCTGAGCTCCCACTGCTCTGGGAAGGGATGAGTGGGGTGAGGGGGGTGCAGGAGAAGAGACTTTGCTTTTGGGAAGAAAGGGGACAGATGGAGAAAGGTTTCATAAAGGAACCCAAGGGATTGGGGTGCCCTCGCTGCCAGAAAGCGTCAGTCCCAAGAGAGGAGCTGCTCAGGGGCGATGCGGTTGGATAATTGTGCTGTTGCTTCAGAAAGTGTCGAGCAGCCTGTGTGCACAGCGCTGAGAGCTGCAGGCCAGGGCTCAGTCTGGGAGCAATTGGGTGGCCGTGGGCTGGCAAGTGCGGCCCGGTGCCCGGCAGCCCCTGCCTAGCGAGGCTGGGCAGAGCCCGGCGTGTGTGTGGGGTTTGTGGGGCTCATGGGGCTCGTGGGGCTCGTGGGGCCCGTGGGGCTGGCAAGCGTGTACTGGCATGCAGGCAGAGCTGGGCGGGCGCAGCGTGGCACCAAGCCGCCGGCACAGCGTGGGGCAGCGGGAAAGGCTGTGAGCAGTGGGGGGAGCCGGGACGGGACTGGCACTGCCCCACCGGAGGGAAGGGGTCTCCTTCCCCCTGCACAGGAGGGACATCTGGTCCCTCAGGTGGGATTGCCCGGCCTGCCCTGGGATTTCCTCTCTCCTTCCCCTCCTGAGGCTTTGCCCACTCTCAGCCCCCATTCTCGCTCTTCCCGGGGTCCATCAGCCGTGAGCAGCGCCGGGCGCCCAGCCCCGCCAACAGCGTTACCCACGCGTGCTGGTGCAGGCGTGGGGAATCGGCGATGACCCCGCACCTCCCAGTCCGTCCTGTCCGCAGGGAGATGCTGGCGTCAGGATTAGTGCCGGAGCCGTGTCATGGCTCGTCACGGCGGAGGGCAGCCGCCGCAGTCGCGGGTTCACCTCTGACTCACGCTTGCCCGAAACCGCCCCGGCGCTGCCACGGCTCGGGCCTGGGCTCGGGATGCTCCGGCTGCCGGTAGCCCTCCCGGGGCTGGGGCTGCTCAAAAACATTTCTGCAAAGCACCGAGTGCAGGCTGGGCTGAGGGGGGGGGATGGCTCAGACCTCGCGTCTGGTGGGGGGGAAGGAGCTGCCCAGCTCCGGGCGCGTGGTGCTCACTGCTGTGACGTCGCCTGAGACGGGCAGTGGGTTTTTCAATGATTTTGCACAATAAAGTACCCCCGTATCTCACCGCAGCCGCCCAAGCCGGTTGGGACCCCGGGAGCGGCGCTGGCCGCCGCTCTGAGCAGAGGGAAGTCTCTGCTGTGACCGTGGTGTTGGGGTGTGTGTGTCACGGCCGGGCTCCGGGGCTGCGGCCGCTGCCGGCGAGGTAGCACCCATGTCCCAGGCCCTGGGGGTCCGGCTGGGCGGGGGCACGGGCGAGTTCTGGGGGGGCAGAGCCCCTCGCCCGGGTGTTCGCTGGGGGCTCTGGCTGGGGAGCACAGCAGAGCTGCTGTCGCACTGCGAGCCCCTTCGTGGGTGTCTGGAGGGGAAACCTCCCAGCGCGGATGGGTACGGAGCTGGCTCGCCCTGCCTGGAAGGGGAAGGGGTAAAATTAAAACACCCCCGATCCCCAGCCCTGTCCTGGCCTCCCCAGAGCTGGGCCTTACTGCAGGGCACAACTGGAGGCTCAGAGCCTGGAAGGGTTTTCCATAGGCATGTGCTGGAGATGCCTTTCCCCAGCCCCATTTACATTAATGAGGCGTTTAACTCCTAAACCTGTTTGTGGACCACTGCAGTGTCACCCTGGCAGCCTTTAACCCCATCGGCGCTGCCCGGCTGCGCCTGCTGGGAGCAGCCTTGGGCACCCATCCCTTGGCTCTGAGGGAGGCTGTGCCCCCCCATCTGACATCCCCAGGGCAGCTGCACCCCGTGGGGCTGGGGGCGGCGGTGCCCTGCCCAGCCGGCATCAGGATGCGACCAGGCTGCGTCTCAGATGTGTTTTCCAAGGAATCTGTGACTTACTGTTCTTTGTCACATCCTGGGCAAATTTTCCATCCCGGTTGGCTGGGAGGTTGGATGCTCCCATTTTTCTCTGGATTACCAGGTGAAATTCTGCCTGATAAGGAAACCACACATCCTTCCTGCACTTGGCCGTCCTGCCTTTGGGTCACGTTTGTGCTGGCTGTTCGCGGCGAGCAGAGGCAGGGTGAGAGTCTTGTTTCCCACCCAGGAAAAGCCTTTGCCCAGCAGTTTTGATTCTCCGAAGTACTTGAGCAGCAAGTCCCGCCACTGCAGCTGGAGTTTGTCTCTGCACAGCTGCCCCTCTCGCCGTGGTTCGCACTTGAGTCAGAGGAGCTGGGAGCACCGGGAGAGCCACCGGCAGGCAAGGGCAGCGGTGGGACCGGTGCCGGCTCTGCCGGTGCTTCCACCACGGCTCGGACAAACCAGTCTCCAAACTCCTCGTGGGAGGACGAGCGCCCGCGTAGCCTTCGCAGTGCTCCGTTGGGGATGGGGGGGTCGGGACAGGAACTCCAGAAACCACAAGCAAAACGCCTGAGCTATTCGCGTTAGGGACGGTTGGGAAGATTTCTCTGAAAAAACACAGATTTGGTCAGTGCCCCTGGGGGTTGTATTAAGTGGGACAAAGGCAGGGCTGGGTCTGGCCTCTCCGTAATGCCGCGTCTGTTCCCCAGCAGGATGGAGAAGGGCCGGCCAGGCTCCGTGTGTTTTAAAACTCTGATTCTGTCTGCACATCACAGGCTGGGAGAGGCACCGGTGGACTCCTGCCATCCGGCAAACCTCTGTGCAGCTGAATTTTCCTCCTCCTCAGCCCTCCCCCACCACCAGCGACTTGCTCCCCTCCGGCTGCTGCTGGGAGCTGCGGAAGAGCTGAGCGAGGTTCACGTGCTGCACCCCCTCTCCTCCGAAGGGCCGGTCTCGGCGTGCCGGCAGCCTTTCCCGTGAGTCACCGGCACCTGCCCGCTGCGCGGCTGTGCCAGCACTCGGCCCCGGCGCCGCGGCAGCGCTGTGCCTGCCCCGCTGCCCGCACCGCTCTCGGGTACCACAGCCCCGCGGAGCCGTGAGGCCAAAGCCGTGGGGCTGTGGGGCTGAGGCCATCGGGACCCCTACCCGAGAGCCAAAGCCGTGGGGCTGTGGGGCTGAGGCCATCGGGACCCCTACCTGAGAGCCAAAGCCGTGGGGCTGAGGGGCTGGGGCTGTGGGGACCCCCACCCGAGAGCCAAAGCCGTGGGGCTGTGGGGCTGGGGCTGTGGGGACCCCCACCCGAGAGCCAAAGCCGTGGGGCTGTGGGGCTGGGGATGTCAGGACCCCCACCAGATAACCAAAGCCATGGGTGGGGCTGTGGGGCTGGTGCCGTTGGGACCCCCACCCGAGAGCCAAAGCTGTGGGGCTGGGGATGTCAGGACCCCCACCTGAGAGCCAAAGCTGTGGGGCTGTGGGGCTGGGGCTCTGGGGACCCCCACCCGAGAGCCTGGACACCGCGGCCGTGGCCAGGTCCGGCAGCAAGAGGCAGGTCTGTCCCGGGGCCGGGAGGTGAGCGGGGGGGCTGCTGCTGAGTGGGGGGCTGCCGGCTCCCACGTGCACCACGAGTGTCCTGGGAATATCGTCCCCGTGGGAAGGGAGCGGGGCTCCCACCCGACCCCCGGAGCAGCCGTGGCAGCAGCGGAGGAGGGGGTACCACCAAACCACGAGTTTTATTGCCTGTTGTTCCCATAAACTCCAAGATGAGTTTCTCAAACGCTTTGAGTTTATGATGTTTAGCGTGTGTCAGACCTGATTCTCGTTCCATCCCAGGTAGTTTTCTGTGTTTGAGATGACTCAGGAGTTCAGCAGAGTTCAGTATTTAATTCACGATGAAGTAATCTGTTTCTGTAGCTACTCTGGCTTTCTGCCTCCCAGGGATTATTCATATAAGGAGAAAAGGTGCTGCGCTTGCCCTGAGAAGTTAATACAAAAAGCATTTACAGTAAACCGTCGCTTTTCCAGGGTTTAAAGTGGGTGTTCATGCCAGAAAGCGCCCGGCAGGACACACGTCCCGGTTACTGAGCAGAGAGGCCTTACAGGTACAGCGCAGGGGAATGCTACACTTCAGCAGGTTTGCTCTCGCTCAGGTCATGGTTTCCCTATTAGAACTGCAGTTACCAGTTATAAAGTTTGAGCAGTCGATACAACGGCTTTCCTGCAGGATTGACACCACTTGGTTTATTTTAAAAGGCTTTTGTTTTGCTCTGGGAAACCTTTAAGAATACAAGGCTTCCCCGGCCACGGGACCGGGGTGCAGTGTGATGCTCCGGGCAGCAGCTGCGGCGAGTTTCCTTCCATTGCGGGGGGGGGGATGATTGCATGGTTAGCATCTGCTGATTTAACCCAGCTCCTGGGGCCGGGGCAGAGTCGTCTGAGCAGGCTGGGAGGAAGCGGGGGCCCCGTGTGAGCGGGCTGAGCGGCGGGGCTGGAGCAGAGCTGCGACAGCAAACCCTGCGGAGAGCCGCAGCCAGCCTGTGCTGTCGCACGCGTGGCCGTGGGGGAGGAGCAGGAGACCCGTGGTATGTCCCACTCTGCAGTATTTGCTCGCTTTCACCCGGGGGGGGGGTGTTTCCCCCGGCCTCCCGTGCTTGCAGGGGGCTGTGCTTTGTGAGGCTGGGTCTCAAAACTGATCTTAGCAAGTATCTGCGCCTGGGAGAAGGCGTTTAGGCGTGCGAGCCAAACCGGCTCCCCCCGACGGAGCAACACCCCGCCGAGGCCGGCCGGGCCGTGAGCCGCCGCAGCCCCGAGGGCCCCCGCTGGCGATGCCGGGGGGGGGGGGTGGTCCTGCCCGGCCCCTGGCCGGCCCGGGCTCCCCTGGGCTCCTCTGGGCTGTTTTGCCACTACTGCGCCCCGGGTGGGTCTGGTGTCACGAGTGTCGTCGCTCCTGGGTGCTGTGCTGGGGGCGGGCGGCGGTTTGCTCCGAGCACCTCGGGGTGCTGGGGAGGGGGCTCCGGGGCAGAGCCCGCCCCGCTCCCTCGCCTCCCAAGAGCTGTCCGGGCGTGGAACCGCCTGGGGACCCCCGAGGTTCTGGGCTTTCGGTCGCTTTGCTGCCGAACGCCGCTTTCCGGGGCGTTTTCACCCTGCAGCCGCTCGCAGCCCGGCTCCCCCCCCCCGCCCCCCGGCCAGGTCCAGCAGCACAACCCCAGCTCAGCGCCCGCAGCCCCAGGGCAGGCACAGGCAAGTTCTAGAACCTCCTGGGGCGTCTGCAGGGAAGTACCTCGTGTATTGCTGATTGTTTTTTTTTTAAAAAAAAGGCAAAGCGGTTATTCAAAAATATATCTTTATTTTTTTTTCAGTTTATCAGCTATTTAAATAATTCAGTTAAAATATGTTTTATTGCACATTAAAGAACCTTTCTGGATTCTCACTGTCCTGTATAAAATAAATTTCTATAGAGAAAGGAAAATAGACTTTCTTACGTGCACACACACGCACGCACGCTCCAAACCACTCTTGCTCTCCCCAAACCCGAAGCAGCCACCCCGGTGCAGGCTCCGTTCACCCCCCACATCTACACAGCGTGCTCTAGGCGGCAAAGACGCGGCTACGGCAGGGAAAGCGGGTGCAGGATGGGGAGCAAGGGGCGGGGGGCGCGGGCGGGGGCCCTGGGGGTGTGTGTCCCCCCCCAGCCCTGTGTCTTGCAGGGTGTTTGTTGGCGCGGCACTGGGGAGCGGGGGTGGCAGCAAGGCGGGCGACGTACCGGCATCACCCCCCCGGGCAGCGGCTGCAGGAGGGAAGTTCTTGCCCCGGGCTGAGCAGGGGGAGGGCGACCAGCTCCCTTGGAAGCTTCTGGGAAATCGCGTGTGGCCAAAGCCACGTGCTGCTTAACGAGCTCCTCGGGGTTACGGTTAAGGGCCGGCATGAGCGATGGGAAATGCAACAAGCTTGCAGAGTATGCAGTTCTGGATTGTGATCCGAATTAGATTTGGTGCCCTTTTCAGAGGATTCTTTTGGGATGACTTGGGTTCTCCTGCTCAAGCTGTGTAATAACTTGCTCTACAAGCACAGCTATGGCCTATCCGAACCTTTCATCTCAGAATATTCTAAGAGCTCCTCAGGCCACCTTTGGAATCGGGTGCCTCATCAAAATTCAACTCGAGAGCTTTCCTTTCATCCATGTCGTGTTCTTCCCAAACCTCCGTCGTGCCCCTTCCTACAAATGTCATGCTGCATTCCTGGAAGCCCTGGGTTTTTTCCCACAAATCAAGCCACACAGCAGAGAGCAATTAGTGTCAATACTCAATGTGGCATCAGTCTTCTGCTGTGGAGTAATTCCTGCCCACATACGACGGGGTGTGTGCGGCCGGTTGCTAATGCATGCCTCTGTCTGGCAAGACACCCCAGCTCAGCGCCACATCCTGCTCCAGCCATCTCCTGCGATGATTAACTTGAGAATCGATGTTGCTTGAAGTCCCTAATGTCTCTGAGCCCTTGGCTTTTGTGTCTGAGCTTTGCTCAGAGAAGCTTCGACTGCAAGTTGGATCCCTGAATAAGGGTCTGACCCGACAGCCCTTCAGTGCTCGGCTGGATGCGTGCCCTTCACCCCGGGCACGTGGGTCCAGCACCCGCGGCCTCCTTCGGCGCCTGGGTGGGCGGGTGAAGGAGGGTCAGTGCTGCCCAACCTCCAGCGTATCGGGCAGCTGCTCCGTGAACGCGGTCTCCAGCCGCAAAGTGCTGTAATTGGGGGGGGGAGTCCTGGGCAAGGGGCTGTCCTGGGGCAGCGGCAGGCGGAGGGCGGTGTTGAAGGTGGGCAGGTCCTCGTCGGTGCAGACGGGGTTGGCGTGGCCCTGCGCCTCCAGGCTGCCGGCCTGGGGCGGCTTCCCCGGCCCGGCCCTTTCCCGGTCCTTCCACCATTTCTTCGCCTTCTGCCACTGGCGCCGCATCACGATGGAGAGCGAATCGATGAGGAAGACCTCGACGATCTCGATGACGCAAACGACCGAGCAGCTCATCCAAAGGCCCAGCTGGCCCCCGAAGTTGGAGAGAAGAATGACGAGCTGGAGTAGCAGAGAGCACGAGGGTTCTCAGCCCCTGCGGCGCCAGGCTGGGGCGCGCGGGGCTTGCTGAGCCCTTCCCCTGCTGCCCGCGAGGCCCTCCCCTGCTCGGCTCCAGCAGGAGCTCAGCAGGCGAAAAGCGGCCTGGGGTGAAGGAGCTGCGAAGCGCGGGACGGGGCAGCCCGGGGTGCGTCGTCCCGGGCCAGCTCCCTGCCCCTGCCTGCTCGGCCCAGCTCCCCGGCCCACTGAAAACTTCCAGCCCGCGTGGGAGGAAGCGCCGCGCCTCCCCGGGGCTGAGCAGGGAGCTGCCGCGCTCGCTTACCGTGTTGGCAGGGTTCTCCGAAATGAATCTCTCGTTCAGGTCTTTGTAAAACACCATGAGGTTTGCGAGGTCCGTCCTGAGAGGCAAAACAGGAGGCAGGCTGAGGGTTTAGTAAAACAATAACATGAAACGTACTGAAAAACTATGCAAATAACCAGTTGGACCAGTAGGGCTGGGCTGCTCTAAGGGAGCTTTTTCCCCAATTGCCATCATTAGGGCTGCTGAGATTATATCTGATCTTGAGGTGCAAGCTAGAAACGCAGACATGGAAACTTACTTGTTCAGCTTCTTGTTGAGTTTTTGCCCTTTGTCCCAAGAGAGAACTCGAAGCATCCAGTCCTGGAAAAAAAAAGACAGAAAATACTGCTGTAGCTGTGTGTGCTTGTGTAGAAACCCCCCGGAAAGGGAGCCCATGCTCCACACCACCTCGGACCAGCACGGGTGCCAGAACTGGATGTCTGTGACTGGTCAGCTGTCCCCAGGGGGATGTCCCACCCACGAGCTACATGTGAGTTTAATGGTTAACTCCTGGAGGGGCAGCCCTGACCTGGACACTACAGACTGAGCCTCTGGGAGGATCGTCATTGAAGTGCTAACGAATCCCCCAGGGACCCCCTGCTTCAGCGCTGAACCTCTGGGTTTGTTTAATGCCTCACGTCACCACCGTGCTGGTGTCACCGTGCTGGTGTCACCGTGCTGGTGTCACCGTGCTGTGCAATTAGGGACTGACCTCTGACACAGTGGATGGCCACTGGGCGATGCTGGTGGTGAGCGCCCACTCCTTGAAGCTGGAGAGAGAGGCAGGCTGTCAATTGTGAGCTTGAACTCCCACGCACACGCAGCACTTTACCTCTGGTCGTGGGCAGGACTTACCTGCAGGCGTCTTTGCAGATTTGCTGGCAGCCTAGCTGCTCCTTCACAAACTTCTCGTGCAGTCTGTAGTAGCAGTACACTGCAAGAAGGGAGCAGGATGTGTGTATAAAGCCAGAAAGAAACACAATGATCTTTTGCTACCTGTGCTGGAGTGGGGCTTCCGGAGTGTAGGTGGCCTTTGTGGCCATCACCTGCATGGTGGGAATAAAAAGGTTTACCCTATAAATGTTGCAAAATACTCTGAGAAGTGGCTGTCCCTTGCTATAGGCATGAACAATTGCCTCACCCAGTCAAGTCCTCCACTTGACACTTCTGTGGTGCGCTGGAATCACGAGTAATTAGGACAGCTGTGAGAAACAAGTCAATCTAAACGAGAGAGGCAGTTTTAGGCTCTGTGGTATGGGGTCTTACGTGGGCATTCGCCTCTTCCCAGCGTGGAGTGGCTGGGGGGTGCTGGGTGCAGGCAGGGCTGTGCTGCCTGCGGAGGGACGTGGCTGGCAGCGGGCGGCTGAGGCACGAGCAGGGCGGGAGGTGTTGGAGTACTTACTCCAGTTGGGGTTTTTCTTGTAGTTGCAGTACTCTGCCCCAGCTGGTAAGGGCTGCGCGTACTGGGCACAGCCACACGAGTCCACCATGGCCTTCTGAAAGCAGGAGTGCAGGCAAATCTGGGGGAGATAAACCAAGAGCTGGTGTTTAAGAAGCAGAGGCTGCTGCAGCTCTGCAGCGCCAAGGTCCAGGCTCGCATGCACCTGAAAACATCCTGTGTATGGCAGTAGCGGTAAGATGGGAACCCCCTGTTCCTGGGCCTTCAGGGTCTGCTGCTAGCGAGTACAAATATAGGCAGAAAGTGCCGTGGAGGGTTTAGGCTCTAGTGCAAGAAGTAAGAATATAATCCTCTCTGAGGGAGGGCTTCTGTGAATGCCCCACTTCCCCTGTAGCCATCAAAAGCTTCAGGGTTGCACTCGCTCTTCCCACAGCCAAGGAGAAGGTTTTCGGTCTGCCATGGCGCAAGGTCCACGAATCAACAACTCGGTGTGGGAATGACTCACTGGTGAAACTGTTCACAGCTTTGACCAAATTGTCGTGGTGCGTATTTGGAGACCTGAAGTCGTAAGCATTAGCAGGGCAGTAGAGTCACTGTTTTCTGCTAAAACACCTAATCAGTTGGAACGAGCAGGAACTCAACTTCTCTTTTTGAAATCCCGGTTGCCGAGCCTTTTGGTCCCAGACCCAGCCCTCCTAAGCACCGAGTTTCAGTGAGGTACTGTTATTAAAAACCTGAGATAATGTCTGCGTGATCCTACCTGGCAATACATCACAGCAGATTTCAGGTATAATGCCCCATAAAATAAAAATCCAGCCTAGGCACAGGCTTTGCAGTAGGCAGCAGCTGATATAATTACAAGTCTTCGAGTGGAGAGTGCCAGAACAACTGACACTCTCCAAGAGGACCCAATTACAGAAACCATGCAAAATTAGTGGAAACTTACTCTGTAAACAAACATCCTGCTATCTGGATACTGATTAGATGGTATCTGTTATTCCTGGAGTCCTAAAGGTCACAATTTCTGGCTTCAAGGGTTACTAAGCTGCAACATTTACTTGGCCAATATTTTCCAGTCTCACATTGCTTGAAAATTGCCTAATGAGCTAATGTTCTCTCTTTATCTAACAGGGTGCCTAAGGGAACTTCAAACATCAACCACTTAGGAATAAAAGTTGGATTTTAAAAAGTGCAGTAGGATTTTACATCAGTGGTTAAAAGCAGTGACCCTACCTGTGGACTGTTCACCATCTCAGGTCCTGAACTACGGAAAATTGTAAAGCTTTTTATGAAGGTAGTTTTCAAGTGACTGGTAAAACCAAATGTAACAGATTTACCTGGAGGGAGTAGCTCTTGTTATAGAGGTTTTCTACTGGTATGTCATCACCAGTCTCCGTACAGTCACTGTAGGGTTTGCTCAGCTTGCGAGACCGAGTCTGAGAACCAGAAAAGAACAAATCTCGTTATGTGGAGTTCACAGAGAAAACGAAGGATTTACTGGCAGTTCATAACAATTCTGAAACTGCAAGTGATGGGGCAGGTTTAAACAGCATGTTTACCTTTTGCCATCTCAAATGATTTGTCAATCACTTGTCAAAACAGGAGGTTTTTGTTTGTAATATCCATTTCCCAAAACACCGCTCTGGCTGGATTATCTGCTGTCTTGAAAACCTCGGCAGGAATGCCGAGATGGTATAATCATAACAGTGAAGAGTTTTCAAAGCAGAGTAATTCATACACATCTCATCGCAAAGTCCTAGAGGCTACGCATCGTTTATCCTGGATGTGTGTTTGTGTTTTGAGGGAAGAGGGTTTGTTGGTTGGTTAGGTTTTTTTTTTTTTTATTTTGTTTTCTGTGAAGACCCACACCTTACTGAGCTGTTGTTGCACTGACTGCTCCTGTTCTGTGGGTAGAACAGCACTTCAGGCTCTGCTAGTGTTCAACAGCACCTCTCTAAAATCCCTCTCAATCAAATGTTTGTATCTCCTTCAGGACTTGTTCCAGGCACTGCTCTGACCCTTCCTCTCTGATGAACGCTAATGCCTTTTCCTGTTCTGCAATCTCCGCTCAGAGCAAAGAGCTCTGAAATGCCAAGTGCTGTGCCTGCAAGGTCTGCTGGAATCAGGGCTGGGAGCCCGCAAATTCTCAAGACCTGCATCAGGCTAGGTTGTTTGCTTCCCGCCGACTGCCTTACCTCGCTCAGCCCTGAACTCCATCTTTCTGCAGTACTTACCCGCTTCAGAACACACAGAGTGGCCTGAAACCACACGAACTGCCGCCATTTAAGGATCCATTCACCTACCTTTCTCTACAGAGTTTAAAATTAGGTGCTGGCCTTACAAAAGATCAATTTACTAAGAAACTGAGAAACACCTGCTTGCCTTTAAAGCACTGACTCTAGATCTACAGGTTACTGAGGTCAAACCTGATAGTGAGTGTTAGCATTTTTGTCTGCAGCACTAGAAGGCTATGGGCATGTAGGCTGCAAGTCAGCTTTTTTCGAAAGATGCTCAAATCTCTCTTTGGAGGAACGCAGAGATATGTGATTTCAATATTAGGGATAGATAACTTCTGAAAACTGAATTAAATCAGCTTTTAACATGCTTTTATCTTCTGCAGACAATCTAATGCCAGGACACCTGCCTCAGTCTGCTGCTCTATCATTTAGCAGAGGATAGATCCTTTGTATAGAATTTTTTTGTTGCGGCTTGTACTCCTACAAAAGCTTACTTGTTCATTCAGGTACTGAAATAATTTCCAAACTAAATATTTAACTAAAGCACTGAACCTCCTACCAAGCAATGTCTTGTTTGCATTCCAAACATCTTGGAATATTTTCCGAGGGGGGGGGGGTGGGAGCCCTAGTACAGAGCAGAAATACATGAGCGATAACCTAGACACTGTCGTTTGCATCTGGAAAGGGGCGACTGCCAGGCGCGAGCCTGCAGCATCCCCCTCCGTGTACCTGGATGTGGGTACCAGGACTGATCCAGCACCTCGGTGGTGCAGCCCTGTCCTGACAACCGCGACTCCTGCAGTCTTCCTTCACTGGCAGTACGGTGCCAGCAGCCTTTGTTTTGAGTCCAGAAATTGTGTCCAGCTTCTATTTTGGCTGTTACATTAGGATGCGATCAGATCACTTCCTCATGCCGAATCTTTTAAGCATAGCCACATAGATATGTTCAATCTTGTTTTTTATAGTATATGCAACAGTCCAAATCTGCTGTGCCAGGAAAACGTTACCTTAAATATCAAGACTCTGCTTGCAGTGACTTTCTCCAGTACAGTGTAATAGTTATAAAGGAAAGAGACTTTGCCTCTTTTACACCATTCTGGTTCCAATACCTCCTATTCACTTTTTGCTTGGTAGGTAGCATTTATCCCCGCTGGTTAGACCAAGAAGTTGCTGCCAGTCTTCCAGACAGCTGGAAGATAGTTAACTATTTGCACCTTTTAAAAACATCGGCCTGTTTTTAATGTCCTTTCTAATGCGTGGACTATCTAGATCTGGCCCACCCAGCCAGGACAGATAAGCAGGCGGGCTGATGCATTTGACCCAGCCATCAGAGAAGAAAAGGCAGAACTAAAATGCTCACTTAACAGCCCATCCAGATGAAAGGGGAAAGTCTGGCTTGCCTGATGGCACTGCTTTCACTTCTCTACCCTGGAAAGAAGCCCCTTGGTTCAAACACCTCTTCTGCACTACACTAATTGGGGAAATTTGGAGCTGCAGCCCTCCCTGCCCTTGCTGACAGCACCACAAGACGCTTCACTAGGCTGGTAGAGTCACTGTGGGGTTTTTTTACAGCTGGGATAGCAAGAAACCCAACAAAACGAGATGCAAGATGCTTTGCTAAGTTGGCAAAGGCAGAGTCACTGCCCACGAGTATTTTTTTACAGCTGGGATAGCAAGAAACCCAAGAGAGCCAGCAGAACGAGACTTACACCCACGAAGCAGTTCAGTGCGTCGCACTGCAGTTGTCTCTACGGGCCTGACCCTAACGTGGGTTACCCACAACACGAGCTCGTTCTCTTCCGCCCCTGGAACCTGCGTGGGATGCAAACTCGTCTGCTTATTGCTAAAGCGAAACGAGGCACTTGACAACACACTTCTTTGGTTGTGGATTTTGCTGTGAAAACAAACAAAAAAAATCCCCTGGAAAGCCAAGGGGTCGGAGAAAAGGGAGAACAAACAAAGTCCCAGTAGCTGCTCGGTTTATAAAGACCTGATTTTCCAACAGCCCCTGCGCCAGGGAAAACTCTGTTCAGAAAAGTGCTATCACAGGATTTTCCTCGGGGCACTTCAGCTGCTCAAGGGTGGGGTGTTAGACGTGTTCCAGCTGCTGGCTACATTCAAACACCATATGGGTTCCTATTTACACCTGTTTCAAGGAAATGGTGCCCTGCACCTGGAAACAAGATCGCTGTCACTCACAAAGTGCATCCCTATGGAGGTGGCCGCTGCGGTCTCGATTTCTGTGCCGATGTCTTCAATGAAGGGATATTCGTTTTGGTCATGGACAATGATCTTGGCTCCGGTAGACGTCACCAGGAAGGGGTTGTAGTCTGCTTCATCAATATACAGCACAACCTGCAGTCCTGAAGAACAGAGACAAGGCAGGAGCAGTTATACCAGAAGCCAGAGCCATTTTTTCTGGTCAGGGAGGGCAGCACTGTTTATTTAATATTATCTGGCCTTAAGTAGAACCGTAACAACCAAGCAAAGCCTTTGCAGGACTCGACTGAGTCACTTGCAGCAAGCAACGTCCGTCCCTCCGCGGCCCCGGGTACAGCAAACAAATAATGTCTCTCTCTGTAGAACGCGGCTGAAACTTACTTTAAAAAGTGACAGAACTGGGAAGCAGTAATTTCAGATGGAAAACATTAGTGATGCAATGATATTATCTTTGTATTCTCTGGCAACAGTTTGCACTAGTTCAAACAAGCATTTCCCCAATCAGCTTGCACATCTAGAGCCAACACATCAATCACTCTCCAGTAGGATCCAGTTCGCTGAACCGCTCGTTATCTAATAGTCCCTCTGCAAACCCCGCGCCTTACCGTACTCGCTGCCGCCGGTGGAGGTGCTCAGGATCGTCCCGTTTTCTCCACTGTTGAAGGTATAGCAATTGCCATGCAGGGGGTGATGGAAACGAGTGAAGTGCCTGAAAGAAATCAAACACTGTTACGTTGCTCTCTGCAGTTTTAACTGTCTGTGGGAGAAAATCAGCAGATTTGGGCTTTTTGTTTTGACAGAGACCTAGCAGGATCTGATGTTTCTGGTTTGTTTGTTTGGGTTTTTTTTTGGCAAGCAATTTATTTTGCTGAAAAGCGTGGGTCGTCTTCTTAATATCCTGAAACTACATGGAAATATGATCTAGTTTAATAGCATCAGGAAATTAAAAGTTTAGGAGATTTTCACATGGGAATGGGGGCTGAGAGGTGGGGGAAGTGGATTTACAGAACTAGCAGGAAGGCGGCGGTGGAGGGGACAGACTCCTCTTTCGTTTGACAGCCAAGAGTCTAGAGGAACGCCAATCTTAATTTTTCAGCAAAGATGTCATAGCCACCGTCATGCAGGGGAGGCTGAGGACACACCCTCGTGATTCAAGCACATTCATGTCTTCCCTGTGAACATCCCCTCCCACTCAAGCAAATGTCTTCATTTCAAGAAAAGACATTACGTGTTTGCACGATTGCAGACACAAGCAGAACGCCTTCAGGAATGAGAGTTACAGCACAGCTTGCTCCGTGCATGGCAGTGGGGAAATGGCTAAACCCGGGTACAAGTGCAACCTCATCCCCACAGCTGGGCAGGGGAACTCTGCCGCTACCCCCAGCTCGGGGGGATGAGTCTCCCAGGACACGCAAGAATTGCCCCGCCACAGTCGTAAGCAGGTAGATTTGATTCTGCCCCAAAATGTGGGCTTATCTGAAATGCTGACAGCAGAACACTAAGACAATTAAAGAGCACAACTACGTTCATGAAGACGCAAATGTTCGCTTTCGTTTGAAAATGCAAATGGTTCCCGCTGGAATTTGGCAAATACCAAATATTCAATTCCTATGTATTATGTACTTGGAAATAAGCTGTTAAGCTGGCAGGTACTTTCTGTGCACTGACCTTTTGTCACAAGATAGGCCATCAAAGAAACATGTCAGTAGAAGGTCATCAGCAGAATAACTCAATTTTTCTTTAGTCTCCAGGGGAATTTGTGCCATGATGTTCATGTAATGCAGCTTGTACCATTCTTGGATAGCATTAACACCAGAACTGAATGTATAAAGTGCGCACTCACTGCTGTTGTTTGCATCACACTGATAATTACAAAGGAGAAAAAGCATTTCAGATGAAATGAAATTATGTATTCTACAGGGTATGCGTAATACTGTTTCTCTTCCACAGTAATAACCATGTAGGAAGTTATAGTAGCACAAAGGGGACAGAGAGTCATCAAAGACCCTTCGTTTGGGGCTGAGCGATACGATCAAATGTTTCGGGCCCAAAGGAAAGGGTCACAGAAGGCTCTAAGTCTCTCTGGGCAGACTTCAGGAAGGTATTTCTCTTCCAGAGAGCTGGAGGTGAACCTGCAGGCAGCCATGGGGGCACGGGCAAAAGTGCAGATGGAGTGTTATTCACTATAAAGCCACCTAAGCAGTCAACACAACTGGCCGGAGGGATACCAACCCAAAATGGCCCTTCATTGCCCCACAAGGAACTTGTGACACTCACCAGCTGAAAGCCAATGATATCATTCGAATCCCCAGAGTTCACTATGGACGAATCCTTGTGAAAGACACTGCCCTCTATTTTTCTCTTCTGGCCACTGCGAAGGTCAGTCGCTGTCTTAGTGAAGTCCTCAAACTTCAGCAGAGGGATCTGTTGGAAGAAGTCGCTCCCTGTGCTGTTCCACTCACCCACCGACCGGCGCACCTTGGACTTGCCCTCTGAAAATCCGTAGAAAGTCTCCAAAGCTTTTTTTGTCTCTTTGTCCAATTCAGATAAATAGTCTTTCATGGAACTGTACCTGCATTGGAGACAAGGTGACAGAAGTGACATCCCATCTCACCTCACCGCCCAGCTGCAGCGTTTTGCCCGCTGCACTGCAAATCTCATTGCTCAGGACAGAATTCTTTGTCACAGGCATCAGTCTCTCTTACTACCACATCAATTCACATTGGTGTGGGCAGACACAGCTGTGCCCTCAGAGAGATCTCAGAGCAAGGACCGCAAGGGGAGAAGCAGACTGAACTGCAGAGAAAGCCCTCACAGGCTCCCAAGCTCCCTGAAGGTTGTGTTAGCAAGCCTGAGGAGGCAGAGCGTGTGGAAATAAGATTTCTGCATCTGTGCCAAGAGACACGGGAGAGCTGGATCGCCTGCAGGGACCGGGGTGGATAGCTGGCAGCAGAACAGACATCAATGTAAAGTGTAATTTGGCAGCAGAAAAAGTATCGCTGATTGATAAAGTCAAAGCATCCTATAAGGAAAAAAAAAAAAAAAAAAAAGAGGCAACAGAGGGAGCGACAGATGGTCCCTTTCCACTCTTCAGGAGCCGGAGTTGTTTGTAATCCTGGAACTTTGGTCTTGGGAAGAAGGGAATTTGAAGAGGACCACGGAGCCGAGCAGGGCCTGTCCGGAGCAGAAAGCTAAAACCGACGGAGTCAAGCTCCGCGGGCGGCAAGTGAAGGGGGAGCTCGCAATCCGCAGATGTCTGAAGAGCATCGGCACAGGGGCGGCCACCGAAGCCGAAGCGCCGCGGGGGGAAGCCCGCGGGGGGAAAGCCGTGCCGGGGAGCCGGGCAAGGGGCGCGGTGCCGGGCCGGCGAGCTCGGCGGGAGCCCCGGCAGCCGGGGACCACGCTCTGCGCCCCGCGCCTTACTTGTAGGGGTTGATGTTGCAGATGGTGACGGCGGGGAAGGGCAGCTTCTGGAACTGGACGGTGACGGAGACCGAGGCGCTGTAGTAGTTCATGAGGAGCTCGGCGCACTGCCAGAGGATGAGCCCGACGGCGCTGAGGGTCAGCAGGATCCAGAGGAAGCGGCGCAGGCGGCCCCGGGACACCACGATGCGGCGGCAGCCGTGGGTGTTGGTGTTGAGGCAGTACCAGCGCATCAGCTCGCTCAGCGTCGGCGCCTGCGGGCCCTTCACCGGCAGCGTCCTCTTGATGCGGGCCGTGATCTTCCTCCCGGGGGCCGTGGCGGCACCTGCGGGGAGACGGGCGGCGGCGAGGTGAACCGGCGCATCCCCCCTCGCGCTCCCCACCACCACCACCACCACCACCACCATCCTCCTCCTCCTCATCCTCCTCCTCCTCATCATCATCCTCATCATCATCATCAAGCCGCGCGGCGGGTGTCTGAGCGAAAAACCACCCTTTTCCAGGGGAAGCGGCGCCCCGCCTCACCTCGGCCGCCCTCCGGGGCCATGCTGCGCTCCCGGCGCCGCCGCCGCTGCCGATGGCCCGGCGGAGCGGCCGCCCCGGTACCTACCCCCGCCGCCCCGCCCCGCCCCGCCCCGCGGCGGGGACACCCACGCCCCCGTTGTCCCCCGCGGGGGGCGGGGTCCCGGTGCCGGCCGCCCCTTTCCCGCCGCGCCAGTAACAAAGATGGCGGCGGCGGCGGCGGCAGCGCCCCGCCCCGCCCGGCGGGGAGGCGGGGCGGCGCCGGTCACGCGGCGGCGCGCCGCCCCGCCCCGCCCGCTGCGATGGCGGCGCCGCGCGGCGGCTGCGGCCCGGCGGGCGGGAGGCGGCGGCCGGCGGGTTGAGGGGGGTGGCGGCGGTGGGGGGGGGGGGGGATGCGCGCTGCGCCGCCATGTCGCGGGCGAGCGGCTCCGCGCCGGCCGGCTGCGCCAAGGAGAAGCGCTCCTTCAGCAAGCGGCTCTTCCGCGGGCGGGCGGCGGGCGGCGGCGCGGGGTCGGCCCCGGCTCCCCCCGCTCCCCCCGCCGCCGCCCCGGCCCCGGCCCCGGCCCCGGCCCCGGCCGGGCGGTCGCTCGGCGGGTTCATGAGCCGCGTGTTGAAGACCCTCTCCACCCTCTCGCACTACAGCAGCGAGCCCGAGCCCCGCGGCCCGCACGCCCCGCGCCTGCCCCCGCCGCAGGCGGCCGGCGGCCTGGGCAGCTGCTTCCCGCCGGGCCCGCCGCGCAGCCCCGAGCCCCCGCCGCGGCCCGCCGGCGGCCCCGAGGCCGTGCCCGGCGTGGCGGGGCTGCGCAACCACGGCAACACCTGCTTCATGAACGCCATCCTGCAGTGCCTCAGCAACACCGAGCTCTTCGCCGAGTTCCTGGCGCTGGAGCAGTTCCGCGGCGGGCAGCCCCCCGCCGCCGACCGCCCGCCGCCCGGCCCCGGCGAGGTCACCGAGCAGCTGGCGCAGCTGGTGCGGGCGCTCTGGACGCTGGAGTACACCCCGCAGCACAGCCGCGACTTCAAGGTGAGCGGGGCGGCGGGGGCGGCCGCCGCGGCTCCCCGGGGCGGGAAGGCCGAGGGAGCGGCCCGGAGCCGGCCCCCCCCCCCCCCCCCCCCCCCCCCCCCCGGTGCCTCTGCCCCCCGGCGAGGGCTCCGGGGGGTCGGCGGGACCGGCCTGCCCGGGCTGCGCCGGCGGTGACCCCAGGAAACGCGTGGCGTGCAAAAGAAAAGGTGTGACACCAGAGAGCGCGTGGTGTGCACCAGAAAAGGTGTGACACCAGAGAGCGCGTGGTGTGCACCAGAAAAGGCGTGACACCAGAGAGCGCGTGGTGTGCACCAGAAAAGGTGTGACACCAGAGAGCGCGTGGTGTGCACCAGAAAAGGTGTGACACCAGAAAGCATGTGGTGTGCACCAGAAAAGGCGTGACACCAGAAAGCATGTGGTGTGCACCAGAAAAGGTGTGACACCAGAGAGCGCGTGGCATGTCCCAGAAAAGGTGTGACACCAGAGAGCGTGTGGCATGTCCCAGAAAAGGTGTGACACCAGAGAGCGTGTGGTGTGCACCAGAAAAGGTGTGACACCAGAGAGCGTGTGGCGTGCACCAGAAAAGGTGTGACACCAGAAAGCATGTGGTGTGCACCAGAAAAGGTGTGACACCAGAGAGCGCGTGGCGTGCACCAGAAAAGGTGTGACACCAGAAAGCATGTGGTGTGCACCAGAAAAGGTGTGACACCAGAGAGCGCGTGGTGTGCACCAGAAAAGGTGTGACACCAGAGAGCGCGTGGTGTGCACCAGAAAAGGCGTGACACCAGAGAGCGCGTGGTGTGCACCAGAAAAGGTGTGACACCAGAGAGCGCGTGGTGTGCACCAGAAAAGGTGTGACACCAGAGAGCGCGTGGTGTGCACCAGAAAAGGCGTGACACCAGAGAGCGCGTGGCGTGCCCTAGAAAAGGTGTGACACCAGAGAGCGTGTGGTGTGCACCAGAAAAGGTGTGACACCAGAGAGCGCGTGGTGTGCACCAGAAAAGGTGTGACACCAGAGAGCGCGTGGTGTGCACCAGAAAAGGCGTGACACCAGAGAGCGCGTGGCGTGCCCTAGAAAAGGTGTGACACCAGCAAACGTGTGGCGTGCCCTAGAAAAGGTGTGACACCAGCAAACGTGTGGCACGGCCGGCGTGGCCTTGTCGCCCGCCCCAGCCCTCGCACGGTGTGGGCAGCTCTCCGGCCCCTCCAGTCGCTCCGGCTTCCCGGTGCCCCTCGGGAGGAGCAGACCCCCCCTGGCCCCGGGGTGAGCGCCCGCGGTCAAGGCGCTGCCGCTACGCTTGTCACCGATGGGCGTTGGAACAGAGGGCTCTGCTGCTTTTTACGGGTGAAAGCGCCCGTTTTGCTGTTTCATGCCTCCGCCGTGCTGCCGTTAGGAAAGTCGCGACGACTTGTTGCGGCGGAGCCGGGGTCCGTGAGCGTGCACGGGAGGAGGCCGCTGAGGAGCGTGCCTCGCAGTCTCCCCGAGCGCTTGGGAGTTGGGGCTGGTTTGGGGAGCGCGCTGCAGGTGTGCGAGACTGTAACCTCCTGCTCGTGCTAACTCGTGTTTCGTACCGTGGCATTCTCCCAGCTGAAGCCCTCGTGCTATGGTTCGATCTGACAGTGCCTGGTCCTCTGCCCCGCAGCGGGCAGCTCACCCCAGGAATCCCTGTAGCAGAGGGCATGGTCTTTGCACCTATGGCTTAAAAAAAGCCATGCAGTGCTTTTGGATGAAGTAAGACTCAACTGTTCTAAAAGCGCTCAGGGCCTGCCGTGCTTCTTGAAACAGTAAGAACACTGTGAAGTTTTACGGTAACAGCAGTTCACTGGCATGTAAACCTGTGCGGCCGTGTGAAAGAATCTTCCACACCGTTAAGGACCTTTGCTTTGGGGGACTCTCTCAGAGCGGGTTGGCGAAGGGGCGCACAGATGCGTGAAGGTACAGCGGGAACGCGGTTCACGCGTTCTCAGGCTCTCTGCCTTCCGTTCAGATGGGGTGCGGCAGCAGGCAGAGTCTGTGGGTACCCGTGTCCGCTCTCCCCCGGTGCCAGCGGGATGCCCGGGGGGCCCCTGAGGTGTCGGCAGCCTTTGGCACCCCGAGCGTGTCGGGCTGGCGCTCGGCCACCACCTCCTGCCTTTGCTATTCCCGCGCGCGTCCAGGTGGCTGCGTCCCCCCTCACCCGCAGCGCGTGGGGCATTCCCCGGGGAGCCCGGCGGTTTGCCTTTGGAGCAAAGGCACCTCTGGAGGGTGCCTGGTGCAGGTGGCCGCACGGGCGCTGGTGGGGACCGCCCGCCACTCCGGTGGTTTCAGAAGCGGCTGTTGATGGAGGAGCGCTTGGGAAGCCGATCCGCTCGGCTGCGGCTTTGGTGCATCCGCTCCCGGCAGCACCGTGGGGCACTCGCCTTCATCCCAATCTTTCACCGCTCTAGAGGCGTTCTGGCAGGAGAGCAAAATGTGGATTTCTCCTGAGTAATAGCAGGAATAAAAGGTTGTGAAAGCAGAATTATCTTTTGTCAGTGTAACTGATAAAAATCAAAGGGGAAAGCAGACCACTTTCTAGGCCAAGCCGTGCTGTTTATGCAGGCCTGTGGTAGCAGTGTTCAGATAAGAGTGACAGAAGGAGGAAGGGAAACAGGTCTGTAGATTAAATTAAGGCCATGATCCAAGGTTTTTGTTTTTTTTTTTTTTTTTTATAGTGGAACTTTCTTTGCTTATTTGCAGGCGTCACTGACGGTAAGCGAATGCTATTCTACTCGTTGTTGATGTAGCTGGAGCCCATCAATCTTCTGCCTACCAGGTCCCCTGGAGGTTTTTAAAAAGCATCTTGCTGTGGGGGATCTTGCCCCAGTAAGTCCTGTTCAGAGCTGCACAATGTCAACAGCCTGGGTCTTACTCGGAACAACTTTGTCATTATGTCAAGTACTCAGCTGTTTCCTTACAGGGGTCAATTACTTTTAATAGTAAATTAACGCCTCTCAGGTTAAGTAGTCTGAACCTGCTATTAAATTTAGTGTTCTTAATTGTTTTTTTTTCAGCAGGAGATCTGCACAGTTAATTTAAAGATGTAAACAACAGGCTTAGATTTGAGAAAGGTGAAGATTGGCATTTTTGTTCTGGAAATTGCTGCTTCTCCCCAGAATAAGAAAAACATCTCCCCAAGTTTGGTTTGGATAGAGGGTGGAACATTCCCTATCTTCATTGCTTTTTTATTTTTTTTTTTTTAAGGATGAAAAGCATTTTCAGGGGAGTTGCTTTCTGTTTTCACTCCAACAGTAATAGCCATTGACAGTAATACTTATTTGGTAGTCAAAGAGCTCTTTAGCCAGCGTGCTTAGACATCCATGTGTGTTGGGTTTCTTTGCTTTTTTTTCCTCTTTTGACACTAAATATAATTGGGTGAAGGCACTTCCTGATTCCTAAATCCTTACCTGCAGGTGCTAAGCGTATTTTAGGATAAAGGATAGCACTTGTTCATTCTTATATCTGTAGGCTTTTTTCTTGGGGCAGAAGAAACTTTTCTAGGAGTGTCTCTGAGTCTAGGTGGTCAGAGACCTTTGAGGGGGCAAGTTTTGAGATGCTCTTTAGCCTCCTTAGCTGCTTTTTCTTGGTAGTATTTTTTCCCTTTTTAGGTTGGTCTTCAAGAAGTAACCCATCCCACAGGTTCATGAATCATGTAGTCCTGCTGCTGAAAACAAGGAAAATGCGATTAAAACAATTGGATTGTATAAGGCGGTTTGTCTTGTAATTGCAGGGCCAAGAGAGAGCCTTGCGAGAGAGCTGATGCATGGCGAGGGGAGGTGAAGCGTTCACCCGGCCAGCAGCTAGCACAGTGTCTCTGGTCGGATCTCCTTGAAGCACAAGGATCTCTGCCAGTTCCTGCATTTTAAACCTGACGTTTCTCTCTGCCATGAGAGATTTTTTTTTTCTCTTTAATAATTCTTTCCTTCTAGCTCTGCAGCAGAGATCCGTGCGGAGCGTTCTCTAAAGCGTTTGCGGTGACGTATCCCTGGTGGAAGGGACGCCGGGGGAGGCTTGGGGAGCTCGCTCCCTGCGGCTGAGCTCGAAGTGCTGTGGAAGGGGTGTGCATCCTCAGCTGCTCCTGCTCCCGAGGGCTTGGCTGCCCCGGGCCTCGTGCCTCGCTTCCCGCGAGGGCAGCGGGGAGGCAGGTCCTCCCGAGTGCCGGGAAGCGGCTGGGCAGCAGGAAAAGGTCAGGGAGGGGGTGGAGGGACGTGGAAGCAGGGGGGTTTGGTTCCTGGGGTAGCAGCCCCGGGGCTGGGAGCAGAAGGGGGAGCCCGGACAGCCCTTCCCAGGGAGATGATACAGGAGCTCTGTGGCGGAGGTGATGGATGTTGGTTTTTTATCTCTGCTTTGGATGACTTCCCTGTTGCTCCTGTGCTCATTTGCAGTTTGTTTTAACAATCCTTTTCTTCCGATTGCTCAGTGGTTTTTATTTTCCTGCCTGAACAGAGCTGCTGCTTTCATAACAAGGGCCAATATTGCAGCTCGTGCTTCCTCTTTCCCCTTTGTGATGGTGTGACAATGGTGACAAACATCTATTGTATAAGCAGTAGCTGTGCTTCAGGCTTGTTTTTTTTTCTGGGGAGCTGTCCCATTCTGCCTGCAAAGTTCCTGGGAGTGTCAGATAGTGAGGACAGAGCGCCCTTTGTAATGGGGAATCCGTCTGTCATGCTCGGAGGTGATGATGGAGGTCTTGAGGGTTTTTATTTAAACTAATTGGGCCTGAAAAAATGTATAAACTTACCCAAATCCTCTACCTTTGCCTTCCTTGGAGTTCTGGTCTCCTGTGAATGATGAGGTAGTTTTCTGTTTTGAGGCTTTCTTCATAGCTAAGACAGTTACACACTGAAGCACGACAATGTTTAACAAGACTCTTTGTGTGCTAGAACTGTGTTCATTGCCTTTTTTTTGTCCTACAAGATGAAGACTGCCCTATTTTTCTGACCTGCAGTGTGTACAGCAGATACAGCCAAATCATAGTAACTTGATTGACTTGGATTATCAGAATTAGATCTGGACCCAGAATGAATCACTGTTAGTAGAGCAGGGATTATTGTGCCAGGTTAATTGTGCTGCTTCCATTTCTATTTACTTATTTTTAAACCTGTGTTTAGTGTAAGATTTCATAGTAGCTGTGAGTAACTTACAGTTTCAAGGTGCTGGTGGTTTGGAAATGCACTTGGCGTTAATATCGCACTTGGGACAAACAATCTGTCAACTGTGTTGGCCACTTCTTTGTGAATTAATAAATAACTCCTCTGAATTATGAAGGAACTCCTGCAAAGTATCGACATGCCTGGTATCTTTACCCTCTGTTGTAGATTAAATGACAGCTGTCCTCAGCGTGGGGCTGCTTGGTGCAGTTGGGGCGTTGGAAGCCTTCAGTCCTGCGCCTGGAGCCGTTAGCCATGAGCTCTTCCACTCGTTAGAGCCTTTGTGCTTTGCCAACCGGGCTAGTTATATGTGAAATGAGATCCCTTGGATAGTATTTAATTATCTTGCTCTCTGCCTAGCAGAGCGATCAGTTATTTTTTTTCTGGGCAATATCAATTCTGCTTATTCCTAAAATATTTCAGCGGAGAGCAGACCGTCCTCCTTTTACACAAAGAGATGGAAGAACGGGACATGAAAGAAGAAATGCAAGACTCTTCACCCTTCCCTCCTGGTCCCTCGTCCCTTGGTTCTTGGTGATTCAGTTCCTGTGTTCATCTAAAAGGTCTCTGAGTAGAGCCAGGTAACGGGGGATCTTGAAGTGCTTGTCCCATTTCAGTCCAGGAGCTCCCCGTGGTGGCATTGCGATGAGGAGACTTGACCTAGAGCTGCTCTGGGATTTGGCATTGGCACACTTTACTTGAAACAAAATGCAATTTACACGTTTTCTACATTATTATTGTGACACTTCTTGACATCATGGGAACATGTTTCTCTCTTTGCTGGGATCACCGAGGTCTTTGGCAGACTTTCCACATTAGACTTTTCTTTTTTTAGTGTTAATGATCAATAGGATGCAAGTCCATTATTGTGTGTGCGGGTTTTATTTTTTTTGCTTTACTTTTTTCTTTGTGCATATTTCCTTACAATTTCTTTATTATTTTTCCCTCCTTCACCTAAACTCCCTGAGAAGGGTTTCTTCCATCAAGATCCTGGTTGCCTTAAAGCAGCAGTCTGATCTACCTGTCAAATCCAAAGACTTTTCTGGGGATTTCTGGGTTATACTTCAGACTTTGAACTGAGTAAGCGCAGCAGGAGGCCAGGGGAGCAGAGAGCCAAGCCACAGAGTCCAGAGGTCGGCCGCTGGCTTGCGGAGGGGGTTCTGCTGGAGGGGGAAGCAGCAGTGGGGCGGCTGCTCGTCTCCAGAAGTCGGGGGGACGAGCAGAGGGAAGGGCGAGGGGGAGGCAGGGGAGGAGACCCCAATGCAGAGCAGCTCTGCGGCCCCGCTGTGGGGTGGCCCTGGGGGGCTGGCGGCTGGCTGGACCCTCGGTGGGGCTGGAAGGGTGATTGTGTGTGGTTGCCAAAACATGTTCTCTGTCTTCTGAGGTCTTTTATTTCCACACTGCCTTCACAGAGCTACAAGTGGTGAAAGTGTGAAAACCATGTCATGGCTGGCAACTTGCGGAAGGGGAGAGGGAATGCCTGTTCTTAGGCAGCTTAGTTGGATCCCTGCGTTGCTCTACGCCCTGCTTTGCATGCTGGCACTTATAAATGGCCACACTCGATTGCAAGTAAAACCATTCCATGCCTCCATCCGAAGGCGTGACTGCTGCAAAGCACCGCTTTAATGAACTGTTTTGCATATGATTGTATCAGAGAAATGAACTTTTGTTTTGCAGCATCCTTGAAGTGCATGGGGAGGCTGGTGTGAGCAGTAGTGATCAGATCCCCCCATCTCAGGGGTCTGTGCTCTAACTTGGGACCTGAGGCAAAGCCTGAGGAGAGCGGGAGAGGCACAGGGGTGCAGGTGGAGCACGAGCCCCGTGTGCCCGAGCCCAGCCCTCCAGTCCTCTACACCGGCACTTGACTCACCTTTACTGAGCTGCTTCACACTTGTGGCGCTCCCCCTACTCCTTAATCCCGTGCTCTTTCGAATCCCACTGATCGCTCTGCTGGTGCAGCAAGAAAGCAAGGTCTTTCTGAGAACAAAATCCGATTTCTGCTGTTCATAAGGACGAATTCTCCTGGCAGTCAGCAGTGACTCCCGGCAGTGCCTCCCAGCCGGTGTGGCTGCGCTCCTGCGAGGAGCCGGGGAAGGAGCGTGCCCGTTTGGGAACGCAGCACCGACAACCTGCCCTCGTGTCCGGGCCCCTTGCCGGTGTGGGAGCAGCAGCCGAGGGGCGCCGGCCCCGGCTGCGAGCCCTCTGCTCGCTCCCGCTGCGCCTGCGTGGAGGAGGGAGCCCTGCCTGCGTGCACAGCAGCCCTGGAAGGTGTCCTCTTGACACGCTTCACTCTCTCCTTACGTGTTGAAGAAGGGTGGTTAATCAGGATCAGCTAAGGCTTCAGCCTGGCAGGGTGAGAGCAGCTGCTAGTGCAGGAGGGGTGGCAGGCAGGGGCCGGTGGATGATGCTTCTTGTCCAGGCTTGTTAAATGCGGTGGAGAACCCGCTCTGGTCCTGGCATGCTGCACTTGGCCGTGCCCCTCCTGTTTTTAACTTTCGGAGCGGAATAATAAATGGCTGTGTTTCTTTCCCCCTCTGTGGCAGGCAAGGGCCCGGCTGCGCGGGGAGCCGTTCTGCGCTGGCCCTGAGGACGGCTGGCTGCCCGTGGAGCCACCGGGCTGTCCCGCGGGGCGCTGCCTGCGGAGCCCCAGCACCTCTGGGCTGCCCTGCGGGGCAAAGGAGGAGCGTGCCCGCCCTGGCTGCTTTGACAGACCCGCTGTCTTCAGAACTCCCTTCTTCTGCCTTTTGGAGAGTTGTGGTAAAGCTTGGCCAGCGGGGGATCTCATCTGTCCTGGAGCGGACCGGTGCCTCATCCTCGGTGCTGCGCAGGCAGGCGAGCCCCGGGGCCGGCACTGAGCTTGAGGGGCTGCGGGCCCAGTTGCCCCTCTGCGGGCCCAGTTGCCCCTCTGCGGGCCCAGTTGCCCCTCTGCGGTGGTGCTGTCCCCTGGGTGTGCAGGGAGGTGCTGCGGAGGCTTTCTGCCACCGAATCCCCAGCTCCTGGCAGGAAGGTTGGGTGCTGAGTGTGTGGCCAGGCCAGCGCTTTGCACGTTGCCGAGAGCCTCTGTGGAGGGGGGGGGGGGCTCATTGCACTGTCACCCTGGTTTTCTGTTTTCTTTTTCTGCTGCGTGCAGCCTGCTGCAGCTGAGCTGACATGTCCCAAGTGCTGCAAGCCGTGCAGGTCTGAGGGCAGCAGCCAGTGGCAGGGCCCTGGCCGGGAAAGAGCGTGGTGGTCCCTGCGGGCAGCGTCCCTGACGGCTCTTTCAGCTGGGCGAAGGGTCACTGCTGGCCTTGGCTTTGTCCCCGGGCCTGGGAAAGAACAGAAGGTCTGAACCACATTGTTTCCCAGGTATTGCTTTCCCCAGAAAAGAGTATTTCCGTTCAGAGAGGGGAAATTGCCCTTTTTGTGTGTGAGCAAAGAGAGTCATTTAGGTAAACACTCTTCATGAAGTATCTGCTGTAGAAGTTGTCCAAACACAGAACTCTGTGGATTTAGAAAAGAAAAAAAATATAAAAAAATCTGGTTGAGCATAACTTGATGGTGTTCAGTGGAAGATAAGGAATAGCCTTTCTTTCCTGTTCACGTGTGTCATTGTGTCAGGTCTCTAATGAGCTGGCTTCATCCGTTCATGTACAAAAACCTTTCCACAGCTGCTTCCTACCAGGGGCACACTGGAAAATAGCAGACTGACATTTTTCCTTTAGTTGTCTTTGTGATCTTGAACAATAACAGCAGCAACAGAGAGGCCAGTGGTTCAGCTATGTTTGGCTTTATTTATTGCATCTATTTAGAGCAATAGATGAATGATTATTAAACTTTCAGTGGACTGATAAAAATGATAATGCATCTTTGCTGTAAATCTGCTTTATAGATGGACAGGGACCTGTTTGGTTATAGGGTGCTTGCATTAGGGGGTTAGATAAGTGTATGTGATCGATATGAAATTATGATTTTCCCCCTCTTATCTTTTCTGATGGTGCTGCTTCCATTCAGGGTGCCTGTGTGCCGGTGCTTGCACATCTGGGGGAAGGGAAGATTTCATTCCTTCTGCCAAACTCTTAGGGGCTGAGCTGAGGAAAGGGGCTGGAGGAGCACGGCTGTACAGTGGTGGAAAGGTGTTGGGAAGGGAGCTTTGGAGACCGCTCCTGTGTCTCACAGCTGAAACGGCTGCACCAAAATCATTCCTGACCTGTTCTTAATACCCTCTGGTGATGGATGGAGTCTGTTCAGATATGCCACCTACACTTAAACAGAGCCAGATTAGTGGCAGAGGATTAAAGCCTATGGGGGGGTTGGTAAATATGGTGGTTTTAATGTGTTATTATGTGTTTTGGTTTTTTTTTTTTTAAACCAGTATCTTAACTCTGATCTGCAGCCAGTTGCAATTGCTGTCACTTTACTGCAGTGGGTTCAGCATAAGCAGGACCAGCAAAACAAGGTGTTGTCTTCTCTTACCTGGTGAGCGAAAGAGGAGAGAAAGTTTGAGGTTTTGACTTATCTGTCTGTATAAAGTAATCTTTCTGCAGGCTGGGTGGCTGAGCAGGCATCTTGGGGAGGGGGTGTTGCAGTTGTGGCCTTGTCTAAACCGAGGTCGCTGCCTGGGCTGCGCAGATGCACCGGGGTGGCACTGGTCCAGACTAAGGTGACCCCCAGCCCTGCGCCGGGAGGAGGCTGGGGCAGCTCGGGCAGGAGACCCCTGCCCCTGCCTGGCGGCCTTGCAGCCCGCAAGCTGGAAGAGGAGTCTCGGAAAATAAACACAAAGAAGTTCAGGGTGTGTGATGCTTAATGAGGAGCTACTGCTTGCTGGCTTCGCCCACTGAACGTTACTGGAGCTGTTCAGGAGTCGCCCGTCTGGCTTGGCAGGAGGTTGCAGCCCCCCCATCTATTGCCCAGGGCTGTGGGGCCCCCACCCAGCTGCCCCCCCCCCCCCCCCCCCCCCCCCCCCCCCCCCCCCCCCCCGGCCTGAGCGAGATGGGGAAGCGTCTGGGGCTGCCTGTGATTGTTGAGCCATCTAGTCAAGTGGAGGCTGTGCTTCAGGCGTTCCTGGTGTTTTTTCTCAAATTGTTAAATTGTTTATTGAGTCAGTGCCTTTATCTCTCACTTGAATTTAATAGTGTTCCTTAGTACCGAGTGTTCCGCACTGTGGGCTTGTTGCTCCTCCTTCACACCTTGTCTGTCTCAGATTGCTTTGCAGCCCCAGCACCTCAGAGGGCATTGGGAGGAAGGCACATAACATTTCTCAGAGCAGCAGATGCAGAGGTTTTAGTAATAACAAACCCACTTGTAGCAGAGATGGCAGGAAGTGTGAGTAACGCTGGGAACGCGCTGCTATTGCTGGAGTGTTTTTGTAGCGGAGCCTCTTGTGAGGGAATTGCATCTGATATTTTGTAGTGCTTCCTGAATCACTTCCAGCATCTTGTGATCTGTCTCCACAGGCAGCTCTTTATCCTCAGTCCACTCAGGCTGCGAGAGTGTCGAGGAAACCAGAATGGTTATCATGGAGATGCTGCTGAGATGAGGAATGACACAGATACGGCCCAAGGCACGTGGCTGTTGCAAATCTCTGGGGTTCGCTCTGCTGTGGGGTGTTATGGACTTGTGTGGCTTGCTGTAGGACAACACATCACTAGGAACACACGTCAGTAAAAGCCAGCAAGGGTCTAGACTGGAGTGATATGCTGGTGATGCTGGGAGAGAGGCAGTAAGAAAGGCTAGCCTGGATTTCTGAAGTCCTTACTTACGTGTGTTTCCATACAGAACCCCACCATGTCCCCCTTCTTACTTGAAATACCAGATTCACTTCTTCCTAACAATACTAAAGACCCTTTTATCCTCAGCTCTGTCTAGACGGGGACATGCAGGTCGGTGGTAGCTCCTGGTGGCTAACCTCACTAAACCAAACTAGACCAGCTAAGGCAGCGGGCTCGTAGTGTGCCGACTGAAGGGCGTTGATGCTGGCCTGATGGTGTCCCACCCTTTTACACCTTAGTGCAGGGAGGAGCCTGTGCTGCTGCGGGGGGAGTTGTGCGCTTCAGCACCTCTTTCTCTTGGCCCCCCTCGCTCGACTCGCTGCTGAGAAGTGAGCTTGGCCTTGCTGCGACCTGCGCTGCCTTTGGAGCCCTCCTCCCTCGGTGGTGGTGCTGGACACTGTCCCCTTGGCGTGCCGAGCGGGGTGCAGGAGGGCATGGGCGGGGTGCATAGGGACGTTAAAAGGCAAGTGTGTCACGGTGGAGGTGTGGATAGCAGTTGTAGAGAAAAGATGTAGTGAGAGAAGCACTTAAGGCCAGACTGAAATCTCTGCTTCACACTTCGGTGATGGATTTTCAGTTTGGAACTTGACACAGTAATTTAAGGGCTAAATTTAATTTACAGTGTAATTTTTTTGAACAAAGATAATGTTTGCAAAGGAAATCTCCACATGCATCTCTTAAATTCTTCCCTGTACCGTTGTCTGGGTGAATATAGCTAAACACAGCTGCTGTGAATATCAGCTTTCCTTGCTATGGGTGCTTTGGTCATTTTGGAGTACTTGTTTTTCCTAATTCTAGATAACCCGCTGAATCCTGTCGGCAACGGCTGGCTGTTAGCTGGGACCGTGGGCTGGAGTCATGGTGGCACAGGGCTATAAGGGTGAGGGGCTCCACCGCCCCTGCTCGAGGCAGCGCTCCTGGAGACGCGCTGCCCGGCCCTGCTGGCATCCAACAGCGAGGGGCTGCCCTGCGAGCGCCCAGAATAAGCGAATGCCCGGGGCTCTGCTCAAGAAACTAGTGTTCTGCAAATCTAACGGGAGGAGTAGAAGACCGGGAATTGTAATCAGGTTGGTGGGCCTGGGAGCCTGTGCAGTGGTGCGAAGGCGAGCTCTGGTTACGAGAGTGTCTGGGGCCTGGGCCAGTCCGTGTTGGCCGGTGGGCGACAAGCTTATGCCTCCAGGTGCGCCTCGGGGCTGGTGGGTTTCTAGCACAGTTAAATTGGGTGTCTCTAGGTTGTGCTTCAGATTTTTCTCCCCAGTAAATTGGCTTGTAGCAGTGTCTCAAGCTCACGTTACGTTGAGCACCGAGCAGGGCTTTGCTGGGCTCGCACCTATGTGGTGCAGAGGCGAGCATTTGCTGTGGGCTACTCACTTGTTTAAAACTGCGT
The DNA here is from genome assembly GCF_018691265.1 of Tyto alba. NCBI lineage: Eukaryota > Metazoa > Chordata > Aves > Strigiformes > Tytonidae > Tyto > Tyto alba. The sequence goes on along the minus strand of NW_024881302.1, from coordinate 759,785 downwards.
TTATGCATTTTACGTGGGAGGGTGCTGGTCCCTGTGCAGGCAGTAAATCTGTTGTCAGAGGGCTTGCACATATGTAATGAGAGCAGATTATTTCTGTTTTCCCTTACTTTGCTGCCTTGAGGCAAGTGGACAGATTAGAGAGGATAGAGAGTGCGTGTGTTTATCAGTCCTTTCCTGTCTTTTTCATCACCCCCCTCTTCTGGTGACCCCATTTTCTAGAGGGATAAAGCAAGCAGCCCAACCTCATTTCTCAAATCTGTTGCAAAGTCTGATTGGAGAAATGGAGGAGCTCTGGTACGAGTCTGCTGCAGCGTCACTGCGTGGTTCTTGCCCTGCAGGTACAGTCTGGTCTGTGCTGATGCCGCAGCCCCTTTTTGGAGACGCTGCTCAAGCAGGTTTGAGTCCCGTGTAAACACTTTCCGTCTCTCTGCAGGTGAACTGAAGGATGTAGGTGCAGCGCTGCTGATGGGGCACATCCCAAACAGGATTGCTTTTCCTGGTATTATGCTGCACAGGAAGGTTGGGGAGTTGCTGTGTGACTGGTGTGAGCTTTGCTATGAGCTGATTTCTTACAAAGAAAAGCCTGGTATTGACTTTGTGGTGAAAACTGCGGGAGTGGGAGCATAGGGTGGCTGATAGGTGACCGCGTGTTGGATGAACATCCCGCCTGTTCCGTGAGGAGCAGGCTGGCTCTCCCGGCCGCAGCCTGGTGCATCCTTGAAGAAGCAGAACATGCTGGCTTTTCTACGGCAGTGGCAGCGGCTGGGGCTCGGGAGGGAGCCCTGGCTCAGCTGCTGGGGTCAGCCCACCGCGGCACGTTACTCCGGAGAGTATTCCTGCTGAGTGCAGGTGCTGCTCCTGGCTCCCGTCCTCCAGAGCTCGTGCCACGTCCCCCAGTGCCCAGCGATGAGTGCTGGCTGGCCATTTGGGTGTTGTGGAGGTAAAAGTGAGATCAGAGAGCTGCAGCAGAGGAGGCACTTCCTGATGGTGGTTGTTGGTGAGGAAAGTGCCCTAATAAACCCTGCTGTGGGCTCCCTTTGGCTCTCTGGGGAGGAGGAGGAGCCGTTGGCCTGAGGAAGGGGGGGGGTGTGTGGCCCAGCTGGAGGGCTCAGTGCAGACTTCAGTGTTATGAAAGGTGTCTCCAGAGCTGCAGGGCAAGGATAAATCTGCCCGGTGCAGATTTCTGTTGATGGTGAGCTTCAAGCCCTTCCCATTCGTGTCCAGAAGAAAACCAGATTTGCGCAGATCCCTTTGGGTGTGCTGGTATCTTTCTGAGACGGCTTTTCTGGAAATGCAAGAGTAAGTTGGACTCATTCCCCAGGCTCCTAGCGTGTATCCAAGGTAGTGCCGGTCGCCCGTTCCACCCCTGGGGCTGTCCCAGTCCTCCCGTGGCTGGAGTTCACGGGCCCAGCAGCACTGCCCCGGCGCCGGTCGCCCCGTGACGCTTGGGTTCCTTGTGCTTGCTGCCCCTGCCTGGCTGGGCAGGCGTGCGTGCCTGCGTGCAGCGCCAGCGCAAACCGCGCCTTTCCCCTCGCTCGGGTGTCTGTCCTCAGCACGTTTTCTGTTTCGAGTAGTGGCAACAGAAGATGGTATTGAGGATGAGCAAGTTGTGCGTAGTGAATACTTGATACCTAGTGGAGAACATTACATGGTGGCTGTACTGCGTATGTGCTTGAGAGGGTGTCTGATGCAAAGTGAGTTTGCTCTGCCTGCGCGTTACTGGGATGATGAGTTTGCAGAAGCATCTGCAGTTTTGATGTACTGATCTTGGCTGATTCCTGGAATTGTAGACCTACGTTAGCACTGAGCATCGGCATCTGGGTTTTGGGAGATCTATTACCTCACCAAGGCAGGAAGGAGCTAGGCAGCATGAGTGGACACTAGGAGTCTAAATACTTGTTTTACTTCAGCTTAAAGAGGAGACTTTAGGAGCTGAAGAGTTTCAGACCCTGAGGTACATGGATAGGTCTGATTAAAAACGGCCTCGGCTCTGTGTTAGTGTGGGAAGCGCAGCCCGTCGTTGCCAGCGGATTGAAGCGGGCTTGCCTCGCTCTTGCCTTGCGCGGCGGCACTGCGGGCTGACCGCTTTGCTGTTCGTCTCCTCTGGATTGAGCCCCAAGTTTGCTGCAAGCCCTCTGTTTAAGCGGTGGTGGGGTTCCCCCGCAGCCTCCAGCACAGCCCGGTGCTCTGCCCCGGGAGGCGGTGGCAGTTCCTCCGCCCAGCTCGGGCCGGGCGCGGGGCCGAGCGCGCGGTGCTGAGCGCGCGGTGCTGGGTGCTGGCCTGTCCCGGGTGGAGTGGGCGGGCGGGGCCCCGGCCCCGGCAGCCTCTGGTTTCGCGTGTGCCATCGGCTCTGCCTGCCTGACTGTGAGGGCTCGGGAAAGGGAAGAGCTCAACTCCTGGGCTTCCGCTGCACGCCGTCTCTGCCTCTCTGCAGAACATCGTGTCCAAGAACGCGATGCAGTACCGCGGGAACGCCCAGCACGATGCACAGGAGTTCCTGCTTTGGCTTCTGGACAGAGTCCACGAAGACCTGAACAACGTAGTGAATTACAGTGGCGTGCCCCCGCTCAAGGTAAGAGATTTTGCTGGGAGCCAACGCGGGAGAGTAGCTGTAACTTTGCAGGCAGCCTTTCTTTTTAAATTAGCTCTCCCTGTTGGCTTCTCAACTCCAGTAGTTCCGATGGAACAAAAGCTTGTGTTAAAATACTGCTTGTTTCTGGCCCTGTGAATGTAACTACCCATTTCACTAATCCCTGGCAAGTGCCCCCCAGTACAATCATTTGTGAAGGGTCACACATTGCAGGGGAGGGGCTGCCGGACACATCCTCTGGTGGGAGATCCCTGCCTTTCCGTGGGCTGCCCTAGCTACCTCGCATTCCTGCATAACCACCCCTGTGAGCAGAGCACACCTGTTATTTTAAAAACCTTGTGACCTTTTTCTGGTGTTTTTGGGCAAGGAGGGCACAAATTCAACAAGGAGTATTGGAACCATCTGCTGTGGTGCACCTCCACGCCTCGGTGTGCTTCTAGGGTTTATTCTTCTCTTTCAGCCACCGCTGGAGGATGATGTGCTGCTCGAGGGACCCGCCTTTCCAATCAGTAGTACTTTCGTGCAGGAACTCTTTCAAGCCCAGTACAGGTATATTTTGTAATTTTTGAGGCATTATTGCATGTATTGGTGACCCCAGTATAATTCTGCCCTGACTCTAGCTCCCAGTACACTTGAGACTGGTGTCATTGTGTTAACAGCTGGTTCTGAATTCCTGCTGGATGACATCTGAACTAAGATCTTGCTCCAGAGGAGAGAAAGAATTTCACTACCTCAAATTTGGTATATTCTGTGGAAATCTGCAGTATGTACCACCTCTTCACCTGCCCTGATGCATCCTGAGAGCAAGTCAGTGCTCAGGGGAGCAAAGTTTCAGGACATCTCAGTGCTGTGAGGCTCACCCTGGCTGTTCAGAGGCGAGAGCCTGCGGCAAGATCTGGAGGCGCCTGGGGAGTTAGGGATCCCAGGCGTCCTGCACGGTTCCTGCTACCTGCCACTTGGGAATTCTGAGCTGAATCTTTCACTGTCCCTTCAGGGCCTTCCCATGACTCTCCCATACTTCCTGGGAAGTGAGCATTTTAATTTCAGAACTAATGCAAAAAAACCAGCCTAATTTCTAGTGCTCCTCAATGGCTTGTATCTGTGCTGCTGTAAGAATTTTAATTGCCGGGCTTTCTCCCCAACATTTGCCACGGCTTCCTTTACAAAAGAGAAACCTTAAGCCTGGTATAAAACACAAAGCCACTGTAAGGTGCAGGGTAATTCTGAATGTGAGATGTGTTGTCTGGAGTTTTTCCCCTCTGAGTAAGAGGTCTGTGCACCTGCAGTGCTGACTGTCGCTGTCTTCCCTGCCACTTCATCTCTCTTCAAAGGCAAAACCCTTCCAGGCCTTCCATGTTGCAGCTACTGTCGGTGAATTATTAATTTTGCAGTAATGTTTATTAAAAGCTGAATTCAGTGACTAGAGTGAAGTCTTTTCCTGGCATGCCCTGTAATGAACTTTAATTACTTTAAAAAGATCTAGAAATCAGGAGTCCATCGTTTACAGCGGCTAGGTCTCTACAGCCTCTGTGCAGAGCTGCTCTGTGTGGCAAAAGAAGAGTAGGAAGGGGCAGCCAGGCTGACATGTGAAGGCTGTTACTGTGATTTGATGGTTTCTCCAGTCCTGGTGCAGTGAGGTATAACTGTCCTATTATTGATATTTGTACTAGGTCCTCTCTGACCTGCCCTCATTGCCAGAAGCAGAGTAACACCTTTGACCCTTTTCTCTGCATCTCTCTGCCGATTCCTTTGCCTCATACACGGTAGGTAACTGTCTTGAACTTCATGTTGGCTGTTTCCCATGCAGATAGTGTTGTTTAATTTGCTACAGAAGGGAGAGAGATGTCAGCAAAATCTTGACGGTAAGTCTTTAAAGAAGATAGATAGGACCATATGGGGCTTTAATTTTTTGCTTTGCAGGTAAATTGGAAAATCAAGCCTTTTACTTGTTTCAGAACAGCCCTCCACCCCCACCCTTAACTTCCTGTAGAATTAATTTTTGGGAGAAAAAATACGTTTGATTCAGGTAACCAAATTATTTTGCTTTTGACTTGATTTATAGCATTTTAAAATTAAAAAGGGAAAAAGGATGAAACACTCTTTACTTTCTTTAGAACAGGCTCACTGATCACTCCCATTTCAAAAAGTGAAGTTAAAAGCTTTCCTGCAAAATTCTTTGCTTTTTTGAAAGATAGCTGTTGCCAATAAAGAAAAAAGATCCCAGGGAGGAAAAAAAAACCCAGATAAAAAGTTCAGAGCGAAGATAGAGATGCACAGCAGAGCTGCCTGTTGTATAAATAAGCAGCTCCTTCACCTGCTGTTTGGGATGCAGAGAAGGTGTGTAGTTCAGGAAGCAATGAACGAAGTAATAGAAGGACTTCTTAAGCAGGACTAGGTCACCTTCGGTTCAGAGGTCCCTGCTCCAGCAGGGAGAGGAGGCTGGGGGGCTTGGCAGGGGAGGCAGCCCTGGCAGGCTAGCTGCCCCGCTCTGCTGGGAGCCAGCCTGGAGCAGCTCTGCCCGGCGGCAGCGCTCGCCGAGTGCTTTAGGGTGCTGCCTCCGACTGTCCTAAGCTGCCTCACAGCATCCTGGTTGGGAAATCACGATCGCCTTGTCAGAGAGAGGATTACTTTTAGCTTTGTGAGGCTTTTTTGAGAAGCCGCTCTGCTGCTGGGAGCAAGGAACACCAGTCCGTGCAGCAAGAAAGGAGTCTCTGGGGATCACACATACCAGTCTGGCTGCGGCCAAGCGTGACCCCAGTGCGAGGCCGATCCGGAGGGCCGGGCAGCTCCTGGGCAGCCTGGATGCCCCCAGGCTGGGCTGGCTGTTGGGGGGTGCTGCCCAGCCCCAGCAGTGCCTCCCGTGCTCTCTGCAGGCCGCTCTACGTCACCGTGGTGTACCAGGGGAAGTGCTCTCACTGCATGCGGATCGGGGTGGCGGTGCCCGTCTCCGGAACGGTGGCCAGGCTGCGGGAGGCTGTCTCCTCTGAAACCAAGATACCCACGGAGCAGGTAACGGGCTGGTCTCGCCCCCTGCGTGCCCTCCCTTCAGCGGGGGGGAGTGCGGGGGCTTGCATCCCACGCTGGGTATGTAGGAATTGAAATTCGCTGCCTGCGATTGAAGGGGGGAGGCAGGGTAGCAGTACCCTGGACCGTGCTTTCCCTGTGCGCTGGCGTTTTGAAACCTAGGGGCGTTGGGACGGCCGTGGGGGGAGCGTGCAGAGCTTGTGCCTGATGGGACGGTGCTTTGTGCATGCTGGCAGTGAGGGAACCGTCAGGCACCTGCAGGGGATTCCTCTGTAGGAGGAGCTTCAGGAAAGCTGTCAGATCCCACAAAGACCTTTCCGTGTGCTGCCTTTACCCCAGCTTCTCTTTGACGGCAGTCCTTTTCCCTGTCCCTCAGTCCTGACCGACGCCAGGATGTTTTGAGGAACACCATCCCTTAGCAGGAAAATCCCAGCTGAGGGATGGGGCAGCTCAGCCGGACCAGGCACGGATGGTTTAATGGGTTCTGGTTTGCTTCTGCTGACTGCAGATCGTGCTGACGGAGATGTACTATGATGGGTTTCATCGTTCCTTCTGTGATACTGATGACCTGGACACCATTCATGAAAGCGACTGCATTTTTGCCTTTGAGACCCCAGAGATATTTAGGCCCGAGGGTATACTCAGTCAGAGAGGTAAGTCGATAGCTCTGCTTAATGCCTGCCTCAGGTGACTCGGCGAGGGAGAATTGTTTTGGAAAAGGATATACTTGAGAATAAAAGTCCCACAAGTAGTTGATGCTCTGGTGCATTGATTTCAACTCTGACTTTGTCCAGACTCATTCCAGCAGACTTAATGGTGGTGCCAGCCGGGAGGCTATCAGGAAGAGATGTACACTCCTTTCTTCTTCTTCCCAGTGCTGATTCTGCAGGCCAGGCTGGCTTAATGTGAAATCTGTTGTCAGACTTAATTTAAAGACCTGTTAGGGACCAGATGAAGCTGCTGAAACTGTGTTATTTAAAATCAGATTGCCAGTGATGAATAAACAGTCTCAGGAATGAACAAACACTTTCTCTTTCAAAGCTCAAAAACCTCAGCCTCTCTGCATCTTCCTCTAAGTGAAAGGCAATAATTGCATCCTGGGTAGACAGAGTGTAATCAAAGGCAAATTTTATTATTGGAAGTAACAAGCAGGGTTTCTGTCACTTTAGCTTTTCTTGTGGGCAGACAAAGCTATGAGTGCTTGTACAAAGTGCTGTGAAAAATCAGTTAGGTGAGCACTTGCATATAATTTCTTTCTGTAAAGAAATAGTCACTATGAAAAGTAACTGCTCTTTGAAGCCTTCATACAAGTGATAAAAGTGGTCTTGATTCCATATTGACCTGTTCCTCTGCAGCCAAAGGCATGTTTCTTGAGGGGGTTATCAGGGCACTAAAGGCAAATGACATAACAAAATGTTTCCCTTCTCCTAATTTTTCAGGAATACATGTGAACAATAACCTGAATAACTTGAAATGTGGCACTGAGCACTCCCGAACAATATCTTACTCTCAAGGAACAGTGAAGTCTGGAAAACTGGAACAGTCCTCTACTAAAGCAGCAGCAAGCGACAAGATTGTCTTGCTGGTGTGTAACCGAGCGTGCACTGGGCAGCAGAGCAAAAGGTGACTGGCAGCTTCACCGTCAGAGTTACTCTTCTGGCCGCTTCCTTCACTGGCCTGGGTTTTACTCACTGTGTAGTGAAAGCAGAAGAAGGAGCGACAGCTTGCTTTAGGTGCTAAAGAACATGTTGATCAAAAAATATTAATGAATGCAGCAAAATACTCCTAATTGTGGTGAGCTTCAAATAGCCCAGTGTTAATGGGAAGTGGTGAGTGCAGACCGGCTGGAAGGAGGTACCAGCTCTCTTTAGAGCAGCAAACACACCTGACCAGATCCTGTGGTGTGTGGAAATTTTTAATTGCAGTGCAAACAGGGGAGTGGGGGGGGGATTGAGAAATGGCCATGGCAAAGGCATTTGTACCAACCGCAGACTGAGAATTCTCTCAGCTGCTGAAGTTTGTTTCACAAAAAGTTATCCCAGCCAGGTAATGGTTGCAAGGCTCTGCAGCCTGAGGCAGGGGGCATGAGCACAGGGCAGGGCTGCAGCCCTTTAACACGAGCCCTCTGTGTGGTCAGCCACAACAGCATTTCCTCAAAGTTAAGCACCTCTCCTCGGGGGACAATTTTTTAAATGCTTAGTGTCAGGGGAGTTTCATTCAAAGTGTGCCGAGTGAGGGGGAGAGTGGCACTGTCAGAGTCTGGGGATCCTGTTGCTGAACAGAATAATCTTTTAATTGCTCCCTTAAATGCTACTCCTTCCTGTAGGTTTGGCTTGCCTTTTGTGTTGCATTTGGAAAAAACAATTGCTTGGGATATTCTGCAGAAGGAAATTCTGGAGAAGATGCAGTATTTCCTGCGGCCTGCAGCCTGCATGCAGGTGAGGCAGATGATTTGTCTGGTTTGAGACGTCCAGCTCTGTGTGATGTGAACTAAAGGGGAAGCCAGTTACTTGGAGCGATAAACATGAACATACTGAGCTGATGGCTTCCCTATATTTCTTTGTGCAATAACGTCCAAGTCTGGTATTCCGCCTCTTTGGGGCTTTTGTCTATTTGCTGAAAGGTACAGGTAAGATCAGACTGATGGGGTGAAGAAATTGCATGCTTCGCTTCCCTTCCTCGGTGCCGAGAAGTACTTGAGAGATTAGTGCTGCTGTCTGCGCTGGTAATCCACTGGTTGGTGGTGTTTGCCTAAAAGAAAAGCTGAAACGTTTGCTTAGTGACTGTGTGTTTCTGATGAGAATCCCCTCTGAGAGCAGAGGGGTGTCTCCTCTGGCCACCACAGAGGAGTTGTTGGGTCCAAAGCCTCAATTGCTGTACCTCACCCCTCTGTTAGCTGCTTGGTGTGGGCATAGCTGAGACCTTGTGCATTTGCTTTATCATGTAAAACACATGTTCTAGGATAAAGTACATGTCAGCTGGTGCCGAGAGCAGGTTTGCCCGTCGGTGAGGGGGGTCGGAGCCACTGAGATGGCTTTTCTCTTTGCTACAGGTTTGCCCGTTCAGCTTGCGAGTGGTCAGTGTTGTGGGCATAACATACTTGCTACCTCAGGAGGAGCGACCCCTCTGCCATCCGACAGTGGAAAGGTGAGCTGGTCCCCGCTCCCAGGAGCGGAGAGAGGTGTGTCAGCTGGGAACTCGGTGCGTAGCTGTGCCGAAAGGGACGGTCTTGGTGTGGGTGTGCGGAACGGACTTCGCAGGGCTGAGGAGCAGGGAAGCGACGGAGTGTCCTCAGGAAGCTGTGTGAGGATTGCTCAGTTGTGTGTCATGCCATCTGGAGTCTGTCCTCCTCGGAAATGGAGAACAGAAATAAAGTATTACTCCCCCCATTTTTAATTTTTTTTTTTTAGTGACTAATTTTTTAGAAATTTTTGTAGATGCCCGTTCTCTAAATAAGTGTATGTTTATTTACAGAACTAATGTGCTTAAGTAAATGCAGTTTGCCAGCTTTGCCATGTTCTTTGCTGGATGAATTCCTTTTACTCCTTTGCAAACTTGTGCTGTGTGGGAGTGGAGGAAGGATGAAGGACTAGCAGGGAGAAATTATATGCATGTAAAAGATAACGCAGGCTTCAGATTGAAAGGTGATTTAACTTTTGTCTGCTCGTCTCCCCAGGGCATTGAAGTCATGTGGACAGGGGGGAACTGCTCATGTGAAATTAGTGGTGGAATGGGACAAAGAAACTAAAGATTAGTAAGTATGAAGTAGAAAGCCTTAAAGTGTGTTCACCCTGAGAGCAGTGCTTGTGGCTTGCTTGTGTGTATCGTGCACCCTTCAGCAAACACGAGCCCCCTCAGAAACTACCCTGTGCTCTGGCCACTGTCTGCAGGGACAGGCTGGGGCCGGGAGCCCTAGGCTTGCCCTGAGTTGGAGCCCTTTTCTCTGTAGCTGGTGTTTTACGCTATGGAGCAGGCGTCTCACCTGTGGCTCCTTCCCCCACAAATCATATTTGTGTGAGAAAGTTTGTGGGCAGTGGGTAGCTTTTTCTGTCTGAGAGAAACCGGAGTGGGTGCCCACTGGAGCAGTTTACCCCCGTGTTCAGTTGTGTTGCCCTGGCAGGATCTCTTGCCAGTCAGCTCTTGCTCATGCGTGATGGGACAAATCCAGGAAGCTGCTGCTGCTTGTACCCTCAGAACGGCTCCTCAGCAGCGTGGGGCGCGGGTGGATGTGCTGGTAAACATTGTCTCCCTGATGCAGCTTGTTTGTGAATACGGAAGAGGAGTATATTCCAGACTCCGAAAGCGTCCGCCAGCAGAGAGAGCTTCATCATCAACCTCAGACCTGCACTTTATCTCAGTGTTTCCAACTGTACACCAAAGAGGAACAGGTAGGGACAAGACTCTGTAGCAGCCAGGACGCGGGAGGTCCGGCTGGTCCACGTGCTGCGTGAACTCCCATACTCAGCAGAGCAGCTGTTTTCTGCAAACACTGATTTGTTGAGACAGAAGAATAAATTTGTAAGACAGCACCAGTTGCCAGTCCTGCTAACAGAGCATCTCTGCAGTGAGGAGAAAGTTGTGGGAGATACGGCTTTTGGGTCTTCTGCTCCCCAGGTGTTGATATGGGAACTTACTCCTCTGTTCTGCAGTTTCCTCCTTGTGAATTCGCTGGCGTAGACTGTAAAGAGTTAGGACAACGTGGCTTCTTCATGGGAATTTACTGCTCTGTTTTGGAGCAGTTGTATGTTTCCAAGCCTGAGGAGGGCTGGGGGGGGCTCAAGGCAACCCCCACCGAGTGGGACCCCCACACGGCAGCTCAGTGACCACAGAGCTCAGATCCCCGGGCGCGTGGCCGCGCTCCTCTAGCTCTGCTCGTGGTGTGAGGAGGTTGACGTGGCAGGAGTGATGGTGTGCCCCAGGGCAGGCTAGAGGTGGGTTTGATCTGCCCCTTGCCTGGAACACAGAAGAATTCTGCATTTCTTTGCCAGAGGTCTCTAATCTGCTGTAAAAGGGATGGTTCTAGAGGCGGACTGCAGACCCGTGGTTGAGCTTTAATAATTTTGGACCCTCTCTTGTCGCTTCTTTCAGAGGTGAGGGAAAAGTTGTTTGGCAGCTTAAAGCTCTCTGGCTTCTGAGTTTTCTAAGCACTCGGCTGTGGAGGGAAGTGCATATTGTGTTTGTGTCTCTGAAAAGACATATTCTCCTTGGTGGACAATGAAAATCTCTGCAGTTTGTAAGTCTGTGCCACGGGGACGTAGGGAGGAAGAGGGTTTCCAGAGGGCAGCGAGGTGTTGGAGATGAAATTCGAAGTACACCTGTCTTCTTTTTGTTCTGAGTTTCTTTGCTGCTGGTTTTCTTGTGAGAATACTTTTACTCAGGCTGCCAAGCCTGCCTGCTTTTTGCCTTTGCTTTTTCTTCTCCACCACTTCAAAGGTGTTGGTGTTTATAAGGTGGAAATAGCTCCTCTGTGCTGCAGCACTAGCTGGATTCTGTCTTGCAGCGGGAAGCACCTCCGATGTGAGGCGCACGTGTCTCCTTGCTTGTCACTATTTTGAAAAGCATTATTGGGAGCTCTGCATTTCCAAGGAGCTTAAATGCCAGAAGTAGATGGGATGCAGGGGTCAGTGTCTGGACGGGGCCTGGGGCAGCAGAGGAATGGTGGCAAAGTGAAAGCTGCCTTGGAATTTGAAAACTAATACCCACTCATGCCTCTTCCTTGTAGCTTGCCCCCGATGACGCGTGGCGGTGCCCACACTGCAAGCAGCTGCAGCAGGGAAGCATCACACTGAGCCTCTGGACCTTACCTGATGTTCTCATCATACATCTCAAAAGGTTTAGGCAGGTAAGGATGTCTGCAGTGACGCCGGAGGACCGCTGCTCAGCCGGGAGTGACCTGACTAGACCACCTCTTCAGAAGCGGCTCTTCCGCTCTGCGCGCTCCCCTCCTGGATTTTTGTTTTCCCCAGACACGGTGGCCTCGCTGCCACTGCAGCTCATGCTATTCTCTGCTTACACAGGAAGGAGACCGAAGGATGAAACTTCAGAACATGGTTAAATTCCCCCTGAGTGGCTTGGACATGACTCCTCATGTTGTTAAACGCAGTCAGAGCAGCTGGAGTCTGCCATCGCACTGGTCACCCTGGAGGAGACCTTACGGTCTCGGAAGGGATCCTGAGGACTATATCTATGACCTGTATGCTGTCTGCAATCATCATGGCACCATGCAAGGGGGACATTATACAGGCAAGTATCCTACAATATTATGTATGTTGGATCCTTTCAGAAAGAAAGCGGTTATATTTTCCTAATGAGTGACCTTAACTTCTTCATCTTTCCTGACAAAATGACCTAACCCGACTAACGGGGGCTGGCTATGTAATACCAGAGGGGTAACTTTTATGACTTTGAGGAATGGAATGATGTCTGTTGACCCTAAATGTCTTGCTGTACGTTTCTATTTCTTTTCTTGCCCTCACAGTAATGCAACTGGGTTTTCATGTCTCAAAAATGCTCTTGCCCGCTCAACACAGAGCTTCTGTAGTTGCAAGAGGTTGTTATATATGGGAAGTGTTTGCACATTGCCAATGTGCACAGACAGTTTATGAACCCCTCTTTGCTTGTTCCAGAGATAGACAAAGTTGCTTGGTGGTTCTTAGGATCTGTATGACTTCACACAGCAGCCCAGAAAATGTGTGTGCCCAGTTTTGCCCTCTGATATACGTCTCTGGGCTGGGTTGTCCTGGGGGGGCTCAGTCAGGAGGAGATCACTGATGGAGATGACTGACCCAGGGAACAGAACGTGAAGTGAATGAAGCCACCCAAACGGTGCTGTGTTCTGAGGAGTAATGTTGGACAAGGAAAATCCTGAAATGCGAGCTGTTTAGGAAAGAGTAGTAGGGGTGAGGAAAGTCTAATACTGATGTATTTTCTCTCAGCATATTGCAAAAACTCGGTTGATGGCCAGTGGTACTGCTTTGACGACAGTGATGTTCAGCAACTTTCTGAAACCGAAGTCTGCAAGCAGACAGCTTATATTCTTTTCTACCAGAGACGCACAGCAATCCCATCATGGTCTGCTAACAGCTCTGTGGCAGGTAAGCCCCACCAGCACTGTCAAGGAGGGGCTGTAGTTTGTATTTCATGGATAGCGTGTCCTTGTGAAGAATTCTGTGCCCACCTCTGCTTAAGGCCCCACTCTCTGTCCCAGAACTTGGCCAGGCTTGTCTGAGTCTGCTGCTGTGCATCAGAGGCCGTGGGAAGGTCCCACCTCTCCTGGTAAGCCTAGTTGTGGCAAAGAGGCTGTGGAGAGGGGGGACATCCCTCCACCCCCGTGGGTAATTCTGCTCAGAGCTGCCCTTGTCAAAACGGTGACAGAAAGATGCGAGTGGCTCCTTCCCTCCAGCAGCGCCGTCGCTCTTGGGTGGGCAGCCAGCAGCCGACTGTGTCGGGTGAGCGCGGGGTGAGCGGGGGGCAGGTGCAGGATTGGTGACTGGCCTTCGGAGAGGAAAGGCTTTGCACCGCCTTGTTGTGGCAGCTCAGGGGCTGCCCTCTCTCTGCCTGCATGCTGTGGTGCCGATTCTTTTGATTCACAGCACACTGGGGCAAGCGCAGTTCTGTCTTTCACACACGACCATAACTATTTCCTAAGAGCAGAGGCTCCCTGGATGCTGTGGCTGTGTGGCCAGACTCCGGGTGTCTGTCGAAGCCAGGGCAGCACGTACCTGGCTCGGTGGCCTCCCAAGGCTTCGCGTGTTCTGCGCCCGCGCACCTCTGGCCTGATGTCCGTGCCTGATTCCTCACAGGCTCCACAAGCTCCTCGCTCTGCGAGCACTGGGTCAGCCGTCTTCCTGGGAGCAAGCAGCCCAGCATCGCTTCGGCAGCGTCATCGCGGCGCACCTCGCTGGCCTCGCTCTCGGAATCGGTAGAGCTGACTGGGGAGAGGAGCGAAGACGATGGTGTGTATCAGCACTGCAGCGGGGGGGGGGGATACTGGGCCACTAATCCTTCTGTCACAAGATCCCTCCTAAAATAGCTGCAAATTACGTGGTTGCAAGGGGTTACTCGGGCAGCTGGGGGAGGCAGGCACTGTGTTGGGAGGAGCAGGTGGGTTCTGGCACAGGTGAGCTTTTCTCTGGCATGAAAGGATGGAGGAGAGCAGGGCAGGAACCTTAAGGAGCCTTTCAAAGAAAGGAAAGAGCATCAACAAAACCTCTCAGTCAAGAACTGCTCGTGCTTGTGGGTTTTTTTTTTCCTGGGTTTCACTGCAGCACCTCTGCAGGGAGGCTGACACTGGTACTGATTGTGTGCTGCTGCCGTGCTGGAAACTGCGCCCAGGGAGGTGAGAAGATACACAAATTCACTTGCGTGTGCAAATAACTGTTCCTGGCTTTGCCTGGCTCCTCCACGTAGTGCCTTATAACTTCTGAAAATGCGGAGCTTCACACGTCAGTCTGAGTATTTTGAGGCGGGTGTGGAGATGTCCCTGCAGCAGCGTTGTGATAAATGCCAGATCTAGCCGTGGTAGTTGCATTTCTAAAATGCTTAATGTTGACCTTTGTGTTTGTAAATACAAATACATTGCTTTAGATAAAGAGGTGGGAATCCTACTTTGCCTTTTACAGGTTGATAGGGGAAATATTCTTTAATACAGAAAAATGTATTTCTGGGAGCATAATCCTAGTTGGTGAACTCATTGCTAGTTTCAAGGACTTCCAGCGTGCAAAGCCCGTATTTGGTCTCCTGCTGCTCATGGATGAGAGGAAAATCTGGTTTTTCAGTTCTAGGCTTCAGAGAGTTACTTCGGGGTGACCGCTGGCAAACAACAGTTGTTGTGAATTCCTTATTCATCCTTCATGCAAGAAGCTGTGCCGGCAGCAGGCGCAGAGCCAGGCACGCAGTGTGGGCTGGGTGGGCTGTCTGACTCTCTGGGGGAAATCGCTGTGTCTGTGGGTGGTGGGATAAACCGACTGCAGGCTTGGCTTTCATACCGGGGGTGTTGCTTTCTTTCTCTGCAGGAGGATTTTCAACTCGGCCGTTTGTAAGAAGTGTCCAGCGTCAGAGCTTGTCATCCAGGTCCTCTGTCACCAGCCCCCTGGCAGTGAGTGAAAACGGTGTCAGGCCCTCGTGGTCACTCTCCGCAAAACTGCAGTTGCGCTCCAACTCTCCGTCACGCTTCTCCGGAGATTCCCCCGTACATACCTCGGCTTCCACCCTGGAGAAGATCGGGGAGGCTGCTGATGATAAAGTCTCCACCTCCTGCTTCGGCAGCCTGAGGAATCTCTCTAGCAGCTACTTGGAGCCCTGTGATGGCAGTCGGCGAGAGCACAGGACGGCTCGCAGAGCTCCTCTGGCTGTCATGGAAGGGGCATTCAGGGAGGAGTCTGTTATAAGGACATCCAGCTCAGATCTTTCAGACGGGTGTGGTAAAAGCTCTGTGCAGCCAGACGGGAATTACCCTGCTTTGGACCCTTTTGATAACAACAATCAAATCGCCTTTGTTGATCAGAGTGATTCTGTGGACAGCTCTCCAGTCAAGGAGGTGAAAGCCCTCAGTGGGACGGGGCTGGCTGCAGCGAAGTCAGATGGCACCCCTAAGAAGGTTCACAGCTCCAAGGGCGTTTCTGAGCCAGACAAAAGTTTGAGGAAGGGAAGGACAGTCTTACCTACCCAAGAGGCCAAAGTCTCTCACTCTTCTCCTCCTCCACTAAAGAGTTCCCAGAAAGCTTCCCGATCTAGAAGCAGGGCGGACTCCTCTAGAGCCAGTGGGCGACATGGGTCTCCTGCTCCCACTCAGGTGAGGAAGGACCACAGCACGAAGCCCCTTGAGGTGGCTGTCCCATCGGCTCAACAGAAGCAAAAGTCAGGTTCTTCTCCATCCTCCACAGCTGCCAAGAAGCCCCCATCAGGCTCATTGACTAAGGGGTCTTCTGCTGGGAAGGGCCGGGCTTCAGACCGCAGCCTCAGCAGGGAGGGCTCCAAGATAAGCCTGGGGTCAGACAAAACGAGCGTTACCAGCAGTTCAAGGACAAGCTCCCCACGGATAAGCCACTCCAGGAGTGACAGCAGGGCCGTAGACAGCAAGCACGTGCGGAGTTCCTCTATGGCCAACCTGCGGTCTCCAAATGTTGGCGTGCGTTCTGGTTTGAAGAGGGACAGCAAGTCAGAAGAGAAAGGCTTGTCTTTCTTTAAATCGGCCTTAAGGCAGAAGGAGACCCGGAGGTCAGCAGACCTGGGAAAAACAACGATGCTCTCAAAAAAGGCAGGGAGTGGCAGTTCCAAGTCGGGCAGTAAAAGTGTGCTGGAAGACAAATCGGAGAAAGGTGTTGTCCCACCAGCCTCTCAAACCAATGCCAATGTTACTGCAAAAGAAAAACTTGTCCCAAAAGATGCCACACCCAACAAACATTCTCTGCTATCCAGTCGCAAGTCCAAGTCTTCCCAGCTAGATCCCGGAGTCCAGCCTCCTCCTTCCAGTGGCAAGCAGGCTGCTGACAAGCCGCTGAAAAAATTACCTTCCAGCATGCAGGTGTCTGTACGGCCTTCTCTGGAACCTCAGTGAAATGCTGCAATCCAGGTGTCTTTTCTTCTGCTGAGAAGCTAATTTATTCTGAGCTCTTGTTTTTTTGTTCATGTGCCTAATGTATGTTTTGAGGAGAAGTTAACTGCAAGTTGTTAAAGCGCCTTTTGATTCTGCCATCAAACCAAATAGCCACAGGCAGCCAGCACTGATGCAAGTAGTCTAGCCGGAGTTGTTGTTGAACATGAATGCAGCCGTCCCATAGCACTTGTACAGGAGTCTCTTTATAGAAAATGCAACAACTTTCTTCAGATTCAAGGTCTGAAGTCTGAAACCCAGTTGTACTGACACCAGTGTGCTTTGTAGAGCTGTGAACTGATATTCCTTTGGTCTTGTTCTGGGCAGGCTGTGTCCGTGCTGGTGTATGGCCTTGTTCTGAGCTGTGGAGGACGCGAAGGAAACTGGAGAGCCTGCCGCTTCTTTCTGCTCTCAACCCTCTCTCCCTGTTCCTCTCCATTTTTCAAGCTTTCTAAAGGGCAATATTTCAACACTAATGTTTTTTCTCAGGTATATGCTCAGCCAGTATAAGAGGGACTAGCATTAGTGGATGGACAGAAAGGTACCTGTGTGTCTGTGTGTGTGTGCGTCTGTGTAATGGATTTAATTTTTGCATTCCAGGAGCAGAAAGTTGTTTGCTTGTTTTTTATTCCCTGAAATGTAACCTGCATTTTTTTGTTGCAATGTCTACAAAGAGTTTTACTCTGTCCGTACCTAAGGCGACCTCTACCCTGTCCTCTTAATTACGTTCTCTCTTCTGAAACACTGTACTAAGCACCAGAAGAACTCAGTAAGCAGCAGCTGGTTGCAGCTGGTACCTGTGGAAGTGCTGGGCGGGAGGTGGTGCAGAGCTGCAGGAGGGCTGTCCTCGTGCCCCTGCGCGGCAGCGATGCGGTTAGGACCCCTGCTCAAACTCCTGAGAAGCAGCATTTCCTAGTGTGCTCAGATGCTTAATCGTAGTGGTGTGAATATCGCATCCGTTATTTATAGGAGCAATGTTTAGATAAGCCAAGTTGTCGTCCTCTCTGCCTTCTCTGAGCATGCTTTGAACAAGCCTCTTTGTGCAGGGGCGGCACCAAAGTACCGCGGAGCATTCCCCACGTTCTCCAGAGCGCTGCTTGCTCCCCCCTTCGGCGTGCTTGTCCCCTCCCCGGCGGGTCTGGCTGCCACATGGCCCTTAGCAAGTCGATCCCCCTTCTTGTTTGGATGACGTCTCTGTCAGGGTTAAAACACTACATCTAGTCACGTCTTTGTTTACACGCCCTTCTTACAGGGGAGATTCCTCGAGTTCTTTAAGATTCCCCTGAAGAGGTGGATTCCTCAAGTCCTTTTATATTCACGTGCTGTAATATCTTCCTTTCTAATTCCGTGAGCTTTGATTAACGTGCTGCGTGCCCTTTGCGCACAGCAGCAGGCCGCCGTGTAGGTCGCACGTGGCAGCAGCGGGGCAGGGTGCCGGGCACGCTTGTCTTCTGAACGAGGTCTGTGCCTGTCCCACAGGCTTGCGTGGCAAAGCTGCTCCAGGCTCCTGGACAGACATACTTGTGCATCTGCTGGCAGCGTAGCAAACACCCCTCAGAGGGGCAGGGACTGAGCTAGTCTGTCCACCTCCTCTCGAGCTGATGACCCTGCGAGACGCCTTGCCCCCAGGTCTGCTGGGCACGTTGCTGCTCCATGGCCCCTCTGTGTACTCGGCTCGCCCCACATCTGCAGCAAGCCTTGGAGAGAAGCGTTTTGGGGGTAGCTGACACCTCGGCGAGGAGGCAGCGTGTGTGCGGGGCTGCGCTGAGCTGGGGGGGGCACAGAGCTCTGGGCAGAGCGTGACAGCGAGCCCGCCTGCAGTAGAGCCCCTGCTCTGCCCCCATGACGTTCTGCAGAACTTCCTCCATGCAGCCCAGAAGCAGTGCCAGTAGCCTGCAGATTTTTAGAATGTGCTGGACTCTGTGCCCTGGACTACGTTTTTTAAACCTGAACACGACCATATTCTTGATGCATTTCTTCTCCCAGGTATCGTTTCAGTCTCACTTATTGCAGCAACAAGAAGCAAAGATTGCACTGCTTGCTTCTTAAATATATGACTTGGATTATTCTAGGATTATTTTTTTGTTATATCCAGCAGAGCAGATAAGACCTGCTTCACACTGTAGTACTTAAATTACTCCCTGAAATGTTGATGTTGAAGTATTTGTTTAAGGTTTTATCTGTATTAAGGTCTTGCACTGTGTTGGCTCTTCTCTTGTAGCAACTCTTGTAGCAAGAATGTAATTCTGGTAGCTAGTGCTAACTTGGTTTGGTATCTTTTAATAGACAGAACCTAGTTTTCCGTGCGTTTTACCAGGGGACATTTGTGAAGGGTTATTTTTATCAAATGACATTTTCTTTTCATGCCATTGTTCACTGAAGAAGTTTAAACTGGAAGCTGGTGTATGGTTTTTGAGGTGGTTTTGCTCCTGTATTGCATGCCTGGACCGGAGGAAATTTGAAGCCGTGTCCAAATGGGTGTTTCAGCTGAGTGGCAGTGCAATGTGTTTGTGTGAGCATGGCCCTTGGAGCTCCCGCGTTGACGAAACGGCAACGGGAGGTCCTGGTGTTTCAGCAGCTGATGCTAAAAGCAGCCGAACCTCTGCACATCCCCGGATGTGCCATCTAGCTCTTTTCCCGTGTACTCCCCCTAATTCCTGATGGAGGTCGCTACCAGCTCCAGCCTGATCTCCTCCCCGCGTGCCGCCAGGCTGGGTTTTGTACCTGCCCCCGTGCCCAGGGCAGCTGGGGCGGGTAGCACGGTGCGCTCGCCTGCGAGCGGGGGAGACGCTGCTCCGTGCCTGGGCTGCCTCTGCCGCAGGGGGGCTTGACTTGCCTTCGGGCATCCTCACACTGACAGGTCAGTCTGGAGCTCGTGTTGGGTATCGGGCACACCGGGCGAAAGGGGCAAAGCCTGCCCGGGCAGCCCCTGCTCCGCGGCCGTGTCGGTTCCGCGACAGAGCAGCTTGGAGAGCGGCCGTCCGCCGCCGCCCGGCGTCTCTGCTGCTCGGCCTCAGATCTCCAGCGGTGTAGGAACGTCCTTGCCCAGGGCTGGGCTGAAGGGCGGCGGTCCAGGAAAGCGTTTGTTGTGAGTGTACACCCAAGCCTCCCTGCTGTTACAGGCCCTACTTAAAGTGATCTGCGGAACAGCGACATCAGCCTTCTCTTCTTGCTTTGAAGTCGATTTATTTCTTAGCCCTTTCATGCCTGGGAATTCCGGCCCGTGTGTGTCGCGTTGCCCAGATGCCAGGATGTGGCGTGGTACGAGGGAACGCTCCAGAGAGCTCTTCCGAGTCCTGGATGCCCACGGCACCTTGGCGGTGCGCGTGGATCCTTGGAGCAGGGAAGGCTTGGGGCACTCCGGGAGCGGCCGCTTGTGCGCCGTCCCCTCTTCTCCTAAAATTCACGTTCG
This sequence comes from Tyto alba, assembly GCF_018691265.1. Taxonomy (NCBI): domain Eukaryota; kingdom Metazoa; phylum Chordata; class Aves; order Strigiformes; family Tytonidae; genus Tyto; species Tyto alba. The sequence goes on along the minus strand of NW_024881302.1, from coordinate 740,165 downwards.
GCTTCAGAAGCACGCGCGCCTGTGGAGGGAGGGGGTGGATTCTGCCATCTCCCGAGGGCCACTGCCCGCCAGGGACGTCCCCTGCCCCCTGGGTGGTGGCACGTGGGGCCTGGAGGGGTCGTGGCTGGGTGTCCTGAGTGGGACGGGGGCGGCTGGTGCGCGGGTCTGCCTCGCCGGGCTCGCAGAGCCCTGGGGGGCGGCGGTCCTGGCGTGGGGTGCGGGGCTCTGGGACCCCCGGGGCCGGTGCCCTGGAAGCGAAGGTTTGCGGGGCAGCCTCCCACCGGTGAGAAATGCCACGGAAGGGGGAAGGTCCAGTCCCGTCCCTGCGCCCCGCCAGCCGTGCCCGTGGGGGGGCAGCAGGCTCGGGGCCCTCGGAGGGGTGGGACGGGACGGAGCGTTTCCCATCGGCTTTGGGTTGAGCTCACCCGCATCCGCCCCGTGCGACTGGTGTTTCACCGCACACCCCCAGCCTGACGCTTGGCTCCTGCTCCTGGAACCAGCCCTCCGGGCGCAGGACAGCGGCGCCTTCATTCCAGTGCTGGATTCCTGCTGGAGTCACCTAAAGAAGTTTATTTTTACCCTTTTTGGGCTGCGTCTTTTGGATAGCGTTTAGTAGTATACGAATTATAAGCACATTTTCAATGACGTGTATTAAAGAGGCACCTTTTATTTGTATTAATCACATTTGATAGACAATTTGGTGCCTGCAGTTCTCTGTAACTTGTGTCTCACTTTGGGTGTATAAATTGTTAACCCGTTCAAACTTATCCAATATGGCTACATAAAAAAAAAAAAAAAAAAAAAAGATGCTTAGGGTAGAAAACTAGCAGCTTAATCACAGTACACTTATTCCACTGTAAGTGCCCTCGTCCGTCTCAGCTGCAGGGTTCTTTGCTTTCCGAAGCTGAAACTTGAGCATGACCAGCCGTTTTTTCTCGGGAGCAAAGGCAGTTGTGCATGGCATCCTCCCGCTCTCCCCCGTGCATGCCCTCACTAACTATGCAAGCGTCCGGGGCGAGCCGCGGGCCGTGCTCGGCGTGGGAGCTGCCGGCAGGCTCCGGGGCGCTGCCCTCAGCCGCCGCGTCGGGGCACGTCCCTGGGCTCCTGCTTTGTTTGCACATCTTTGATTCTTTCCTTTGCAGGATTCTGCATTACTGACAAGGCTGGAGTGTAGCGTAACGTCAGAGGGATCTGAAATGTTGAAATGAGAACAAACTGGTTTTCTGTATTGTATTGTTTTTTTTCTTTCTTTCAACAGGGAAAACCTGATCAGTGTTCTGTATGTAGCCTGGCATTTTCCATGTAACTTTAATGATGTGTTCTACGCGGTGAGAAGAGGCAGTCACCTGTAGCTGTACGAGCACTCAGAAAAAGAGGTTTTTGTTGAATTTCCGTGCTAAGGCAGCAGTTTCCAGTGGTCAGCGTGCCGCCCGTACCGGTAGCGGGGCTTCTGCCTGCCGTCCCGGGAGGAGCCGCGCTTCCCCTCCGGGCCGCAGGACCGCGGCGCGTGAGCCGAGCTCCCGTGGGGCAGGGCCGTGGGGCAGGGCCGTGGGGCCCATGGGGCAGGGCCGTGGGGCAGGGCCGTGGGGCAGGCCGGCCAGGTCTCGGTCTCGAGCAGCACGCTTGAGGTGCGGGACCCCCCTGTGCCCCCCGGCAGCAGCGGTGAGTGGCCGGGCGTCGGGCAGGTTCTGTGCCCGTCCCCCCATGGTCGGCCGGCACGGAGGGGTTTGGAAACTACATTCCAAATAATTTTACCTTTTTTTTGTTTCTATCTTTTGTCATTTGCCTACTAATCCAAAATAATTTGGCAGTATCTAATGTTATCTGAGGAGGGAACTGAAATTTAGTTTTAATCTGTGGTGAGATGAAAGTACTACACGGTTTTCTTAATAAAAGCACCATAAAGCATTTACTATTAGGAGCTTTATTTTGTAAAATAAAAGTACCTGAAGGCTTGTACGATATCTATATTAGGTCTACAGGTTTAGGGAGTCTTCTGTTTTTTTAAAGGCGATAGCACTCAATTTATCTGCAAATAGTGTTTTTTAAAAGACACAGATTAAAACTAAGTGTAAACACAAATTCTGTTTCACTCTAGGCCCTGCAGCACAAACGCGTTGCAAGAAAGTTAGCGTTAGGCTTGTGTGGCATTTGTGCAGTGCAATAAGAAACCATTTTTAGGTGCTACATTGCCTTGGGTAGGGTGACGCAAGGGAATACAGGCTACAAGTGGCTAGATTATTTTCTTGTGGCCTTCCAAGTATTAATTTGTACAGATTTGCTCACCAACTGTGCCTCACCATTGGTTAAAATTGAATTTTAAGTCCTGTTGCAAATGCAGTTTCTCTTCTGGACACAATGTCAGATTTTACACTGGAATATCTACAGTTCTAAAAACTGCATGTCACATCACTGTACACTGATACTGGGACGTGGGGCTTGCCCACACCTTTGATATTCTCTTCTGTATTTTAATGTTTTTGAACTGTACAGTAATCTGGAAGGCAGGCTGTCTTTACTTGGGATTGAACATTGTACCATAAATTTTAAATTATTTGAGGACAAGTGCATGAGACTGTGTCAATGCCTTTTATTATTTATTTGTATGTTTTATTATTCAAGGTGTATGCACTTTTAATATGCAGAATTTATATTTTTATGTTAAAAATCATTTTCTTTCAGAAAGAAGAGTTTGAATATGAGGAATTGGAATTAAGTGCAAAAAGGGGACTATGTAATAAAATACAATAAATTTATTACTAGGCCTCCTGCCTGAGTGAGCGTTTTTCCAGGCCCGCATCCTCGCCCCTGGCTCCCTCCAGCCCGCTGCTGGGCGCCCCGGGGGGCTCTCCGGGGGACCCCCCTCCCTTCCCCTGGGTTTGTCTCTGCCCGGGCAGCCGCGGGTGCTGCGTGCCCCAGGGGAGGGTCTCTCGGGGTGGGTGCCGGGGGGGCTCCAGGGCCGGCTCCAACCGCGCAGCCGCTCCCCCCGCGTCCGCTCCTCTCGGGAATCAGACGCCCCGCGGCCCCTGTTCGGGCCCAGACTGGGGAGGGGGGGACACAAGCTCCTACCTGCCCCCTCGGCGGCGCGGGGGGAGCCCCTGGACGGAGCCGTGGTGCCGCCGAGTTCGGTCCGTGAGCCCCAGGGGTGGGGGGGTGCGGTCTGGCCCCTCCTTGGGGGGATCCCCCGTCCCCCCCCTCCGGCCGTGCCTCTGGGCTCGGCCTCCCTGGTCCTGCCCTGCACAAAGCTCAGCCTTTTGCCGCTCCTTTCGGGCCGCGGGGCTCTGGTCAGGGCTCCCGTCCCCGTGTCCCCGGGGTGGGAGGCTCGGGGGGAGCGTCCCCGTGTCCCCGCTGGCGCTGCCCCGGCTCCCGCCTGCTGCTCAGCCCCCGGCCGCCCCGGGGTGCAGCGCTCGGCTCCTGCCTGAGGGTTGGCCCGACATCGGCCTCTGTCAATGGTCCTTCGTTGCACTAAGGCTTAAAGTGTGCAGGGGTGGTAGTAACGGAGTGTGTAATTGTGTGCCCCTACGGCTCTGTCCTAATTAAACACTGTTTTCATTTCGCAGGGGCTGCAGCAGCGGCTCCCCGGCGGTGGCGATGCGGCTGGGCCGCTCCTGCTGCCTCCTCGCCTGGGCGCAGCGAGGAGGATGAGGATGGAGCGAGGCGGGAGGAGGACGGGCGGCTGCTGCCGAGGGGAGGAACCACGGGGGACACGGGGGGCTGGGTGAGCTGCTCCAGCGTGGCTGCGGGGGGCTGGGCGGCCCCCCCCCCCGGGCTGCTGGGCTGCCGGCGCGGCGCGCCGTGGGGCCAGTGGGCTGCCGAACGCCTCAGCAGGCCAGCGTGTGCCCTCGTGTGCCCTCTCGGCCGGGGGGCAGGAAGGAAAAACGGGAGGTGACCGGGGGCATTTCCACTGGGGGCTCTGATCCTCCTGCTTGAGCGAGCCGTCGGGTCGGCGTAGCCGGGGCTGGTGCTCGTGCTGCGCAAACTTGCCTTTAAATGCAATTTGTGAGTCCTGAGGGTTTTTTCTTCTCCCTCTCCTTTCTCCTCCTCCCTCCTGCGTGCATGTTTTTGTCTTCCCGCTCTTGGAGACGCAGCATCATCTACGTGCCCGAATACACCCGAGGCAAGGCAGCGCGCTCCCGTCCCCGGCCGTGGGGCTCTCGCGTGGGCTTCCAGAGAGGGGATTTGCGCTGTGGGCTCTTGTCGTGGGGTCGTGGCTGGCTGCTGGTATTTAGTGGTCACCTCGGCTCTATTGCTACAGCAGTTTTGTTCAGCTGTGCAGGGCGCGGGGTGGGAAGGCCGGGCATTTCCCCCTCACTGGATTTGTTCGCAAGCTGCTGCTGGCGGGGCTGAGCCGCTGCGGGAGTCAGCAAGGCCAGAGCGGGTGGGGGTAAGGTGGAGGAGCTTCTGCTTTCTTCTGGCCGGTTCTGGGGCGAGGCGGTTCTGCCATACACTCCTGGCGGGAAGAAGAGCCTCGGCCCAGCCTCCTCGTGCCTGCAATAGCTGCTTTTTCCTGCTGCCTTCCTGTCCCAGGGCTGTAGCCTGCTGTCACCCCCCCAGCCCTGGCACGGCTGCACCGCGGTGCGCTGGTGGCACCCGGCTCAGCGGGGCCGGGCGGAGCTGCCGCCCTCGCGAACGGAGCCGGCGGGACCGTGGCCCCGGGCTCGTCCCTGCCCGGCTGAGCCGGGAGCCCAGCAGCCGCCCTGATCGCGGGGCTCCAGCTGAAGCCAAAATGCCGCGGATGAGGGCCCCCCCGGCCCCCCCCCCCCGAGCCTGCTGCTTAAACCACCGCGCTGGCGGCTGTGCTTGCCGCCGTCTGCCAGCAGCCAGTGCTAGAGGCACGGCCCAGCGCCCGGAGCCGCGGCCCGGGGGGGGCCCCGGCGGCACGTCCCGGGCTGTGGGGGCTCTGCCGGGGCGGGGGGGGGGCAGGCAGCGCCTGGAGGGAGGGGAGCTGGGGGCCGCGGTTCTGGGGTTCCTGGGGGGCTGTTGCAGCTGGCTCCGCTCCCCGCGGCAGCCTCCGCTCCCCCGGCTGGTGCGTCTCCCTCCCGGGACGGGGGGCACACGCCGCTCCCCCCCACCCGCTGGGGCCCGCTGCCCAGCCCGAGCCCGGTGACCCCAGCAGAGAGCACATCAGCTCTTCCCGGGGCAGGACCGGTCCCCGTTTGCCAGCCCTCCGGGGCCGTGGGGCCGGGGGCTGTGGCCGGGCTCCGGGCTCCACATCAGCTCTTCCCGGGGCAGGACCGGTCCCCGTTTGCCAGCCCTCCGGGGCCGTGGGGCCGGGGGCTGTGGCTGGGCTCCGGGCTCCACATCAGCTCTTCCCGGGGCAGGACCGGTCCCCGTTTGCCAGCCCTCCGGGGCCGTGGGGCCGGGGGCTGTGGCCGGGCTCCGGGCTCCGTCTCGCCGGTCCAGCGGCCGGAGGGCAGGGCGGCGTGGGCAGGCTGCCGCCGGCGCGGCGCTGGGGGGCTGGGGCAGCGCTCAGCTTTGCGGTGACGGGCTGGGTGTCAGCGTGTGACACGCAGCTCCACAGCGGGGGCACCCCCGCGCCCGCGGGGCTCGCCCCTGAGCCCCGCCTTGGTCCCCAGATCACGCGTGTGTGCGGCCGGCTCTCGCTGGTCGCCCGCCGCCCAGCTGCAGTCGCCAAATGCTGAGGTTGGCTTGTTTGCCAAACGCCGTGCCGTTTGCCCCTCGCCCCAGCGTGTCCCTGCCCCTCGAGGGGACGCGGGGGCACCGCCAGCCCGGCTTTGGGCCGCGGCTGTGTCCGTCCCGCAGGGAGCGGGGAGCCGGGGCCGAGCCCCCAGCACCCACGGGTGTTGGGTGGAGGAGCTGGCGGCTCCGCCGGGCGGTCACGGCATACGATTCCCATCCCTTTATTGCACAACTGAGAGAGTAATTACTTCACGTCTTGTATGGAAATGGGGATGACAGATGTCATATTAAATCATAGGGTCATCACTTATTTATAGGTGATTACATTAAAGAGATATTAATATAGCCAAAGGCTTCACAGAATTAGAGTTAATATATTTTTGTTTATTATATTTGCCAATATTTCTCCAATCCAGCCGCGTTTTTATGGCCACTTATTAAATAGAGAGCCCGCCGCAGTTCCCTTAACCTAGCTGGGAGGGTGGTGAGAGGACAATTGGAAAACACTTGGGAACTTTGATCTTCGAGTGATTAAATTTTATTGCCTCCCTGTTTACGAGGGTCCGAGGGCAGGTGCTTCGTGCGCTGTGAAATGAAGCGAGGGCAGGTTCGGACTCGAGCGGTTATTAAATCTGGGTCAGCAGGGGAGGCTGTCTGGGCACAGGGCTGGGGCTCGCAGATGTTGGGGCCCTCGGCTGGGATTACCGCCGTGCTAAACCAGGATTAGATTACGAGGCGCAGGGTTGTGACACCCCGGGGAGCGCTGAGGGGGGGGACAGGCTTCCCGCCTTGTCCCCGCGCCCCGGGAGCCTGGTATGGGGCTGGCCAGGTACCCGTCCCGCGGGGCTGCAGCTCGCCTGCCCCTGGCTTGGGGGGCACCAGTGGGACCCCCAGCCGATGGGCGACCCGGAGCAGCTCAGCAAGCTGCGTGTGCGGCTGGAGGCGCCATCCCACGGTGTCCCCATCCCACGGTGTCCCCATCCCAGTGTCCCCCATCCCAGTGTCCCCATCCCACGGTGTCCCCATCCCACGGTGTCCCCATCCCAGTGTCCCCATCCCAGTGTCCCCATCCCACAGTGTCCCCATCCCACTGTGTCCCCATCCCAGTGTCCCCATCCCACAGTGTCCCCATCCCATGGTGTCCCCATCCCAGTGTCCCCATCCCACGGTGTCCCCATCCCAGTGTCCCCCATCCCAGTGTCCCCATCCCACAGTGTCCCCATCCCGGTGTCCCCATCCCACGGTGTCCCTATCCCACGGTGTCCCCATCCCAGTGTCCCCATCCCACAGTGTCCCCATCCCACGGTGTCCCCATCCCAGTGTCCCCATCCCGGTGTCCCCATCCCACAGTGTCCCCATCCCACGGTGTCCCCATCCCATGGTGTCCCCATCCCAGTGTCCCCATCCCACGGTGTCCCCATCCCATGGTGTCCCCATCCCAGTGTCCCCATCCCACGGTGTCCCCATCCCACAGTGTCCCCATCCCACGGTGTCCCCATCCCACAGTGTCCCCATCCCACAGTGTCCCCATCCCACGGTGTCCCCATCCCATGGTGTCCCCATCCCACGGTGGCCCCATCCCAGTGTCCCCATCCCACAGTGTCCCCATCCCACGGTGTCCCCATCCCAGTGTCCCCATCCCGGTGTCCCCATCCCACAGTGTCCCCATCCCACGGTGTCCCCATCCCACAGTGTCCCCATCCCACGGTGTCCCCATCCCATGGTGTCCCCATCCCACGGTGTCCCCATCCCAGTGTCCCCATCCCGGTGTCCCCATCCCATGGTGTCCCCATCCCAGTGTCCCCATCCCACAGTGTCCCCATCCCACGGTGGCCCCAGGGTTTGGGGGGTCGGTGTGTGAGGAGCTGCCCACTCCCTGCCCGCAGGCAGCTGGTCTCTGCGCGGATATTTATTAGCACTGGGCTGCCTCCGAGAGCCAGAACAAAACCCAATCTTTGGAGGCTGTCAATAAATTATAACATATTAGGCACTGTCATCTGTACCCCTGGACTCTTAAATTTTGTTCTAATTAGAGTATCGCTTTTCCTTCCTCAGCACTTTTTCCCCTCTGCTGGGTATCGATCCTTTCTCTGTGGGGATCTGACCAACTGTTGACAATTTATGGTAACATAAAACTAGTACCTCTTACAGCAAAACCCAGCTTTTAATAAAAAACGCTGACACCAGCCTCTCACTGGCAGCCTAACCTGATTACCAAATGGATTTAGCAGTTAAGGCCGTGCTGATGCCCTGGTCCTTTTGCACACAGGGACTTTTACTGTAACACTTAACGGGCTTTCAATTGTCATAATATTTCATAAATACACATGTACCTCATTGAAAGCTCTGAGGCCAAGAGGAAGTCCTGAAAGCGCTCCCGCAACCTCTCCTGGCTGGTGGACACTCGCAGCTCTTACGGGATGGTTGAGCGGGGCGGCCGTAGGGCTGTAGGGTCGGGTCGCTGATGAAATCGGGGGGGGAACTTAAGTGCGGGTTTTTGTCACAGGCAGAGAAGAGCCTGGCGATACCGGGCGATACCGGGCGATGCCTCCCCTTGACACCCGTGTGCAGTGGGGTGCGGATGAGACGCGCCGTGCCGGCCCTCAGGCGCTTGCCGTGCCTCCGCGGAGGCAGCAGCTGGGTTTTTGCACCCACAGAGCCTCAGCCTCGGATTGCAACGGCTGCTGTGCCCCCGGTGTGGGGCTCTCCCCCCGCGGAGCGCTGGTGGGAGCTGGGAGCTGCTGGTGCTTCACTGGGCTGGGGACGGGAGGGCTGCGGGTCCCTGCGGGGGGACACTGGCTGCCCGGGTGGGGGGCTTGTTCCCCGCGCACTCCGGGGCTGCTCGCACCGGCCCTGCCCCGTGCTGCCGCGGAGCTTTGCTGGCCCGGCCCTGCCGCCTCTTTCCAGGAGACGTTTGAACTGGGGGAACGAGCACATCGCTGGCTGCTGGAGCAATTTATCATGGCACCGCATGGCCCTTTTTCCACATTAGTTTCATCCAGTGAAAAAATAATAAGAAACTGCATGTCTAACATAATGACCTGAATTTCTTAATACATGAACGCAGGGTGGATGGCTGTATGTTTCCACTCGGTCTGAGCCAAACTGTGATAAATTGATCCTTCCTGAAGGTATTGAGTATTTCTCAAACTATTCATCAGCCTCACGACAAATTCCTCTGTCGGCCCCAGCTGACATCTGATTTTAAACACTTCTTCCAGGCCCGGTGCAGAGGAGTGGCTGTTTGGGAAGCAGGGACCTTATCATTTTTTAATGCACTGCAGTTCCTGGGTTTATGGAATATTTATAACAAAGTCGTTATTTACCAAACAAGCCAGAGTGTTCGCAGGGGGGGGATAACCCGGGCACCTCCCGCACCCCTTCCCGTGGTGGCCGAGTGTCCGGCTGGGGTGTCCTGGCCCCAGATGCCACAGGACCTGGATCCCTAACGTGCCTCTGGCTGCGCGCTCCGGCCCAGGGCTTGGCCTCGCTGCTGTGGATGGTGAGGAGCTGGTGGCCAGTGGGCAGGGACGGGGATGGGGACAGGGATGGGGATGGGGAGGGGGACGGGGAGGGGGATGGGGATGGGGACGGGGAGGGGGACAGGGATGGGGAGAGGGATGGGGACGGGGATGGGGAGAGGGATGGGGACGGGGATGGGGAGAGGGATGGGGACAGGGAGGGGGATGGGGAGGGGGAGAGGGATGGGGACGGGGAGGGGGACGGGGAGGGGGACAGGGAGGGGGACGGGGATGGGGACAGGGAGGGGGACAGGGATGAGGACGGGGAGGGGGATGGGGAGGGGGACGGGGAGGGGGATGGGGATGGGGACAGGGATGGGGACGGGAATGGGGAGAGGGATGGGGACAGGGAGGGGGACGGGGATAGGGACAAGGAGGGGGACGGGAATGGGGAGAGGGATGGGGACGGGGAGGGGGACGGGGAGGGGGACGGGGAGGGGGATGGGGAGGGGTAGAGGGATGGGGACGGGGAGGGGGATGGGGAGGGGGAGAGGTATGGGGACGGGGAGGGGGACGGGGAGGGGGACAGGGATGGGTACGGGAATGGGGAGAGGGATGGGGATGGGGAGGGGGATGGGGACAGGGAGGGGGACGGGGATGGGGAGAGGGATGGGGATGGGGAGGGGGACAGGGAGGGGGATGGGGAGGGGACGGGGTGCTGCTGTGAGCAGACGGCTTTGGTGCTGGGCCGCCTCCGAGCCCTTTCACTTGTCCTTGCTCCAGCCCCCGGGCCCTTTGCCGCTCTCCTCTGCCCACGAGCGCTGGTGGCTTTGCAGGTCGGGGCTGGTGGTGGGTGCCCAGACCCGTGGGCCGTCGTCCCGCTGGCGCGTCCCCGCAGGTCCTGGGAGCGGGTGTCTCGGTGGCACCCAGTGCTGGCAGCCCAGCCCCCGCTCCCCGGGCACCCAGTTCCTCCCAGCCCGCAGCCCGGGACGCAGCGCTGTCGGCTTGTTCTGCGGGGTGTCACCAGCGCTGTGACATCTGCTCTCCCTGCTATTTGCTTCCGTCTAATTCTTTTTTATTGAAATGAGTTTAAATTGTCTGAGAATATATTAGATTACTCTTTCCCTGCGGTTAGCACTCTTGTATAGATGTGAATAAACTGCACAGCAGCTCTCGCACGCGCTCTTGCTCCCTTTTTTAATCTAAAAGAAGCCGGCTCCCTGGAGAACTGGTGCGTTTCCTAACGACCTTAATGAGTTTCCATAGCTGGGGTCAGATTATCTAGAGAGGCGGTAATGGCGGGCCCGGGAGGTGGCCCTGCCTCCACCGCTGCGCCTCTCCGATAGCTTTGTACTCCAGACTGTAAATAAAGCAGAGTTTGATAGCTCTGCCTGGCTCCGCGATGAATACATTTTCTCCTTTAATAGGCAGAAGTGTGTGTGTTGCAAAGCAATTCATGAAGCCCGTATGACAGTCTTTAAGCATTTTAATATTTTGCAAATGATTTATCATTGGTAACGAGCAGATGATATACTCCACTTCAAGGGTATGGATTATCTATTAAAGTCCGTGTGTAAAAGGCATCTGCAGATGACATACTGCTGCAGAAAACGGAAAGTACAACTTATCTTTTGTTTTACAGGAGGGGTCAACAGCTTCTGCCACAGCTCAGGAGGTAACGGGCGTCCCCGCTCGCTGCTCTAACGATGTAAATACCTGCCGCGGGGGGGTCCTGTGCCGCGCCGGCACCGATCCTGCCCCCGCGCTGCCTTCGGAGGCTTCGGCCCATCGGACTGGAGCCGGTGTCGTGTCAGGGTAAGGGCGGAGGGGGTGCTGATTCACCCCGGCCGCTGGATGGGTTTAGGGGCTGTGATATCGCCTCCCTGCTCCAAGGAGCGCGGGACACGTCCGCGTTATTTATTTGTGGAGCAATTGGTGGGGAGGGGCTGGTCGCGCCGTGCGCCACCGAGGCGGGTGTCGGGGCTGGCACGCACGGCGCGGGGGTGCTGCCGGGTGGGTGCTGCGGGGGGGGGCAGCCCTGGGGGGCCGAGGAGCTCCGTCCCTGCCCGGGGGGGGCGGCGGAGGGGCTGCCCCCTGCGTGCCGCCCGCACAGCGCGCTGCGGGGATTGTGCGTGCGGGTGTGCACATGCACGGCGCGTTGCTGGTGGGAGGTGTCGGTGGCTCCGTGCTGCCTGCGCTGCCTGCGCTGCCCGTGCTGCCCGTGCTGCCCATGCTGCCTGCACTGCCCGTGCTGCCTGCACTGACTGCACTGCCTGCGCTGCCTGCACTGCCTGCACTGCCTGCACTGCCCGTGCTGCCCATGCTGCCTGCGCTGCCTGCGCTGCCTGCGCTGCCTGCACTGCCTGCGCTGCCTGCACTGCCCGTGCTGCCTGCACTGCCCGTGCTGCCCATGCTGCCTGCACTGCCTGCACTGCCTGCGCTGCCTGCACTGCCCGTGCTGCCTGCACTGCCTGTGCTGCCTGCACTGCCTGCACTGCCTGTGCTGCCTGCACTGCCCATGCTGCCCGTGCTTCCTGCACTGCCTGCACTGCCTGCACTGCCCATGCTGCCTGCACTGCCTGCACTGCCCGTGCTGCCCGTGCTGCCTGCACTGCCCGTGCTGCCTGCACTGCCTGCACTGCCCATGCTGCCTGCACTGCCTGCACTGCCTGTGCTGCCTGCACTGCCCATGCTGCCCATGCTTCCTGCACTGCCTGCACTGCCTGTGCTGCCCGTGCTGCCTGTGCTGCATCTCTCAGGGATGTGCAGTGGGGCTGAGCAGCTCACCTGGGCCTGGGTACCCTCAGCGGGTCTGCCCTGGGCTGGCAAAGCCACAGCTGGGACTGGTGGCAGCCTGGGGACACACTGGTGGCAGCCTGGGGACACACTGGTGGCAGCCTGGGGACACACTGGTGGCAGGCTGCTGGAACAGGCCTTGCTCTGCCCTTGCCCAGGGGCCCTGGGTGGTGCGGGGCTCCCATGGGATGCGCGGGGAGGGAGAGATGCCACCCCCACCCCATTTGGAAGAGGCCCAGCTGGGCCCCGGAGCCGCGAGCGTGGGTGAGCCGCGCTGTGATGGTGTCGTGGTGTGATGCTGTCACGGTGTGACGCCGTTGCAGCCTGATGCCATCACGGGGTGACACTGTCGCGGCGTGACACGTGCCGTGATGCTGCACCCAGCCCCGCGCCCCGGCTGCTCCCCTCTGCACGGCACCCGCAGCGCTCTGGTCCCCCAGGGGTGTGCGGGGTGCCCCCCGTTCCCCCCCCGAAGCCAGAGCAGCCGAGGGGCCGTGCCGCCGGGCTTTGCCACCACCTGCTGCCCCCTCCCTGCACACCCCGGGGGCTCAGCAGCCCCGAGGGGGTCCTGCCCACGGGACACGCGGCTCTTCGCACCCCTTGGCTCTGGCCTCGACCCTCTTGCTGCGCTCAGGGGCCAAGCGGGGCCTCCTGGGCTCAGGGGGACGGGGACGGGGATGGGGACCCGTCCCGTGGGGCGTGGGGAGGGCGCGGGTGCTGCCCCATGGCTATGCCGGCTTCCTTACGGCGAGATTAATGGTGGTTGTTGGGTTGGGAGTTTTATCACCTGGATGTTTCCTCTTAGCTCCTGAAACCAACTTCAGCCCAGATTTATTACGTGGCAAATAAATAAAAGTGAAGGTTTATTTTGCCTCATTGTTCATCAGAAAGGAATGAAAATGTAAGCAAAATATTAAAAATAAAATAGACTCGCTTTTACTTTAATTGACCTTTGATTTTTAACTTAATACCTTCCCCATGTTGCTGCTTCAACCTTTAATTTCTCTTGGTGAAGTGGCTGTGTTCAATGATTCATTCTGTCCTGAGGCAAAGCACACACTGTAATTGGTTTTTAACTTCCTGGAATGTCAAAGCCAGGATTGAAATTTTACGTATCACACCACCAATTCAATACTGGCTTTAATAATAATGTTGCAGAAAGGAAGGCAGATTTACAGCTGTAGAAAAATGTAATCAAATTTTGAGCCAGAACGCAATAAGTCCAAATGCTAGTTTTCATTTGGAAGCTTGTTAGATAAATGTGGTATCACCGGAGCCGTTCCCAGACCGTTTCTGCCGCTCCCGGCCACAGCAAGCGTCGCCGGCGGCCGCGGGGGCTGCGGGAGCTGCTGCCTGCGGTGCTGCCCCGGGCGGGGGGCTGCGGGGGTGCGGGGGGCTCTGGGGGTTCAGGGGTGTGGGGGGCTGTGGGGGTGCGGGGGGCTATGGGGCTGCGGGGGGCTGTGGGGGGCTGTGGGGGGCTGTGGGGATGTGGGGGTCTGCGGGGGGCTGTGGGGCTGCGGGGGGCTGCGGGGACTGTGGGGGTGTGGGGGGCTGCAGGGGGCTGTGGGGGTGCGGGGGGGCCCTCACCCGGCCCCACTCCCACAGCCCTGGAGGAGCTGTGGTGGCCACCGCTGCCACCCTGCCACTCTGCTTCTGGGGGGGAACACCCCTAATTCACTGCAGATGCCAAAGGAGTAATCGATTCTGGCCAATTAATGTCTGATAAAAACTAATAACCCTTCTTCTCTCCCTTTCTTATTACCGAATGACCTCCAGCAATCCATTAGTTTAACAAACGAGATGCGAGTGTTCGGCATGGCTAATGACTCTGGATTAAGCGCGGTGACACCGAATTCCTCAGCCGCCCGGCTCTCCTCCCTCACCGCCGGGCTCTCGCACCGCGGCTCGCCGTGCTGCCTCCCCTCGCTGCCCGCTCTGCCCCTGGGGGGGCTGGGGCCCCGGGAGGAGCTGTCTCGGGGTTCAGGGCGCGGCGGTACCACGTACCCGTTGGCCCCGGGCTCCGCGCATCTCCCTGCGCCACCGCCCGCAGCTCTGCTGTCCCTGCTCTCTGCTTAGGCTGGCCTAAAAAGCTAACTGAGCTGAAATTATTTTCTTTCCTTGGAAGAGCCTTTAAATAATGTATCGCCCTCGCTTGCTGTTACTGCATGTTTTAAAAATCCAGGGGAATTTTCCTTCTCGCTGGCGTATTTGCATCTGTTTGTTGGGGGGGGGCACGTTACCATTGGAAATTCCCTTTGGAGGCCGCCGCCCCGGCGTGCCGTGGCGCGGTGCTGGGCGCAGGACCGAGCCGTGGTGGCTTTGGGGACACCCCGCTGTGCCCCCCCCGAGGCGTCTCACTGCCGCGCTCGCAGCCCCCCGGAGCCGCTGCCCTCCGGCTCAGCTTGGCCCTGGTGCATCTCCACACAGAGCGCAGCGCCCGGCCTGCGCCGGCGGGACGGTTAGCGGGGTTAGCGAGGGTTAGCAATGGTTAGCAGGGTTAGCAGGGTCAGTTAGTGAGGGTAGCGGGGTTAGTCTTGGCTAGTTAGTTGGTCCTGGCTGCCCATGCAGCTCCCCGTCCTGCATTCAGATGACAGCAAATGGCAATTAAATTCAAATCACGGAAATCAGAGCCCCTAAAAACATCCTCCAGAGGATCTTACCTCCTGAGACATGGTGATAAGAAGTTGCTGAAGGAAGAATAGTTAAACTAGGGGAACTATGGGCAAAGCAAATGTGACCTGTCCAGAGCGGCGAGGGAAATGTTCTCCTTTCTGTGCTGCTGTCAGGTAGAGTCTCACGTACTCTGTGAGGTTTAAATATCATAATCAAAGTTTAGCTGGCATTTATCAGGCTGCCAGGGCTCCAGTACTCACGTCCCGGTGTGCGACACTGCTGTGGGCTGGTGCTCCTGGTCAGTTGGAGGGAGATCATTTATTTGAGCCGCTTTCCTGGCTGACCTGAGCAGCCAAACTCATTTGCAACCCGAATTTCACAGGAAGTTAAGCTCTCCCAAAAGGGCTAAAGAAGATATGAAACTGGGTAAATGTTAAACCTGTTAGAAGCTCTTCCCATAAAGTTCTTTCCAGATACATTACCCTTTTCCCTGAAGCGGCAGTATTTTTGAGTCATGTCTCCATAAAGCATGAGTGGTCCCAGGGGAGGCCGCCAGCACGGCACGGCACGGCATGGCGCGGCACAGCACAGCACGGCACGGCGCGGCACGGCACGGCATGGCAGGGCACGGCACGGCACGGTGTGGCACGGCACGGCACGGCACGGCACGGCACAGCATGGCACAGCATGGCACGGCACGGCATGGCACGGCACGGCACGGCACGGCACGGTGTGGCACGGCACGGCACGGCTCGGCATGGCACGGCACGGCACGGCACGGCACGGTGTGGCACGGCATGGCACGGCACGGCTTGGCATGGCACGGCACGGCACGGCACGGCACGGCACGGCACGGCGTGGTGCGGTGCAGCCAGCCCCAGCCCCGGCAGCGGGGTCCCAGGGAGCCGGAGCTGCCGCTCGGGCCGGTTCCCCCTGGGCAGGGGCAGGAGCCGGCAGCGTTCTGGGGGCTGCAGCGCCCGGGCTGGGCACGGGGCCCCCAGGAATTTGGGGATGGGGGGTGGGTTTTCACAGCCAGCCGGGTCCCCGCCGGGCCCCTCGGCACCGAGGGCTTCCAGCCGGTGCTGGCTGGCAGCCGCTCCGTTAGCCTTCACCCAGAAGTGCTGGCCCTGGGGGCAACGGCGGTTGCCCAAAAAGGTGCCGCGGGAAGACAGGCCACGGGCTGTGGGAAGCGAAGGGGAGTAAATGCAAAGAGGTCGGTGTGGAGCCGTTGCACGGCGTTCCCAGGGTGGCCAGTCAGGGGCTGGGGATGCGAGGTGGCCGCATTTCCCCTCCCGCTGGACGGGCTCTCCTCTCTGCGGGGGTTTGTCACCACCCCGGTGGGACGTGTGACCCCGCTGGAGGGCACAGCCGCACGCGGGGCCGTCGCTTCTGCCGTGCCAGCGGTGAATCACAGGGAGCATTTCGCAGCCTTCCGTTAGCCTCGGCTTGAAATCCTTGTCCCTCTCAGAGGCCACGCTGGCCGGGGGCACTCGGGACCCGCCGCCGAAGCCTTCGCTGAGGCTGGCAGCGACCCCAGGGCAGCTCTGCCCGGCGGGAGCACGGCGGCACCGGCGCCCGTGGGGCTGATGCCGCCTGGGGCAGGGAGCGAGGGCTGGCACCGGGCGCTTCCCACCAGCACCGCTCCCTCCCAGTCTGCCCAGTGCTGGGGAATGATGAGGTTGGGGGGGGGCCCAGTGGGGTGGTGACGCTTTCTGGGGAACTTGTGGACCCCCAGGCCAGAGATCAGGAACTTCTCGCCACTTGCCAGGGCCGGGGCTGGCTCGGGCACCGACTCTTTCTCCAGCCCGGTGCTTTCTCTGGCTGCCACTGATGTTCAGGCTGGGGCTGAGAATACAATAAAGAATAGTGCAATATATGGAAATGAATCCCCAAACTCATACTGTGTCTGTTTTGCATGATTGGTTTCTATTAAATTACTGCTGTGCAAACACGCTGGCAGAGCCCGGTGGGTTCGTGCATTCTCGAGAGCGGGAGTCTCTCCCAGACGCGTCTCCCGCGAAGAGCCGCTCGCGTGATTGTCCTCTTGTTCCCTCCTTCACAGCATATTACTTTCTGCGATGATTCAGCTTCGAGCCTCTCGTCCGCTTTAAGGGATCGTTTAATATTTAAATACTTGTCACCAGAGCGGGAGGCTATGAGCACACTCGGCGAGGGGTCTCCTCCTGCCAGCCCCCGTTACACCAACGGAGCCCTGCATGGGCAGCAGCAGGGGACCGACCCCAGCCCCGGCCGGCCCCGTGAGGGCAGTGAAAGCAGTGCTCTTAATTACAAAAAGTCCGTTTTCAATTATGTTTCTTCTTTTACTTCATTTTTAAATCCTAATTACAAATAATCTCAGATGTCACTCTGAGGAGCGGAGGAGTTTATCTGATGTGACGCTCCAATTGTCTCTGCCGCTGCTCATCGGTCGGGCTGCGGTTCGTGCCGGGAGCGGTGGGACTGGGTCTGGTGGCCGAGTCCTCCCCCCGCTGGCTGCCTGGGGGGGGGTGGGGTGTCCGTCTGTCCGGGAGCGTGGCTGGAGGGGGGACACATCTTCCCGAGCACATCCCCGCTCTCCTGCAAGCCAGTGCTGCTGTGCCTGCCAGTGCTGGCGGGGCTGTGTTTGCCCTGAGACGTGAGAGTCCTTGGGCAGCCCCGGGGGATGCTCGGCCGGGGGCTGGGGGGTCGTGGCTGCAGCCCCCCCGGGCGGCTCCCTCAGAGCAGCCCCCTGGACACAGGGGCTCAGGCTCCGGAGCCGAGCGGGATTCGCAGAGCTGCAGGGCTGAGGGACGGCGGGAGCTGCTCACCAGAATAACGTCTGTCTCTACCGCGCCGGTTTCCACGTTTGCTGACTTAGGAAATGATAGCAGATGAGCCTACTTTGCAGAAATTGAGGAAAATCCCATTTTGCAGTAATTTTTTCATGAGGCTTGCAACATTCTGTGTTGCTGTGACGCATTTCACCCAAGTCTGCCCAAGACTGAGCCACTGAAAATTAAACCCGCTGTCTTCGGAAGGTCCCAGCAAACGGCGGGGACTCGCCGTGGCTCCCTGCCCCGGCGCCAGCGCCCGGCGGGGCAGGCAGGGCACCAGCGGCAGCCCGGCAGCATCGCTCCAGATGCCGTCGGGGTCTCCCGGCTCAGCCAGCCAGCTTGCAGCTGGGAGCCTGTTGTGGTTTGGGCCTGGTTGGCAGCCAACCCCAATGCAGCAGCTCTCTCTCCCTTCCCCTCCGGCAATGAGAAGGGACAGAGAGCCAGGCTTGGGGTTCAAGATAGGACTGGGATGGGGAAAAATTCCCCTTTATGATCACGAGCAAAAGGCAGACTCGTTAGGGGAAGAAAAAAAGAACATACATTTATTACAGACACTAACAACACATAACAGAGTAGGACAGTGAGAAGCATTGCCACATCTTGAGAACACCTTCCCCCCACCCCTCCCTTCTTCCCGGGCTCAGCTCTGCTCCCGATATCTCTACCTCCTCCCCCAGGGGCGCAGGGGCAGGGAATGGGGGGTGCAGTCAGCGCTGCCACTTCCCTTATCTTCGGTGAGGGGAGTGTCCGGAACTTGTTCCTCCTGCTCCATCGTGGTCCCCCTCTCACAGGAGACAGTCCTCCACAAACTTTCTCCGACATGAATTCCCTCCCACGGGCCGCAGCGTTCCCCACACTGCTCCGTCATGGGTCACTAACTTCCTCTGACTGGATTCCCTCCCACGGCTGCAGCCCTTCCCGAGCTGCTCCGGCGTGGGACTCCCCCGCATGCTGCAATCCTCCCAGCGCTGAATTACAGCAGCGGGGCTGCCTTTTCCCATGAGACCCCGGCCTTCTTCAGGCACAGAACCTTGATCAGCGAGCAGGAACGACAGGCCATAAATCAATGTCTGCTCCACCGTAGATCTTCATGGGTGGCAGGGGGGGGCCGCCCTGCCGTCTCCCCACAGGATACAGGGGGGTCTCTGCTCCGGCACACCTCCCCCCTCCTTTCTTCCTCCGTTCCTCCACTGACCTTGGTGTTCATGCAGCTGCAGCAACTCCTCCTCACAAGTCCCACTGCCCTCACCACGTCCCTTCTTAAATACGTTATCGCAGAGGCGCAGCCGATGGGCTCAATTTCCCAAACAGAAGTGGAGCTGACGTGGAGCTGGGGGAGCTTCGAGAAGCTTCTCACAGGGGGTCGCCCCGATAGCCCCCTCCCCTGCCACCAAAAAACTCCACCACTCACTCAACCCGGGACAGAGCCCGAGGGGCTGGGGGTGAGAGCTCCCAGCCCAACCTGCAGCAGGAAAAGCTGAGCGGCCCGAAGGCTGTCGGGAGAGGGATGGGAACGGCTTCTCAGCCCGGCAGCTCCCGTCCCCAGCTCCCCCCGCAGCCGGAGGGTCCCGCTGCCCCACACCCGCCCCCCGCCCGGGCCCACAGCGGGGCTGCAGCAACGCCCCCGCTTTCAGCAAAGCTCTTTCCTGCAAGAGTCTGTGAAAGAGGCCCTGGCCTAATTGGTGCTACTGCCGGCGCGGCGGCGAAGTCTGGTGTTTTACAGCACCAGGGCTGCGTTTCCTATTGATTTCATAGGTTGCTAATGGTCTTTTTCGTACAATAAGAGGCTTTTGTGGGAAGAACTTAATCCAGTCCTATCGCAGGGTGAAATTGCACAGCTTAGTGCTTAGATTTCCAGGACGTGATCTGCTTTAATAGCAGAAGGAGTTTTATCTAATACATTTGGTGCTCTAATATTTTCATGGCACAACAGGTCCTAACTGAGCTGTGTTCCTGTACCTGCGCGCAGGGGGCCGGGGCTCTGCGGGGCGGGGGGGGGTGGAAGCTGTCGTGGCACACGGTAGCTCGTGGGGACCTTTGCGGCGTGACCGTCACCTTCAGCAGGTGCAGTGCCGAGCCCCAGCGCTGCCACGGCCGCGCGTTATTGAGGTGATGGCGAGGCTGGTGCTGAAGATGACAGAGCTGTGCAGGGAAGCGGGACTTTGTTTTCCGCAGGGTTGGTTTTTTATTTTTCCTTTCCTCTCCCCTTCGCTGCTGCTCCGGCTGCCGTGCGGTGAGTGCTGCTTGCTGTCGGGCGGGGGGCCGGGGGGGCAGGGGCCGGGGGCGGGTGCACGGGGCCAGCACGAGCACGGGGTGACGGGGGGCAAGGGGTGGCGGGAGCTGCTCACCAGAATCACGTCTCCGCCGCACCGGTTTCCATGTGTGCTGACTTAGGAAATGATAGCAGATGAGCCCATGTCCTGGTTTGGGCTGAAACAGAGCTAACATTCCTTTTCAGGGGCTAGATGAGTGCTGTGGTTTGGATTTAGCTTTGGGTTTGGTAGGAGAAGAATGCTGACAGCACACTGGTGTTTTCAGCTGCTACTGAGACTGCAAGGACTCTCCGACTCCTCATGTCCTGCCCGTGCGCAAGGGCACGGGGAGCAGGGAGGGGGCACGGCCACAGCACCTGACCCACATTGGGCAATGAAATATTCCAGATCATGGCACGTCATGCTCCCTGTATGGAGGAGGGGTGGTGGGGAAGGAGCTCTCTCTCTCTTGTTTCCAGGATTGCGACTGCAGGATCTTGGCATCTCGGGGTCGCTGGCCTGGAACGGGCTGGGGGTTGGTCAGCGGGTGGGGAGCAATTACGCTGGACATTGCCTGGTTATATGTTTCTTTTTGTTTTCCCCCCATCATCGTCATTGTTCTCATTTCATTGCCATTATTAAACTGTTCTTATCTCAGCCTATGAGTCTGCCTTCCCCCCTCTAATGCCCTCCCCCATTCCCAGGTGGGGAGGGGGAAGGGAGGGTGACCAGCTGCGGGGGTTGGTTGCTGACCAGGCTCAAACCACGACAGCCAACTTTGCAGAACTTGAGGAAAATTTCTGGGGCAAGGTGGGGCCAGGGCAGGGCCAGGTCCTGGGCACTGCCGGACACGCTGTCCTGCCACGCCGGGCAGGCGGGACGTGCTCGGGGAGGGCAGGACGTGCTGACACCGCGGTGAGACCCCGGGGTGCGGGACGGGATCACCTGTGACAGTGTGGGACAACATGGGATGGGATCACCTGGGACCGTGTGGGACAACACGGGATGGGATCACCTGGGACCGTGTGGGACGGGATCACCTGTGACGGTGTGGGACGACGTGGGACGTGCTCAGCTGTGATGCTGTGGGATGACACGGGATGTGCTTGCCCGCGATGGTGTGGGATGTGCTCGGCTGTGACAACGCGGGACAGGCTCGCCCCCCCGGGCAGGTCGCCCTGTGCCAGCCTGGTCCCATTTCAGCCGCGTTTGGGGGGGTCGGGCCCGTCCCCTCCCGGGGTGGTGGCGGCCGGGAGCGGAGCGCTGGGGCAGCGTGCACAGAGGGGACGGGGCCGTGCCTCCGCCTTTGGATTAGGCGTGTGGGAGATGGCTAATGGATTGAGACGGCCAGGATTAAAGGTTAGGAAATTTCTCTGTGTATTTTATGTAAATAAGGACTAATGAGGTTTTCATGATTACCTTTAATTAGCTTTTCCACAAGTAGTGGTGATTTATATGGTGTGAGCCTGGGCAGATGACACATGCAGATGCACACGCGCTGGAGCCCCTTCATTAAACCCGTTTTTAAAAAATGAATCCGCAGTGTGTGAGTTACGTATTAAATACTCAAAAGGAAGATTTTAGGGGGGGTGAGAAAAGGCAGAAGTGAAGCCCGAGCTCCGCCGGCCCGCGGGGGCTGTGCTGTGCCGGGGCGGCAGGCTGGGCTGTCCTCGTGGCCGTCCCACGTGGGGGTCCCGGGGGGGCCTCCCCGGCCTCTGCCCTGAGCCGCCCTTGCTGCCCCGCAGGGCGGCCGGCCGCCTCCCTCGTCGCGCCCCGACCAAAGCGGGAGATTTCCCTCGCCCATAAAAGACAAGAATCATCGTTTCTTGTGGCTGCAGAGAGAAACCGGGAAGCGAGGCCCCCGGGAGCTGGAGCCTGTGCGGGAGATGGTGAGAACGGAGGGAAATGTGCAGTCCCACGTCGGAGCCGTGCCGGGCCGGGGGGGGTGCGCGGTGCTGGGGGTGCCGGGGGTGCAGCGACCGCGCTGCGAGGGGCCCGGTGCTACCGCGGGGTCCTGCGGCAGCCTGGCCCCGAGACCGGCACAAAGGCGTCGGGGGAGAAATGGATTTAAACTGGAGACAGAAGCAGGTCCCCTTGGAGCTTCCCTCTTGATCCCGAAATGCTGGAAAATGGTGTTGGGTGGGAGGGGAATGCATTGTGCCGAGAGACAGCAGAGCGAGTGAGTGAGATGGCTTGGACAAGTACGACCAATTAGCCTGACATTAATCCTGGGCAAATGGGTGGAAAAACTAATGCGAGATTCAATTAATGGGAAAATTAGAGCCTGGGAATATAAATTCATGCCTGTCAGTGTTTTTGAAAAGAAGTAGGTCCTGTCAAACCAACCTGATTTCATTCTCTGATAAGATTACGAGTTTGGTGGCGGCACAGAAATAACAGGCTCTGGATGGCGTTTCACAGGTGCCCTGGCTGAAGAGCTGGTGGAAAGTGAATCAGAAAACGAGGCTGGAGAACCGGGAGGGAATATTGCCACTGTCGCTGGTTTGCAGCCGGGCCGTGGTGGCTGTGCCTTCCCGGGGAGCTGCAGCCTGGTCGGGGTCACAGCAGCGCCGGTGCCGCGGTGCCGCGCGGCGCTGGCGTGTGAACGGAGGGGAGATGGGAGGGATGTTCCCACTGCTCCGGGGCAGCAAATCGCCCGGCTCGCGCGGGAGCGTGTGCTGCCCTCCCCAAGTCACACACCGGCTTTCTGGGGAAAATGCGTGTTTGCAGAAAACGTCAAGTTGGCTTTATTTTCCTAAACAGTTAAGCAAAGATGATTCTGAGTGTAGCAGAAGAGGTGGAAGCTGTGCCCAAAGACCCAAATCCATCTGATTATGAATGGATTTAATTAACCACCGTATTCCCTTTTATCACAGCTCTAGCAACAGACAAATTTATGCAGCTCTTGTCTCATCCCTGCTCACCACTTCGGGGCCTGTTTCAACGTGACGTCCCCGGCTGGAAGCCGGGTCGCTGCCGCCTCCAGCACGCAGAACGCCCGGCAGAGCCTCGCGCCCGCAGCCCCTGTGCCGCGGCAGCGGCTCCTCTCGCCGCAGAAGCCGCCGGCGCTGCCCGGGATGCCCCCCGGCTGGGGGGCCGCCGCCTCCCGCCCCACGTTGCTCCCCGGACTCGGTTCCTCCTCCGGGCGTTTTCCGGCAGCTCTGGGACGTGCAGCCGGCTGCCCGCTGTGCCGGGCGCTGGAGGGGCCGCTCGGTCCCCGCTCGCCTTGCCGGCTGCCGGAGCTCTGCGCGGGCAGGGGCACGGTGCTCCCAGCCCGTGCCCGCTGCGGGCGTGCGAGGGGCCTGCTAGCTCCCTGCTTGCGAGAACATGGGGCCCGCTGAAGTCCTTTATTGCTGTTTTTTAAACACCAGGGTTTTTTTCTTAAAATCCAACAGCTGCCCAGCCGTGCGAGCCGTGCTCGCAGACAGGTACAAATCACCCCTTGCACTGGAGCGCCCGGGGGAGAGGAAGCAGCCAAGAGCAGGAGAGCAGCGGGGACACTCGTGCGTGCACTGCCGACAGCCAACCCTCCCCGCATCCCTCCCCGCATCCCTCCCCGCATCCCTCCCCGCATCCCTCCCCACATCCCTCCCCACATCCCTCCCCGCATCCCTCCCCACATCCCTCCCCGCATCCCATGGGGCTGGGAGGGCTGAGCTGGCCATGCCGCGCCGTGCCATGCCGTGCTGTGGCAGAGCTGCACTGCCCCGTGCACACTCCACTGGGGCTGCTCAGCCCCCAGTGAGCATTACAGACCCCACGTGTCCTTGGCACGCAAAGAACCCCATTAGGGTGCATTAGTCAGCCATGACTGATTGCTTTTCTTCTCTACAATAGTACAACAGCTTTTCAAACGCACCAGTAATGAAAATTTTATCACAGCCGGGTTGCTCTCCTGCAGGTCTGTTGCTTCCCCTCAGCGTGCCGGCAGGTCGGACCCCACCCAGGGCCTGCAAGAGAAGGAAGGCCAAGGGGCCGTGGGCACGGCTCACCGAGCAGTGGGGCCGTGGCCGGAGGGGCGAGCTGGTGAGCTCCTGGCAGCCCCCGCACTGGCATCGCGGCTGGCAGGGCGCTGCAGGCACGGTGCTGCGGCCGGGGCTCCTCTGCCGGGACCTGCGCCGCCGGCACGAGGGTCAGACTGCACTCAGAGTGCTGCACCGGGGGCTCTTCGCACTCCCCCAGCCCCAATTCTTTCTGTTTTTCCAGCCCCTTGCTGGCCGACTGTCTCACTGCCCATCCACGCACCCGCTTCCCTTGTACTGCCCCGGGCTCCCACGTCCAGAGGTGATGGGTCCCCTCAGCTTCCAGGAGGCTGGAGCAAGAGCGGGGCCGCGGGTTCACACGCTGCTGCAGGATGCTTTCTGCTGGGACGGCGCTGCCAGCGTGGTGGGGGCATGTCCATGCCGTGGGGTGCAAGGGCTGGGGCACGTTTGGGTCTGCGCGGTGGCCCGGGGCAGCACCCGGCCAGAACATGGGGACCAGCAGTGCCCCGGTCCTCCAGTGTCCACGCAGGACGGCACTGGGAGCCCAGAGCGGTGCTCGGGTGTGCTGTGAGTAACGGCCCATCTTCCTCCTCCCTGGGCTGATGTAAATGAAGTGCAACAAAGCAGCACCGAGCGCCCTGGCCGGGCTGACATGCTCCCGTGGCGCAGGCGGCGCGTCGTGGCCGGAGCAACTCGCCGCCCCGTGCCCGGGCGCTCGCCGGTGCCGCGGCTGGAGGACACTGCCGGTCCCTCGATCCCGGGGAGGTGACGGGCAGCGGGGCCGGGGGCTGCTGAGTGACCCACAGGAGCTGCACGGCTTCGCCACCGCCGCTAACTTTTCCAATTTCCCCCTAGAAATTGTTTCTGTCAATATTTTAATTTCATTTGGGCTGAGCAGGCGGAGCGGAGGCAGCGCATCCTAAGCAGATCATTTGTCTCCCGCTCCGGATCTCGGCGGGGGCCCAGCGCACGGGGCGATGCCGGCGGCTCCTCGTCAATGGAGCCAGGGAGCCAGCTGGGCAGGACGAGCGGGGCAGGAGGGGACCGAGCCCCCCGCCCCACTCACCCGCTGCCCCGTGCAGGGCTGGGGCTCCGGGGCGGGACCCTGCCCCACGGCGGGGGGCAGGTCCGGGGCAGGGGACCGTCGGTCCCTCCCATGGGGCTGCGTGGGGCTGCCACGCTCCCCCAGCGCCGTTCGGCTCTGCAAAGCCCCGTGCGGCAGGAGATCCCAGCGGGCTGGTGTGGGAGAGCCCCTCACTGTCCCCCTGCTTCTCCCAGAGCCTGCAAATGCCGCTTCTGCCGATGAGGTATGTGTATCTGGGGGAAGAAAGGAGCTCTTAACCAGATGGTGGGGCTAATAAATTGCTCAGGAAAGGCTAACTAGTACATGCAGCCCGCGTTTCCTCTGCGTATCTAATGCAAAGTGCCAAAAGAAATCTGTCTCAGGAATTAATTCAGAGAGGGTAATTTCTGTTTCCCAGTTGCTGTCATACATTAGAAATATCTGAAATGCCTCCAGTTGGTTACCAGTGGTGAGGAGCAGCCAGGGGCTGCCATGGATGAGAAGCACTAAAAGAAAATAAATTAGCCTCTTGCACTCAGCCCTTCCCTCAGCTGCTGAACCACAAGTGACGAGCGGCTGTTGCTTAAGTAATGACCAGAATAATGAGGAGAACAAGATCCACAAGGGAATATTAACTCGCAGAAACAACATTTTCTCCCCCTTTTGAAGTTTGCCCCCAGCAGCCCCTGTCCTGGCAGGGAGGTGAGCCGCGTCCCAGTGGAGCTGGGGGGAGGGGGGTGCCAGGGGTGCTGGGGGTGCCGGGGGTGCCGGGGGTGCTGGGGGTGGGTGTCAGGGGTGCCAGCACAAACCCACTGCTGTCCCACAGCAGCCTCTGCCCCACGCCTCCCGTCCTGAGGCTCTTCCCTTCCTTTCCCCTCATCCACCCTGTGCCAGTCCAGCTCCTCCTGGCTTAGCCAGGTGTAATCCCCCCGGTGCTCCCATAACCACCCAAACCCAGTCGCCTGCACCCAGGGGAACCAACGCCACCAGTGCTGGTCAGCCCCGCACACGCACCCACCAGCCCTGCAACCAGGTAAGAGCCCCTGGGGATGGCAAAAGGCCGGATTGGACTGTGCAGCTGACCTGCATGTTTTCAAGCAGGCTGGCCCAAACGAGTTTCAACAAGTAGCCGGAGCAGCCAGAAGCTCATTAATGGCCAGGTCTGAGCCCTCGTTTCCAGGCGATGGGGCGAGGGGAGCCCGCTGCTAACGAGCAGGGAGGGCAGGAGCCGCAGCGTGGGGGACCCACCGCTCTGCTGATGGCCGGGGGGGGGTCCCAGGACCCGCAGCCCAGCTGGCAACCCAGGAAACCGCTTGTGAGCACCGGGGAGTAAACTGGGAGACGAGGAACGGCCGCCGTGGGTCTGTCCTGAGCAAATCCTCTCATCCAACCTGATTCCTCCCTGGGAGAGGGGCGGCTCAGGCTGCGGTGCCGGGGGGCTGGAGGGGCCGGGTGCAGGGGATGCGGCACCGGCCGGTTGTTTGTGACCATGAGCTGTGTCCTGGTGAAGCCGCGGGCGTTCGCTGCGGGCGTTGCTGGATGCAGCTGGAGGAGAACACGCAGGCGGCGGGAGAACTGGGTGCAGGAGAAGCGGCAGCGGGACTCAGCTGAGCCGGTGTGACTGCTGGTCTGCAGGTGGATTAGCCAGTGCAGCTAGCAGAAAAAAGATTTCCACCAAGCAGCACCAACATCTCCTGCCCAGGGCCGCGCCGTGGGCTCATTCTGCACAGCCTGAAGCGCAGGTCCTCTGTGCAAGAGGTAAAATACAACCCCGTGTTTTCCATCACTTCTGCAGCTCATCTCTGCAGCCTTGGGCAATCCTGGCTTCAGGCACAGCCCGGCCGAGCTGGGGCTGCCGACAGCGGTTCTGCTGCTGGGAGGGGGCCATTGGTGCACACACGCCTGGTATTTGGAGGCATTAAATATCTTAATCACAGGCTTGGTAATGCGCACCCTGGGCATTGGCAGTCTGTCCCCTCTTACTTCTCCAATTGCAGCTCACGTTGCTCCAACTGCTGGTTTCACTAATTGCAGCGCATGAGCCGCTGCACGGGGCCGCGGTGGCTCCGGTGCCCTGGCAAAGCTGAGTGACTGCAGGCAAGGATGGAGCTGGGCGGGGGACTGAGAGTGGTGTCTCACACTATTTTGGATCTGCTTTATTGGCAGTGGGAGATGCTGTCCCTCTGCACCCTGCTAGCACTTGGGAACTCTCGCGGCGTGGTCCTGTCCCCACGCCCTCCCCACACCTTCAGTGATGCTGCCCCATCACCTCCAGTTCCCGGGGCTCCCGCTTGCGTGTCCTGAACCCGTTTCTCTGGAGAGTTCTCTCTGAAAATTAGGCCCCTTTGAAACTGCTCCAAGCTGAGCACCCAAAGCTGCTGCTCGCTCCTGGAAGCACGGGCACGCCGTGGCAGCTGGCCGGGGAGCAGCCTAACCCCCTCGCTCCGTGGCGTGTCCTCATTAGAAATAATCATCATCATGGTGCGAGCCGTCCTGCGCCGGGCGTCAGTAACCGTCTGCACCGCGGCCGTGGCGGCTGGAAACACCTGTCAGCTCCTGGGCACGATGCTGGCAAAGCACCCAGCCAGACCCCCTCCCTGGGGGCACCCCGCACCCCCCGGGGACGGCCCTAGGGCTGGGGGGATCCGGAGTCGGCCCAGAGGCTCGCTGTGTCCCCTTTGCTGGGCGGGAGCTGCCGGCACCGAGCTCCCCTGCGCAATCCCGCGGGCACCGTGCGCCCGCCTGCCCTCGCCGGCACCTCCGGCTGGTATTTCCCATTTCACAAGGCCGAGCGGGTGCGTTTGTCCAGTTCTCAAAAGGAATGGCCCTGCTTGGAGCCTCGCTGTGCTGTAATGAGCATTTTAAGGAAGTTCATCCCTCTGATGATGTAAACCAGAAGCGCTCCTGAATTTCAATTCCTTTATCTCCTCTGGCTGTCTGAGTCATCTGGGGAACATTACCCTGACTTACTGCTCCTTGTTTGTATCCACTAACAATTACATGGGGGTGCTATTTGGAGAACTACCTCATTTCACAGTGTGTGACTAATGATGGAAATCTTCTTTCCCATTTAGCAGTTTGTTAGATACCTGTTGCAGCTGCAGCCATCCCCAGGAGGATGCGTGTTCACTTAATGTGTCGTCGCAGGCAAGGCAAGGCATTCTTCTGCTAAAAAAGGGCAACAAAACACTGGGGCTGTAAGTTTTCTTTGTCTTGCTCCCCTCCAACACCCTTTTCTACCCATCCCACATGTGCGAGCACCAGGGAAGAAGTCATTTCGCTGGGTGCTCTAAGGGAAATAGCGGGCTGGCTTCATCTTCAGCTTTCCGGCGGGTGTAATTAATCGGTGGGGCGGTTGGTGCCGGGGCTGGCCGCGCCGGGAGCACAGCGGGCAGCGGGGTGGCTGTGGCGTTAAGGACACGGACACGCGCTTCTGCCGGGCCTCCCCCACCTTCCTGCCTTGGTTTTGGGTCAGGATAAGATTTTCTTGCTCCTGGTCCTCCAGGGTCAACGCAGCGCAAAGGCATCTGCCTCGGGTGCCTTGGCTGGGAGCGGGGTCAGCGCCTGCCCACGGGCTGGGCTGGGGGCTGCCCCCCCCGGGGGGGACGGGGGCTGCCCACGCCTGGGCTCAGACCCACTGCGGGGGTGCGGGCAGGTTCTCGGGTCTTGGCAGTGGAGCTGGTGGGGGGTAGAGGGGCTGCCAGCTCCTGCCCTCACCGGGGCCGGGCTGCCCCTCTGCCAGGAGCCCCACGGCTCTGACACCTCCTGCTGAGCTCCGTAAATGCAAGGCTGGCTCCAGAAAATGGGAGTATTTTGCAGGTGCTGTTTTTTGGGGTGGAAGCAGAGTGTGCAGAGCCCGAGGGGAGCACACAGAGACCGAGGGGAGCACACGGAGCCCGTGGGGAGCACACGGAGCCCACGGGGAGCACACAGAGCCCGTGGGGAGCACACGGAGCCCACGGGGAGCACACGGAGCCCGTGGGGAGCACACAGAGCCCATGGGGAGCACACAGAGACCGTGGGGAGCACACGGAGCCCATGGGGAGCACACAGAGCCCGCAGGGAGCACACGGAGCCTGAGGGGAGCACACAGAGCCCGTGGGGAGCACACAGAGACCGTGGGGAGCACACGGAGCCCGTGGGGAGCACACAGCCCGCAGGGAGCACACGGAGCCTGAGGGGAGCACACAGAGACCGTGGGGAGCACACGGAGCCCATGGGGAGCACACGGAGCCCATGGGGAGCACAGGGAGCCCACGGGGAGCACACGGAGCCCGTGGGGAGCACGGGGAGCCCGCAGGGAGCACAGGGAGCCCACGGGGAGCACACGGAGCCCACAGGGAGCATGCCGCCCGTCCCCGTGGAGGGTGGCAGGAGCAGGCAGTCTCTAGGACGGGCTCACCG
This sequence comes from Tyto alba, assembly GCF_018691265.1. Lineage (NCBI taxonomy): Eukaryota > Metazoa > Chordata > Aves > Strigiformes > Tytonidae > Tyto > Tyto alba. The sequence goes on along the minus strand of NW_024881302.1, from coordinate 711,140 downwards.
GGCCAGGCTGGTGTGCCCGGTGCTGGGGGATCGTGCCGTGGTGCCGGCACAGCCTGTGCCTGCGTGGGGCCCGGCCGTGCCGGGGCGGTGCCGGTGTGGAGTGTCTGGCAGCCGCAGGGGAGGCAGCTCTTGGCACAGCTCTGCCTTGGCAGGCTGCGGCCGCAGAAGTGACGGCATTAAAATGCTCGTGTTGATCCGGCAGAGGCAGCCCTGGGGCACCAGCAGGCAACGGTTTGCTGGGAAAAAGGGAAGTGACAATAGTCTCCATCAAAATTGTTACAGCGCTGTCCCTTAGAGCCAGCAGTCCGAGAGCTGTGATGGAGGTTTTCTTGTTTGCCATTTCTCCCTAACAAGGAGAGTTTTAATGGCACTTAGTGCAGCTCTGGCCACAGGGCCCCTGGGCACGCAGCCACACAGCGTGCTGGCCAGGCGGGCTAGCTGCCCAGAGCACAGGGCACTGCTGGAATGGTGCTGCTGGCCCCGGGGCCGCGGGCCAGCGCTGGCCCCAGGAGAGCTCCTTGCTCTGCTCAGTTCTACAGAGACGCACATCTGAACGAGCTTGTCAAGTGAAATTTTCTGTCTGGTTAGAAATGGATTTTCGAGCTCCTCACTCATATGTAAACATTTTTAGTGGTCCCCAGCCAAAGCAGAAACAGCGAAAGCAAACATCAGCCTGAGCAAAACCAGTCCCTGCAGGGAAATCACCGGCCACAGAAGGAAACAAAAATGCATGATGGCTTCAAAAGACATCCATTAAACTGTGTGCTGAAGTGATTCATGGTGCTGGTAGTTAGACTTTAATTAGATCTTAATCACGTAATTTTATCTTTGTTTTAGAAATTAGAGTTTAATGACTGTATTGCTCTCATAACAGCGCTGTGGCTCAATACAGTAGTATCACATGGCAGCACTGCAGTGGGCAGAGATGGGACAGAGATTATCTGCTGGTCTCGGATCATTATTTCTTAAATAAAGAAATATACTTAAAATACACAGATCCAGCAGGACCTGCCGTCACTCCCAGCACGCGGGGAGGTGGGAGAGGGTAGGAGCGGTGTAAAGAGGAGGGGCACAGGCTGAAGCCCCTGTCTCCCGAGACCAGCCATGCCCTTTCCCGCGGGGATGGGCACCTCTGTCCTCTCCCTCCCAGGGACCCCCCGAGCCCCGCAGGGGCTGAGCAGGGACCCGGGGCTGCCCGTGTGGTGGGTGCCACAAGCTGCACATGGGGGGAGCAGGGCTGCCGCGCCAGGGCAGGGCCCGTGGGGGGACCCCCTCTCCTCACCTCCCTCAGCCCTTGCGCCTGCTGCTCACCACCGTGCCGAGCTGTGTCCCTCCAGCGCAGAACAATTAACGGGCAAACGAGGCTGCCCAAAGCAGGGGCTGCAGCTCGCCCTGCCCGGCCTCGCCAGCTTCTCACCGGCGGCAGGAGGCTGGGCTGTTGCGGGGGGAGCGGGCGGCTGGGCACGGCTGCACCCCGCAGGCAAGGGACGAGTGGGCGCTGGGGGCTCGGCCCTGCCCTGGGGCAGGGGGGGGGTCACCCTCAGACCTCTCATCCTCCCCAGTGCCGGCCACGGAGCCGGAGCGTGAGCCCGGCACTGCAGCCCCGCTGCCACGAGAGCCCCGTGCCAGCGAGGGGACCCCGGTGTGTGAGAACGAGAGATGGACCGCGGGCTTTCACTGGGGCTGGCAGGCTGGAGCCTTCACAGGATTAGCACCCGAGCCATTCATCTCAGTCGCTCCTGGGCACTCTCCCTCTTGTGTCGCTGTTTCGGGCACCAACACACTTGCAGCTTTCCCCACGCCGCGGAGCGGAGCTGCTGTGCCCTGCAGTGTGCGGGGGTGGATGTGTGCTGAACGGCCACGGCCGCGTGGACCGTGTGCTCTGCACATACCCACAGACCCTGGACACATCTCCCAGGAGGGGGTTTGTCTCCCTTGCTAGCTGTGGGGTAACGTTGGTACCTGCTGCGGAGGATAATAACCTCTCGGCTTTGCACCCTACTCTTTATTTTAGTTTAGTTGAGTCACATGAAGCCCACGCAAGTTCGCAGGGTGAGTCCCTATGGCAGGCAGGACCGGGGCAGTGCTGCCGAGCTTTGCAGGGGCGCAGGGCCCAGGGCTGCCCCGTGGAGCCAGGATTTGGCCCATGCCCAGCCCAGGGGCTGTGTCCCACAGCGCGTCCCTCTCAGCTGGGCCGGGGAAGCAGCAGATTCGCTCAGCTCTCTTTGCCTTTCCGAGGTGGTTGAGCTGCCCGGGGCTCGCCCGTGACCCGCTGCTCGGGGAGGCGGAGGGCAGCGTGGTTGTCCCACGGCCGCGGTGCGGCGGCGGCGGCAGCTCCCTGGCGCCCGGTGACTCCGCTGTCCTTGAGCCCTGCCCTGCCCTTGCTGCAGATGCCAGCGGGCCCCTTCCCACCTTCCCTTTCCTGCTTATTATGCCACATGAGCCACTTGAACTCATTACTGTGGCAGATTATAGGTCCCCAGGTAATAACATGTATTCAGATAATTACGAACAGATCCTGTAATAGGGATGAACTCAGTCGAATCCGTTCAGTCGCTGGGTAAATATTTATACCTCAGCCGTCCTGCTCGCCGGCCGCCAGCGTGCGTGGGAGCTGAGGTTGCTGTCCCCGGGGCTGTGCTGGGGGCTGTGGTGTCCCCAGGGCTGTGCTGGGGGCTGTGCTGGGGGCTGTGGTGTCCCCAGGGCTGTGCTGGGGGCTGTGCTGGGGGCTGTGGTGTCCCCAGGGCTGTGGTGTCCCCGGGGCTGTGCTGGGGGCTGTGCTGGGGGCTGTGGTGCCCCCGGGGCTGTGCTGGGGGCTGTGCTGTCCCCAGGGCTGTGGTGTCCCCAGGGCTGTGGTGACCCCGGGGCTGTGGTGTCCCCAGGGCTGTGATGGGGGCTGTGGTGTCCCCAGGGCTGTGGTGTCCCCGGGGCTGTGCTGGGGGCTGTGGTGACCCCGGGGCTGTGGTGTCCCCGGGGCTGTGCTGGGGGCTGTGCTGGGGGCTGTGGTGTCCCCGGGGCTGTGCTGGGGGCTGTGGTGACCCTGGGGCTGTGGTGTCCCCGGGGCTGTGCTGGGGGATGTGCTGGGGGCTGTGGTGTCCCCGGGGCTGTGCTGGGGGCTGTGGTGACCCCGGGGCTGTGGTGACCCCGGGGCTGTGCTGGGGGCTGTGGTGTCCCCAGGGCTGTGGTGTCCCCGGGGCTGTGCTGGGGGCTGTGGTGTCCCCAGGGCTGTGGTGTCCCCAGGGCTGTGGTGACCCCGGGGCTGTGGTGTCCCCAGGGCTGTGGTGTCCCCGGGGCTGTGCTGGGGGCTGTGCTGGGGGCTGTGGTGTCCCCGGGGCTGTGCTGGGGGCTGTGGTGTCCCCAGGGCTGTGGTGTCCCCAGGGCTGTGCTGTCCCCAGGGCTGTGCTGGGGGATGTGCTGGGGGCTGTGGTGTCCCCGGGGCTGTGCTGGGGGCTGTGGTGACCCCGGGGCTGTGGTGTCCCCGGGGCTGTGGTGACCCCGGGGCTGTGCTGGGGGCTGTGGTGTCCCCAGGGCTGTGGTGACCCCAGGGCTGTGGTGACCCCGGGGCTGTGCTGGGGGCTGTGCTCACTGCAGGGACTGGCTGCGGTTCGCCCGGAGATGTCAGCGCTGGCATGGACCTGCCTCACGGCGTGGCTCCGGATCGGCCAGGGGGACTCAGCACCACACAGCATGAGCCCCAGACTGGCTTCCCTTCCCCTCCTGGGAGCCGGCAGCAGCCCCACAGCCGGCATGCCCAGTGCCCGTGCCCAAGCAGGGCTCTGCCTCAGCGCAGCCTGCCCTGGGGACATGTGGCCTTCCCTGGGGCGCCCGGCACATCCCCCCCGGTTTCTGGCCGTGCTGACAGCACCCGGTGCCACCGGGGCCCTCGGGGCTGCTGCAGGGATACAAGGAGCCACGGGCCCCTGGCAGCAGCTTCGTGTGGCAAGTGACATCCTCACCGGGCCCCGCGAGCCGCCAGCACGGCCACCTGGTGCCGGCAAGTGTCACCCCCCCTGCCGTGCCCCGAGCCCTGGCTGCAGAGGAGTCACTCTAATTGGACCAGCCGGCTAATTAGCTGTCAGGGAATGAATTATGCAGTGATGCCTGGACTTCAGCGCGGTATTGATACCGTCAGCGCCTCTCATTTCTACATGCTCCTGCTCGCTGGAGCGCTGCGCAGATCTTGCAGAAGAACTTGGAAAACTTTCAAAGGAAATTAAACGTGTTAATCAGTTGTGCGTGGTGGCGAGTTACTGGGAGAGCAGGCGGGCAGGCTGGCACCGGCAGCTCGGCTGGCAGCCGCGGGGACAGACGCCAGCTCCTCCTTTGCAGAGTTTGTCACCCCCTTTGTGCACAGGCGGGCAGGGGATGGCCCTGGGGGACTCAGTGCTGGTGGGCAGGGGCCAGGAGGAAGGAAAGCAGACGCGGGGGTCGGAGGCGAGTGGCTCCTGGGAGCTCGGGGGAGACGGCTCTGCCGAGGGTTCCCACGGGGAAGGGGAGGATGGGCACCGGGGCGTGGGTCCCAGGGCCTGGGACTGGCACCGCAGCAGGACGGCTGCTGGCCCCGGGGCCACAGCGGGCGCAGAGCTGGCACCCCAGGCACCCCGTTTTGTGCCTGCGCTGCCCAGGCGTGTGCTGGCATCGCCGGGTGACGCCGCAGCTGTACCTGTCCTGGGCAGCGGTGGCAGAGCCCCGGGGGTCAGCCGACAGCGTGCTTCTGTCCCTTGCTGCAACGTGATAACATAATGGGAGGAACTGACCAACTCGCATCTAGCAGCATCCCAGCTCTTCCTGAGCATTAATCGTTTCCAAGGGGTTAGAGGTTTCTGTTAACGATCATATTTATTTGCTGCCCAGCTCCGCATTGCCCAGCAATGGCTGGGTGCGGAGGCCTGGCCGTGGCGGGGGATCGTGAGAGCCAAGACCAGCCGGGGGTCCCGCTCCTGAGCACTGGGACCGAGTGGGGGGACCGCCCTGGGGCTCCCCCGCCGCAGGGCTGCCCCCACCCACTGCTCCCAGGGCTTTGCTTGCACTCCCCATCCCTGCCGCTGCCAATTAAACCTGGAGCCAGCAGTGAAACTGATTCATATTAATTAATAAGAAATTAATCAAGTTTTCTCGGTGCTCATGGCGCTGAGATCCTGCTTTGGTCTGAGAGATGAATGATGCCTCTTGCGGAACCGAAAATACTTGGGCTTCATTTAACATGCCAGTCCAGTGCCGTAGCTCCAGCTCGCTGGTGCGGGGCTCGCCGCCGAGCCAGCTCCTCCTGACCGGAGCCGCCGGGCACTTGCCCCCTGGTAGGGAATAACCACAGCGCTCCCGGGGCAGCTCACGGCTGGGGCCCGGGCTCCTCATCAGGAGGCAGGGAAGCGAAATAACTACAGGAGATGCTAAGTTGGAGTTAATGTCTCTGACTGGGGTCCTGGGGTGGTCCCACCGGGGAGGGGGCGTTCAGGGCTGTGTTGGGGCAGAGAGGCTGCTGCCACGGCTCTGCTCCCCATGGGGCAGGGCACTCGCCAGCGATGTGAATGGGCCCTAGGAAGGTTTCCCTTGACCCAGCGCGTCTCAAGAGCTCTTCAGTGTGAATAGGATCAGGGACCGCTTAAGTCACATTCATTACGTTTAAGTATTTATGAGCTGATAAATATTGAACAGCTGCTCTCTGGGGTTCGAGCCTGAGCGCGCCGATCAAATCACGGTGCACGCAATGGCCGTGGCCGTGCTGCCGGGCCGGGGGACGTGCTGCACCAGGGACGGCTTCGCACGGCCACGTGCACCCTCCTGCCGATCCACTTCGAGTGTCTCTTGGCACCAGCGCCCTGCGCCGGCGCTACCAGCTTCGCTGTGGGACACGAGTCCCGTGGGTCACCCCAACAGCCCGCAGGCGGGGTGCAGGGCCGCCCTGCCTGCAGTCCTGGCGTCCTGTTCCTGCAGCCCACCCCTCCCCTGCGGGCACGCTGGGTTCGGCGCTTTGAACCCAGCACCTGCCTTAATCGGGTCAATTTACATGCTGGTTTATAAAGTTTGCGCTTCAGGAAGCTCTCTCCTCCCGGCTGTTGCAGGACGCCCTTGTCTCAGAGCCGCTGCCCCGTGGCTGCGCCGTGGGCCTTGCTCCCGCTCAGGCTGTGCGGGGCGGTTTGGGACCGGACCCCAGCGGTCGCTGACAGCAGCCACGGATGAGCCCAACGGGCACCCCCGGCATCCCCGCTCCTCCGGGGCCAGAGGCACCTGGAAACCGTCCACCGGGCTGGTGGTTGCCAGACACACCGGGGCTGGACCTTGGGCCGGTCCCACGCTCTCACCCGGCGGCTCTCCTCCCTCCCTGCGCGCCTCGGCTGGATCTCAGGGCGCTCGCAAAGCCCCAGCTCCGAGCAGATTTAGCCACCGGGAAGGGATTAGTCTGGCTAAGCCGGTCTGCTTGAATTCGTGCCGTTGTGTCAGGCGGGACCGGCCGACGTTCCGCGGCTCTCGGGGGGAGGAGGTGGCCAGCGACGCCTCGTGCTGCTCCCCAGGAGCCTGCGGGCTCGGGGCGGGTGGCTGGAGCGGGACCCGTGCTCTGGGGGCATCCGTGGTGGGGAGGACTCAGGCTGGCCCAGCCGGGGGGGTCCCCCTGGCAGCCCCCCTCTCTGCTCGGCATCGGGGTCACCAAACCAGCACCACGCGATGTCTTTAGCAATCCACCTGTCCTGCCTCTTTGGAATGCAGATCGTCTACTCCAAGGCTTTTTAAACTGTGTTTTAAGAGCTCCTAATGTGATAAGCATTTTCGGTACAGCTCTTCCTGAGCCCTCATTTGCTTACCCTTTGGAAATCTAATACTTGATTTAAGCACATTTCTGCTCTCTCCATTTGTAAGGACAAATGTAAAGTAATTGTTTGATATTGCAGCGGTTTCCTCAGGCTCCAGCTCTAATTTCCCACTAATACAGTATTGTCAGGGGGATCAATCTAACCTGGCACCTTCTGCCTCCTTGGAGTGGATTGGAAATGGCTTTTCTACTGTGAGGCTGGGATTTGTGAGTCTCATTGTGAATGTTTTTTTCCTTTAAAGGAAAAATCATGCAAGAAAATATTCCATCTTCCTTTAGACGGCCGTTAATCCCCTGCTCTCCCTCTGCCTGCCCACAGCTGGCTCTGGGTACCCTCACTGCTGGGTCCCCCCCCCGCAGCTCCTGTGGCTGCTGCTGGATGATAGTGGAAGAGATGCAGATAGGGTTCTATTAGATCTCCATTAATTACCTCCAATTTGTTCCTATTAGAGCTCGCTGGACAGTAATCACTTCCCGTAAGGCCTCTACAACGGGTCCGTGGTTGTGTTGCCTCCCCACACGGCTGCCGTGTGTCTCTCCGAAGCGTCCCCAGCCCCGTGCCAGGGGACGGAGGGGGCCTGGGGCCGCGGGTCCCCGCAGTCACCCGTGCCCCGGTCCTTGTGCAGCCCCAGCGGACAGCACGGGTTTCAGAGCGACACGAGTCTGTGGTCACCAGCTCTGGGGGTGTCTGTGTCCCCCACATCTCAGGGTGAGAACCATGCCCTCCGGGGTCACAACCAGCCCGGGGGGGCCCCGTGGCCCTTTTGCTGCCCTCCCCAGGCACTTTCCCTGTGGCCCCGATGCTGCTGGAGGATGAGTCCGAGCGGGGCTGGCCAGGAATCACCCTGGCTGTGCCCAGCTCCGCACTGGCACTGGGCAGAGGGGTCTGGGAAGGGGGTTTTGTCCCTGTCCTGCCGTACCCTGGGCTGTTCTGCCACTGAGCACGTGGGGATCTAACAGCCACCAGTGCCCCGAGCACCGGCCCCCCCATGGCACCCACATTGTGCTGGCAAACACGGTGGGAGCCTCGGGGCCCGTCCGGCTGCTCCCTGCACCGGGGCGAGTCGGGCTGCAGAAAGGCACGGGGGCTGGTTGGTGCAGGCACTGGGGAGAGGCTGGAGGCTCGGGCTGAGATTTAGATGCTAGTGGTAAATTGCAACCTTTGACAGAAATGCCTGAGATTTACTACAAAAATCAATAGATGATTCAAACAGTCCAGCACTCGGAAAGGCAAATAACACCACTCCAACAAGAGCCGTTATTGATATTCATGAACAGTGGTGCTCATTACAGGGCCTGCTAACAGGCTTGGAAGATGGATTGCTGCGGGATGGGATGGGGCTACGTGTGTGCATCCAGAGCGTGCACCCCACGCTGCCCAGCCGTGCCTGCACCGTGCTCGGCGGCTCATCCCATGGCAGAGCCCTGGGGGGGCTGTTTGCACCCCCGGCTCCCCCAGCAGCTCACGAGGTGCTGAGCCGGACCCGCAGCGGTGCTGAGCCGGGAGCACAGTGATGCTGCTCCCGCCTCCGAGCGCCCGAGGGTGCAGCCCATCGATCCCAGCTCCAGGCAGGATGCTGAGCTGGGAGAGTTCCCTGTCCCCGAGCGCGGTGGCACTCGGGAGGCGGCTGGCCCCGGGGTGGGCTCGGGGAGGTGTGGGGAGCAGTGGGGTGCTCGCAGGGGGGGCAGCGATGGGGCTCCTCCACCCTGGCCAGCCGCGGCTGCCGGGGGCAAAGCACAGGCCAGTCGTGACTAACGCAAGGGGAGGTGCGCGCAGGCCGGGGGGGTGTCTAGCAAAGCGTGCAGCACTTGACATTTCAGCGTAATTGGGGGCTCCTAGAGAACAGCCCATTAAGTTCAACCGTAAATTACAGCTGCTTGTATCTAACGCAGCGGCTGCCCCCCGCGCCTGGCAGGAGGCGGCAGCAACCCCGGGGCCCCCCCGGGCCGGGCTGTCACCCCCCCAGGGGCTGTGCCACGGGACCCCCTCGCCGGGCCGGGCTGTCACCCCCCCAGGGGCTGTGCCACGGGACCCCCTCGCCGGGCCGGGCTGTCACCCCCCCAGGGGCTGTGCCACGGGACCCCCTCGCCGTGCCGGGCTGTCACCCCCCCAGGGGCTGTGCCACAGGACCCCCTCGCCGGGCCAGGCTGTCACCCCCCCAGGGGCTGTGCCACGGGACCCCCTCGCCGTGCCGGGCTGCCCCGCTGTCCGGCCCGAGCCCCGCGCCCACAGGTTCAGCCCTGCCCTAAGAAAAGCCCATGCAGCCGCACCGGTGGTAGCCGCCTTTATTTACACAAAGGGATCACATGCTGCACAAGGAAACTAGTGCCACTAAAGTACCCGTAACAGCAGGATTCTGTGCTTTATTCACAGGACAAAATATCAGTACAACATTTTTCATAGACTTCTTTTTCAAGCAGATACATCTCACTGTCCTCATGGTTACACACTGCGCTTAAGTGACAAAAGGCAAAGTGGAGCGGCCAGAGCCCTGACCGCCCCAGCACCGCGGGGGGGACGTGGCCCCACAGGGACAGCCCCACGGCCACTGCCACCAGCCGGGGGGGTCCGGGAGAGCCTGTTTGCTTTGGGATACAGAGCGGGGACGTGCTTTGGAGCAGCCGGTGCATAGGCTGCAGGATGGGGCCATCACCGCGGCCCCGGGGACCACGTGGCGGTAGAAGCAAATGGGACCCCACGGAGCAAACCGCGGCGCTGCTGACCTGCCGGGCCGGGCGGTGCCTGGTGGGCGCTCGCCCCTCAGCCGCTGCGGCAGGGCTCTGTGCCCCATCCCGGCTGGCCCTGGAGCATCCCGGCCTCCCGAGGGCCGGGGAAGCCCCTCGCCTGCCTCTGCTCACGGATTCGGGGCAGGACAGGCTGGCTGGGGGGGTCCCGGCTCCAGCCCCCCCTGGGCCCCACTCATGGGAGACCGCAGCCTCACGTCACTGCAGCTCTGCTCCCGGACGCTTATTCCCACCTGAAGTCCTGCCCGACTGTTTCATAGAACTTGATATTATAAGGTCTATAAAAGTCCCGAAGCTGCTCGATCACCTCGGGGTCTATCTGCACATGAGTCCTGCCTTTGGACTTGCCCAGGCAGCGAGGCAATCCGCTGCTCTCCGACTTTTTCAGGCAAGGAAAGCCTTTCGTCTTGTTGAAGTAAAAGTGCTTGTCCGTGATAACTCGTTTGATGCCCAGGAAGTCCTGGACTTTGCCCATCTCCCCGGCTGGGTCTGTGATCAGCTTCTCCCCGCTGACGAAGTGGATCTGGGAGAGGGGGAAGTACTGGAGCCAGCTCTCCAGGTGCACGGCGTACATCCCGATGCGGATGGCGTTCCAGGAGGTGTCCACCAGCCCCAGGCTGCGGTTGCGGAAGGACAGCCCCTCGAAGGTGGGGATGTCCGGCTTCTTGGAGAGCGTCTGCGTGTAGTCCGAGATGGCCCGAGTGACCGGGTTCCTCACCACCACGATCAGCTTCGTGTCCCGGGACATGTTGAAGATCCGCCGTGGTGCCTCCTTGGTGACGAAGTAGCTGGGGGTCTTCTCCACCGTGATCTGGCTGTCGAGGGTTCGCGGCATCAGGCTCCTGCAAGCGAAGCAGAAGGTGATGGTGAGGAAGGAGCCAGGCCAGGCTCTGGGAGGTGGTGTCCGCAGCGTGGGGCTGGTGGGGCGTTCCCTCCCGGCAGGACCAGGCAGGCACAGCTCCCTCCTGCGGGGCTGCCGAGGGCCCCCGGCCACGGCTGTCTCCCGGGTCCGTGCCAGCCCCAGGGAACCCCCGGTGCAGAGGACGGGGGCACCGGCAGCCCCGCACACATGGCAGCAAGCAGAAACGCTCCCGAGGGAGGCTGGAGCCCGGCAGGACAGAGGGCAAGGTCACGGCCAGGCTGCTGGGGACCTCGGGGCTGCACGGCTGCCGGGGCTGCTCCGTCCCCACCGTTATCAACGGCAGGAAAGCGCCGGAGCTCAGCCTGCAGCCGGGGATGGGAGCGGGTCCCGCTGCTCACCACGGCCACCAGCACGGGTGCATCACCCAGCCGCCAGCCGCTGCTGGAGCCTTTCACCCCCCATTCCTACACCAGTTGACATTTGCAAAATAAATTACAGTGGCTCCTTCCGGAATTGCTGCAATTACGTGATGTGTCTCCTCCCCGATCACATCACAGCACTCCCCGGCTCTCGCGCACCCTGTGCCGCCCGCAGCACAACGAGCACGGTGCCCGGGGCAGGGCAGGGTGCCAGCCGGCCTCCAGCACCCAGCAGGCACACAGCCCCCCCCCGTCCTGCCTGTGTCCTGGCAGCGGGCAGGAAATCAGAGCTGCCTGCGCACAGCCCTTGTGCCCAGGGTGCAAAGGGGGCCGGGATGCAGGAGCGCGGTGGCTGTGCGATACCACCACTACGAGAAGCTGTGGGGAGTGATGGATGAGGCCCCGGGGTGCTGTGCTGCTCTGCTGGTGGGAGCTGGGAGCAAGGGGCTGCCTGGGAACACGGGGCTTGCACCCATGGGGGTGTCACCCACCCGGCCATGGCCTGGTCAGGCCCAACGGCTCCAAGACGGGGTCCCGTGTACACCCGGCTGCTGCTGGCACGGGGAGCCGGGCTGCAGGGCTGGGCAGGGAGCACCAGACCAGGGGAAAACGCCGCGTCCCTGCAGCCCAGCTTAGTGCTAATTAAATCATTTGCTTTGACATGTGAACATCCAAATCAAATAAAAACTAATGGGATGGAAAGATTTATAAATTGGTCTTGTATTACTAGAGTAAACTATGAAATCCGTTGCAGCCAGATTCACGGTGCCACGGGGTCCCTTGGTTGGAGCGGCAGGGAATGGGCAGGGAATGGGCAGGGAATGGGCAGGGAGAGGGCAGGGAGAGGGTAGGGAATGGGCAGGGAGAGGGCAGGGAATGGGCAGGGAATGGGCAGGGAGAGGGCAGGGAATGGGCAGGGAGAGGGCAGGGAATGGGCAGGGAATGGGCAGGGAGAGGGCAGGGAATGGGCAGGGAGAGGGCAGGGAATGGGCAGGGAATGGGCAGAGAGCGGGCAGGGAGAGGGCAGGGAATGGGCAGAGAGCGGGCAGGGAGCAGGCAGGGAGAGGGCAGGGAGAGAGCAGGGAGAGGGCAGGGAATGGGCAGGGAGAGGGCAGGGAGAGGGCAGGGAGAGGGCAGGGAATGGGCAGGGAATGGGCAGGGAGAGGGCAGGGAATGGGCAGGGAGAGGGCAGGGAATGGGCAGGGAATGGGCAGAGAGCGGGCAGGGAGAGGGCAGGGAATGGGCAGAGAGCGGGCAGGGAGCAGGCAGGGAGAGGGCAGGGAGAGAGCAGGGAGAGGGCAGGGAATGGGCAGGGAGAGGGCAGGGAGAGGGCAGGGAGAGGGCAGGGAATGGGCAGGGAATGGGCAGGGAATGGGCAGGGAGCAGGCAGGGAGATGGCAGGGAAAGAGCAGGGAGAGGGTAGGGAATGGGCAGGGAGAGGGCAGGGAGTGCCAGCAGGCAGGACAAGGCCAGTGCCCCGGCGGCATGGATGGGGCTGGGTGCCCATCCCGGGCACTTCCCGGCCACCCCATTTCATCCCTCGGGGGCAGCCGCCGCTCCTCCCGCGGCACGGCACACGGCGGCTCGTGGCCATAAACCGGCCGGCCCGGGGCCAGCTGCGCAGCACGACACAGCCCGAGGGCACGGTCAGCACCGCCCGTGCAGAAGTGTGAAAAGTGCCCCCAGGAGTGGGGTGTTTTTTAAAACAGAGCCCGTATGTTTAACATGAGGTGCCCACACGTGCCCAGCCCAGAGCTTGCGGGCAGCCTGGCCATGGGGACCCCTTGGGAGCCCCCCCGCACCCTACAGCACACCCACCCCGGACAGGGTCTGCCCGGCTGGGCACCACAGCGGGTGCTCGCCCCTGCACGGGGACCCGGGGGAGGACCAGGGGGGAGGTGGCACAACAGTCACACGGAGCCAAGGGCGGGTGGGCAGCCCAGCGCGGCGCTGGGGACGGCAGCAGGCAGGGAAAGCAAACGTCGGCGACCGGGTCTGCAGCGATTCAGCTGGGGAGAGCGGGGCGCTGATTTATTCACGGGATAAACCCTGCACAGCCGCCACGGCCACGCTGCCGCGCCAGCACGCTGCGGCACGGGTGCTTCTGAGAGCTGCATCAGTCGGTGGCCGAGACCAGACACCTCCAGGGTCCCCAAAACATGGTCCACAGCCACCGGCTTTGGGGCTTGCTCTGTAGAGAGAAACCTGATGAAAGCCCTAAGTGGGAGGGGATCCAAGAGCAGCCCACAACGCCCTGCGAGACAAGGGGACCACAGTGGAAGACGTGGGACATTGTGGGGGGCGGCAGCATGAGCTGCAGGCAGCGGGTCCCAGCGGACCCCGGACACTCCCTGTGATGGTGACGTGGGGACAAGAACAGACCGTGGTCCGGGGGGACTGGACGAGCAGCTGGAAGAGACCCACAGAGCGATGCTGGAGAGACGTGCCCAGAGGTCTGCGCCGGGCTGCAGTGGGGCTGCTGGTGATGGTGGCCGAGGCTGGGGGCATTCCCCTGGGCACTGGCACGGGGCTGGGGTCTCCACGCCCTGCCTGGCCCCAGAGCTGACGGGTTGGGCTGGGCTGGGTCAGGCTGGGTCGGGCTGGGCTGGGCTGTGTCGGGCTGGTCTGGGCTGGGCTGGTCTGGGTTGGGTTGGGGTTGGGTTGGGTTGGGCTGGGCTGGGCTGGGCTGGGCTGGGCTGGGCTGGGCTGGGTCGGGCTGGGCTGGGTCAGGCTGGGTCAGGCTGGGCTGGGCTGGGCTGGGCTGGGTTGGGTTGGGTTGGGCTGGGCTGGGCTGGGCTGGGTCGGGTTGGGCTGGGCTGGGCTGGGTTGGGTCGGGTTGGGTTGGGTTGGGCTGGGCTGGGCTGGGCTGGGCTGGGTCGGGTTGGGCTGGACTGGGCTGGGCTGGGCTGGGTTAGGTTGGGTTGGGCTGGGCTGGGCTGGGCTGGGTTGGGTTGGGCTGAGCTGAGCTGTGCGGTGGCCAGCCCGCAAACCCTCACACACTCTTGACCAGTTTTCTCGTTTGGAAGAGAAAACTAATCAGCATAAATTAGCAGGGCTGTTTTACAGAGGTACCTGAGCACCGACGCAGCTTAATTGGCCTTTCCCACTGCGCCGCTTCAAACCCCATAAATCCAGATTACGATTCCCATTGTTTAATGACTGTCAGGAAATGCTAATTTACCGGCAGGCACTATGGCTGTATCTGCGTATCACAAACAAGTTTCATCATAAATCAGCACAGGACAGCTTTATAAGTGATTCACTATTACAATATAGTGGTGGAGAATCATAAAACTGCTGTTTCATTAATGGCTCATCTTCAGGCTTGTTAGACTTTCATTACGTGAGCTATTAGGTCCATGTATTCAAAAAACGAAATTACAGGTTCTAATCCATTATGAAAAACACAAAATCTCTGCATAGTATATTACTGAAATGAGACAAGAGTTGGGTTTTTTTTAAATGGACTCCCAGTGTTTGCTGCTCCTGAACAACAGAGACTGCTGAGACAACAAAACACAACCTGAATAGATAAATAAATCACCAGTGAAACCATGCAAGGGGGAGAAATGTCATCCAGGCATTCATCTTTACGTTAACGGCGGGATCCCCAGGGCTGCAAGAGCAGGGAAATGCATTGCAAACTTAATTACAGTTGACTTTAAAATGATATTTTTGGACTTCTGCATTCACAGAGTTATTTGCATACAAATAGCATGTCACACAGTTTTCAGCCCAAGGCTCGCGTGTTTGGGCTCGTGGTACCCGGCGCGTGGCCAGGGCTCAGGCAGGAGCCGCGCCGGGGACCCGTCCTGGGCACCTCCGACTTTGCCAAAGGTCCCCGGCCGGCACCGGCTCCTGGCACCCGCCGAGCGAGCCGCTGCCACGGTGCTGGTGCCCTACTGGTGACACTGGTGGGGAGGGGCGGCTGGAGCACTCGGGGGGTGCAGAGAGGAGACACCAAACCCACCGCCCTGGGGACAGCTCTGGGTGCCGCGGGACGGCCAGCGGCCGGGACGAGGACGGTGCCGCTGGGAGGGGGATGGACCCTGCTAGATAACGGGTCCCCCCCGTGATGGTGGAGCTGGGGGGGGTCGCCTCTGCCTCGGGAGGGGCGGGGGGTGGCTTTGGTGGTCCGGGAGGGCAGCGCGATGCTGCTGCCGAGGCCCCTCCGGTTCCCCACAGGGTGACGGCGCTGCCCACGCCGGTGTCACGCCCGCCGCTCCCCCCCAGCACACCGGGGCTGGAGGAGCCCCCCCGCGCCGTGCCCTGGTGCTGGGAATCTGCGATGCGGCAGAAACGGGGGAGGTCAAAAACACTAATGCTGAGCGGATGCTGGGGCAGCTCGGCACAGGAATCATTGGGGACGCAGTGGAGCAACCTCCACTCCGGCCTCTCAGCAACGCCGAGGGCTGGGGAGCGGAGCAGCCTGTCCCCCCCGCCCCGCCCCCTCCAGCTGCCTGGGAGAGAAAAGCCCCCCGGGAGGGTCACTGCCGTGCCCAGCCCCTGCTCTCTGCAGAGGATGCTGTGCTTTGCCCCAGCCCCGCTCCCTCCTCCCACCCACAAGAGCAGAGGCTCCAGGGCTGCGTGGGATGGGCCCCCCCGAGGGGGTGCACGCCTCGGCGGGAGGTGGCGGAAGCTCTTCCAGCAGTAGTGGGGGGACGCAGCTCGCCCCTCCAGCCCCGCAGACGCTGCTCAGCAGCCACAGGCTTTGCACTTCATCTGCTCTTTGCAGCTCTTGCCAAGGCTCGGATGTTCTGACCAACAGAGGCACGGCGGCTCCCCCCAGGGCAGCCCCTCAGCCGGGGGCTGCAGGCTCCTCTGCTCGACATTGCCCCCACAAACACCCCCGGGGCCAGGGGCTCCCACGCAGCAGGACCTGCTGGGGGTACTGGGGAGAGCGGGGGGCACCCCGGCACCAGCCGAATCTTCCGCTCAACACACTACTCTGGAGGGACAGCACTCATTCCTCTTGAATGGGAGATTATTTTCATTATAGTTACTCAATTCTTAAAGCCCTTTAGTGCCATCTGACACGGGCATTAACGCTCCCTTCCAGCCTGCAGATTGAGAGGTTACTGGGGAGGGGACACACACCAGGTACCCCCAGTCGCTGTGCCGGTGCGAAGGCAGCGCCTCTCCCTGAAGGGGTTAACTTCTCACCAGCACCTTTCCTAGACCTGAATTATTAATTTTCTTATAATCTGCCCTTGGGCACCCTGCAGCCCCTACAACGCTCCCACATTAAAGAAACATGTGCTCCCTCGCTGGCTGCGCTGCTTTGATGTTGAACATGCGTGAAACACTCTCCAAGGGAGGAATTTGTACAAAAATTCATCAGACGATTGAGATATTGCAGATAAGCGCATGGGAAGAGCGCCCAGCCGATAATCCTGTTACAGCACCGATCCCTCCCTCCAGCGTGCGCAGGAGAGCAGGGCACGTCCCGGGGAAATATCTGCCTGCTGCAGCTCGCGGGGACGTGGCGGGCACAGCCCGGGCTCTCCTTGGTGGCTGGAGACTGACGTGTGCGCAATCCTGGCCTCCAGCCACCCATCGGCATAGAAACAAACAGCTTGATTTGGCAAAACCCCCAAGTGCTGGCTCTTGTGAGGAGGGGTGCGCGCTCCCCCTCTTCCAGCTGCTGCCGTGGGCTGAGCGGCTGTGTCCGCAGGCCGGGAGCCGAAATCCTCCAGCGCAAGCAAGCACCCACTCACCAAAACCCCCGATGGGGCTCACGGGACGGGGGGCAGTGGCGAGGGTCACTGCTCCCCTCCCCAACCCCCGGCAGGGCTCACGGGGTGGAGGGCAGTGGCGAGGGTCACTGCTCCCCTCCCCAACCCCCGGCGGGGCTCACGGGATGGGGGGCAGTGGCGAGGGTCACTGCTCCCCTCCCCAACCCCCGGCGGGGCTCACGGGGCGGGGGGCAGTGGCGAGGGTCACTGCTCCCCTCCCCAACCCCCGGCGGGGCTCACGGGGCGGGGGGCAGTGGCGAGGGTCACTGCTCCGTGCGGCACCGGGGAGCTGGGGGACGGGTGGGCTGCGAGCGCGTCTCCAGCTGCAGCTTGACGTGTCGGAGCCGAGCACAGAAACTCTTCCAAGTGCGCAGCCTGGCATCGGGATGCTCCCGTGGGACCGCTCCACCTTGGCCCGGCGGCAGGTCCCCTCCCCACCCCACAGCCTGCTCCTCGCCCCCCCGGGGAAGGCACAGCCAGAATCCCACCGGCAGCGGCAGAGTGAGCCCGGCTGCTGCAGGGGAGTCAGTCCCCAGCTCCCTGCCCGCGGCCGAGGGGGCTGTGCCGTGCCACACCGTGCCATGCTGTGCCATGCCATGCTGTGCCATGCCATGCCATGCCGTGCTGTGCCACGGGTGCACACAGCTGACAGCCACCACCGGCTCTCCCCGGGTGGCCCAGCACTGCCAGGCTCAGCAGGACTGCGGGCGGCAGCAGGAGATGAAAGCTCAAGCAAAGCTACGCGGGGGTTTAAGCAAAACTGGGTCAAACACGCGAGAAGCCGAGGTGTGAGGAAGATGAGCAGCTCTCCCTGGCCGAGGGACGATGCAGCAGAAGCCTAGGACGGGGGGACACCCCCGCCGAGCGCCGCACGGCCGGTGCTTTGCGGGGGAAGCCCCGGCCCGGGACGGCCCCGCTGCCCCCCCCAGCCCGCACGGCTCGGGACGCACGGCGTCTGCAGTGGGGGAACGTCATCCCGGGGGACCGGGGGCCAGGCCCCACGGCCACCACCCTGCGCTAAGGCAGACTTGGACTTAATGATGGAGCAGCTGCCTTTAATAAGTGTTTATGTTCAAAGAATTTACACCAGTGCTCGCAGACAGCTAATGAGGGACATTTCAATGCATAAAAGCGGTGTGAACACAGTAATTAACTTTGTTGCTGATTCATTTTTTAATCATTTAAATGCTCCAGAGATTTGCAGTGTCCTTTAAGTCAACAAAATCCTTTCCAAAGGGCACGCTGCTGACGCCCTTCGTGCACATGAGCTCATGTGCAATCCCATCTTCCTAAATAACTGTCCAACACCGAGTGAGGGCCCGGTGAAGCCCGAGGCCAGCGTGGCCAGGACGCGGCGGGAGGTGGGGGCTTCCCGGCGCCGTGCCCGGCTCACCGGCCCTGCTGCTACCGCTGCGTGGGGGCAGGCAGCCCCGGCCCGGCACGAGCCCACCCGCAGAAAGGCTGGGCTCTCCCCACCTCCCATTCCCAAGGCAACTCCTTCCACAGGTGAAACTTCAAAATTAATTAAAAAAAAAAAAACAAAACCAAAAACAAACAAAAAAAAAAAAACAGCTAATATGCCGCAGCAGCCGCAGTGATTCCCTAATTAAAAGCTCGTGTCAGAGATATGTTGCCCACTCGGTGACCCTTCCCAGGGGTGTGCGAAGGGACGGGACAACGCGCTGGCACCAAGAACAAACCACGCCGACCCTCGGCGGGTCCCACGGACCCCACGTCACGCGCCGGCGCTGGCACGGGGTGACTCCAGCTGGGAGAAGCTGGGGAAGCAGCTGGGACAGGGACATCGCGCCGAGGGCCCGGGGCCGCAGACACCCACCTCCCGCCGCACAGAGCGGGCGCTGCCGGAGGGTCTCGGGCACTGCCTGCCCCGGGGGAAGCCCCCAGCCCGGCAGCAGCCACCACAGACAGCACCTCCACGGACACCCGAGGTCACCGGGCACCGGCTTGTCAGCTCCACGAGGCGTGCGCGCCCGCGGCCGTGCCAGGTTACGAGCTGGATTTGGTGCTACCGAAGGGCAAGTTGGAACCAACTGCAGCATTTACGAACAAGGTCACGGAAGACAGCGCAAGAACACGCATCGTTAACACCGACGGCTGGGCACCCTGCGTGGATTTGCCTCCCTGCGCTTCTCCCAGCTCCCGGGCAGGGGAAGCCCCCTGAGCGAGGGTCTCCACGGCACCACGCCCCCCCGGAGCAGGGCAGGGCAGCACCGCTGCCCGCAGGCAGACGTGGCAAGGCTGTGACCAGGGAACACGCTGCCTGTGGGGCAGCTCTGCACACAAAAGTCTGTGCCGGAGGTTTCATACCCCCTCCTCTGAGCCAGGGCGCTCTCTGAAGTCAAGGAAATTTCAAAGCATCCTTGAAGCTTGCTGCCTTCCTCTCTTCTTGCTAATTAACTTTAGCAAAATGCACTGTCAGTCAAGCCCACAAAACAGCCCGTGTTGTTGGGCAAAGCCTAATGGGCTCCCATTTGTGTGTGAGCCAACCTGGCCATTAGCAGAGAGCAATTAGCCAGGCGGAGCGCGGGGGGTTTGCGCGCTCCCTCCTCTCCCTCCCCGCAGGCCGGGGTGCTGGCGCAGCGATGCCCATGGGGTCTGCTCCCCCACAGGGCCCACCAAAGGTGGGGGGCATGGGGCAGAGCTCCGGCAGCGCGGGTGCCCCCGGGGACCTGTTGCACCGGCCCAAGCGCCGTCCCTGGGACAGGATCGAGGCCGGTGGACCCGTGCGGAGCCGGATGGGCTCCCCCTGCACCGGCACCCGGCTCCGGGGCACAGCGGGGGCCTGCGGGCATGAGCCCGGCTCAGCCTGCAGCCGGGCAGCTGGGAAAAGCCCCTCTCTGAAAATAATGCTGGAGCATCTGACAGGGTTACTCAGAAATCCTATGGAGGAAAACTGCACCCCGAGATGGTGTAATGAGAGTCACTGCTCCAAGTCAACTGCAAATTAAACGACACCGTCTTCCCCGTGTTCTGGAAAATATTGAAGGTTATTGGCACACGCTACCTGCAGCAGGAAAAAACTCTGTATTGAACATTTAGTCCAGGATTGGTAATGAATCGATATTCCCCAGTAGCTGGCTGTTTGGTTTCAGTTCTCTTAAAACAGATCTTGCTAAAAATACCTTTCCTGTAGTGTATCTGTAGCTAATGAGGTGGATTAGAGAGGCTGATGGGAACTGGAAACGGCACGGGCGTTTTGGGTCTGAAGCCGGCGAGCAGGCAGCCCTGGGGCAGGGGTCTGGGGATGAGCAGAGGGGTCTGGCTCTGCCCAGCGTGCAGACCCCCGGAGCGGAGGGAGCCAAGGCTGCCCGGGGCGACGGCAGGAGCTGAGCCAGGAGGCACCAGGAAAACAGCAGCTGTGAGCAAGCATGACATTTGGAGCTGCAAGGACAGGCGGAGCAGGAGATGTCCCCTCCCGCTGATTCTGCCACCTCCTCGTCAGACCAACTCCGGGCCAGGGGAAAACATGGAAAAACAGGACCTGATGTTTTCGGAGCATCAGACGGGCTCAGCTCTCACGCTGCTCTCAACTCGAAGACCTGCTTGGTCCCTCCACTCTGGCACAAAACGGGCAGGATGGAGCCGGATCGGGCGCTCAGCCATCCAGCAGCCCGGCGCTCCCGCAGGCTGGGTCCCCGCTCCCGACGGGGAAAGCCTTCGCCTTCCCGAGGGGCCTGTGCTCCGGGCTGCCTGCAGACACCCCACCGCCCCTCTCCGGCTGTAGCTGGGGACGGCCTCCCCGCCGCGGGGTCCCGCCGGGGCAGCCCCTCACAGCCGGCTCTGCCCGTCCCCAGGACACGGCCGCCGGCACGACCCTGCTCTCCCGCTCCCCGGCTCTTGGCAGAGCGACAGGAGCTCATCACGCTGCGGGTTAGACCTGCTCCGCATTTAATTGCTCCACTTGCAAGGAGAAAAATCAATTCCACGTTTTATACATTAGCAACCTCTGTGCTTAAGTTTTGGCACATTTGTTAGGTTAAAAAAAAAAAAAAAAAAAAAGTGATAAAACCAGGGAAGTGTCATTTAATTGTTTTAGCTGAACTAATTCGGAGGCTCTGCTGCTCCGGCATGATCTCTCCATCGATCCGGACGCAAAGCCAGGCCCCGGGCAGCCCACTGCTCACCCGGCCGCGCTCGGCAGCTGCCTGTCACCACTGCCACTCGCCGTCACGGGCTGCGTCCCCCCTGGCCACAGACGAGTCCCTCTTCACGTGGAGGAGCCCAGGCTGAACCACGGCTGCTCGGCGCTTGCTGCCGCAGCCCCTCGGTGCCAAAGCGTGTGCGGGAGGGCGACACAGCACCCGTCTCCCAGACCAGCACCACGCTGGGTGCCTGCGGGTGCCCTTACATGCCCCAGGTGGGGTCTGTCCTGGGGCGCAGCCCCTTCCCTTCATTCAGACGGGCACTGGGAAGCGCTGCCCTGGCCGGGCTCTGTGGCAAGGAGCGGTGCCACGAGGTTCGGTCCAGCGCTGCCAGCGAGGCTCCCAGCCCCGGGCTCCCCGCACCGACCGTGCACACAGGAAGCACAAAAGCCTGGAGAGCTCACAGGGCCAAGGGCTGCGTGGGGGGACCCCAGCTGAGGACTGGGGGGGGCTGCTTCCCAGCCAGGTGCTGAGCACACGCAGCTCCCCTCGGGGCAAGGGGCTCAGCCAGGCCCCACGTCCTGCTCCACCGCCTGTCCTGCTACTCTGGATGCACTGCTGCTCCTGTCCCTGCACGCTGGGATCGCAGGGCTGCTCCCAGCTCTTTGCTTTTGTGTGACAGTGTCTGATGGCCAGGGTGGGGGGAATGACACAGACCTGCCGAGGGGCAAGAGCAGGTACAGGGCACTGCCGCAGCTACTCTGCAAAGGGCAGGAGGAACTGGGCATGCTGCAGGACAGCATTAGGAGAGGGAGACAGCTTCAGCGAGCTCTACTGGCGCCTGTCCTGGCTCACCTGCCACCAGTACCGCTGCAAACGGAGCTGAACATTCCCAGCTGTGGGGTCTGCTGTGACCCGGGTTGCACAGGGGGCAGCAGACCTGCCCGTGCCCACAGACAGCCCTCCCTGGAGCACCAGCCCTGGGCCCAGCCCCGCAGCCGCACAGCTCCGACCCACTCACTCGCAGAAACCGGCATCGTCACACCACAGGCAAGACTCACGCCTGCCCAGCAAGGACACAAAGCAGGGCCCCAGCAGAGCTGGGAGCGAGCACCGTGTCACGGTGGTGCCTCCTGACACCCCCCCCCCGGCAGCTAACGCGCGCTGCCCTGCTCTGGGACAAGGGACATCTGCGCTGGGAAACCGCAGCCGCGATGGAGAGCCGAGGCAGCTGGGTGTGCAGCCCCGCGGGCTGCCTCCTGCCCCCCGCCACGGTGCTGCGACGCGCTGCCCGTGCCACGTGTCCTCTCCTGCTGCGAGCTCGCAGGCACCCAGGGCCAGACCGAGCCCTCCTCTGCCTCCCGAGGCTGATGCTCGGCACAAGCCCCGCGGCCCTGCCCGAGAGCAGCCCGGTGCTCCTGCAGCACTGCACCACGGCGCAGCGGGTCAGGCCCCGCAGGGAGCAGCCTGCAGCAGCGAGCGCGGGGCCGCGGGCAGGGGCAGAGCCCACGGGTGCTGTGACCCGCTCACACGCACTACTCGCTGCCTCTCCGCGGGCACCCCCGAGCTCCTCGCAAAAGCCTTTACCGGAATTAGAATCCCACCCTCTTCCACTGGACGCACGCGCTTGCTGGTCTCTGCGGATGAGGAGAGATCTCGGGGAGACCCGCGCTCGGCCGAGCCCAGAGAGACACGACGGCGGGGCCGGGGGCTGCCGCTCTCCCAGAGCTGCCGAGAAGACCTGACGGCCGGAGGGCTGGGGCTGCGGGGAGGGCAGCCGTGCCGTCCCGTGGGGCTGGTCGGTCCCTCGTGTTTTGGAGGGCCCCCTCGCGCAGACGAGTGTTTCCCCCGACGGGATGGGAAACCTGTTACCGGGTCCAGGGCCGCGTCCCGGTCCCGGGCGGTCGCAGCCGCGGCGCTGGCGTGGGCCCCAGCAGCCATGCTCCCGCGGCCGGCAGCGACGAAGCCGCGCAGGGCTGGGGCACGGCTGCCCCCCCGCTCCGCTCCGCAGGGCGAGGAGGAGGAGGAGGAGGAGAAGGAGGGGAGGGGGAGCACCCCCCGAGCGCGGCGGGGCGAGGCTCCGCGCAAGATGCTCCCGCTGGGACGTGCCGGGACCCGCGGAGACCCGAGACCCGCGTCCCCCGGGAGGGGGGGAGGGCTGGGGCGATGGAGCTGCCGCCAGCCAGGGGGGTGGGGTGGGGTGGGGTGGGGTGGGGGGGCGGGGGGTGCCCTCACCTGTACCACTCCAGCCCGCGGTCGTAGTTCCTGTCGAAGAAGTGGGGCTCGGTGCCCAGGGCGCGCACGTCGGGGTGCACCCGGATGAACTCCAGCACGGCGCGGGTGCCGCCCTTCTTGACGCCCACCACGATGGCCTGCGGCAGGCGCTTGGAGCCCGGGCGCGCCGGCCCCGGGGGGCTGCCCGGCCCGGGGGGGCTGCCGGCCGGCGGCGCGGGGGGGTCCCGCGGGCGGCGGGCGGGCGCGGCGCTGCCCGGGGGGTCGGGGGGCGGGGGCGGCCGCCCGCACGGCCGCGACTTCTGCAGAAGTTTCTTGGCGGCGGCGCTGCGGGCGGGGGGCGCGCAGCGGGCGCGGGGGGCGGCGGGGCCGCCGCAGCAGCAGAGGAGGCTGTAGCAGAGGTAGGAGCAGGAGAGCGACAGCGTGAAGAGGACGAGGACCCTCCGCGCCAGCCGCCGGGACGGAGCCGGAGCCGCAGCCGGGGCGCGCCCGCTCGGCGCCCTACGCGCCATGGCTCCATGGGGCCGCGCCGCCGGGCATGGCCCCGCGCCCTGCGCGGCCGCTCCGGCATGGCCCGCGGCTACGCGGCGGCGCGGCCGGGATGCCCCGGGGGGCCGCGCCCGCCGCCCCGGCCCCTGCGCGCCCGCGGCCCCGCCGCCGCGGCTCCCATCCCCGGCGGGCGCGGCTCGGCGCTCGGACGGCGGCGGCTCCGGCTCTCGCCTCCGCGGGAAGTGCCGGGGCAGAGGCGGCTGCGCTGCTATTTAAGGGGCCGCCTGACGTCAGCTCCTCCCGGAGCCCCCGCGATCGCACGGCGGCCGCAGCCTCCCCCGGGCCGGGGCCGGGCCGGCGGCACCCGCCGCGCAGAGCCCTCCCGCCCGGGACGGGACCCCCGCCGGCTCGGTCCCAGCATCCCGGCCCGGGCAGCCCCGAACCGCCCCGAGCAGCGGTGCGGGGCCGGGGGCGCCCGCGTCTGCCCCCCGCAGGGACAGGCGGGCCGGGAGCGGAGCGTCCCGCAGCCCCACCGCGGAGTGGGGCGGGGGAGGGAAGCAGCAGCCGGGGCCGGAGGGGGCTCGCAGCCGGGCACGGGCACAGCTGGCTGCGTGGCCGTGGGCAGTGAGCCCGGCCAGCCCCCGGGGACCCTCCTTCCGCGGGGCCGGGGGCGAGGAGGGGCAGCCCCGGTTTCTGTCCTCAGCAGGGGCGGGAGGAGCAGCCCTCAGCGGTGCCGCCGGTGCGTGCGAAGGAAAGGCTTGAAGGCGATGCAAGAATTCACTTTCTCTGCCAGGCTGGGGATGCTCAGCCTCGCCTGTGTGGTTTGCGACGCCCCACAAGCAGGCTGACCCCGGGGAACCGGGAGGCTGTTGCAGGGTGCGGGTGCAGATTGTTGCTCCGTCCCCACCCCTCTGGCTCCCTCTGCTTGGCACGGCTCCTTCCTGACAGCCCGGGCTTCTGCTTGGCTGCTCATGCTAAAGCCAAAGGGCTGCGCGCAGCACCGCTTCAGCATTAACAGTCATCGTCCCTGCTTTCTCAGCACAGAAAGCTTGTTCAGCTGCAGAAAACTACTTGTCTTATTATCATCCTTCTTCCCAAGTAACAAGGAGAGACAGGCAAGAAGTGCCAGCACAACACAAACAAGGATGCTGCAAGCTCCCTGGCAGCCAGTCCAGGGTGGGTATGAGGTGTCCTCTCGTGCAGCGCCCAGGAACTCAGTGCAGATGTAAAGAAAGAGGGAAGAGACAGCTGAAAAAGCAGTGCTCTCGGCAGCCTTTCACCTGTGCTGGCGTGGGAGCAGTGGGATTGGAACTCCCTGGGAGTTTAAAAATAGTTTCTTAAGGAAGAAAGAGTCTGCTGGCTCAGGAGAGCTGTGGAACTGGAGGACAGGAGCCTCATCACCCTGACGTGCTGAAGTGACCCACAGGGGTTTCGCCTTTGGGGCATTTGGTGCTGCGTTCGCCGCTCTGTGTGACAGCAGCTTCTGCGGGTCAGGGTGGGGAGGCAGAGCCCAGCACCCAGCGCCAGCCCCGAGGAGCCAGCAGCACCCGGCTGTTCCAGGCTGGTGTAAGCTCACCCACGTCTGGGACTTCCACGGGGCCATACGCCCTCCACCTGAGCCGAGGCACTGACAGAGCCCACGGGGCTTCAGCCCCTCAGCCGGGGACGCTGCCCTGCCTGGGCAGCAATAGCAGGGCAGGAGCACGGGAGTGGGGGTACCCGAGGGGCCGGGCATCAGCAGGCTCCCCTTCCAGCGGCGGGAGGTGTCCATCCCTCAGTTCCGCTCCATGACAAACTGCCAAATCTGTGGAAAAGTTGCTTTTTCCATTTTTAGCCGTTTTATTGCCTCCATGTGGTGATCCAGCCTCGGCAGCAAACACATTGCTTAAGCATGAACATTAGAGGCGTCTGGATAAATAAAGCTGGTGTGGATGCCTAGACACCCCCAGGTTTCTCTGCTCGCAAGGGAGAAATGTTTTGTAAAGCTGACAATTTTCCTTTCAGTCTTTGTATCTTTGCAGGGCACGTCTTTTCCATGACATGTTTGCTGTTTACACCCCACTCCACATAAACAACAGCTTTCTGGCGCTTTCAGCGCACTGCCGGCCCTGCCGCCTGTGCTAACAGGAGCCCGGGGAGCGGGCCCCGAGGGGGATCCCCCCGCAGGGGGGGAACCAGGCCCCGTGCCGCTGCCAGAGCTGCCCTGGCACCGCGGGAGGAAGGACCCCCTGCACCACACCGCTGCCGGAGCTGCCCCTCTCCACAGCAGCGCCTGGCAGCACGGGGCTGCAGGGCCGGCTGGGAGCCCTGGAGCAGGTTCTGCCTCCCCCCTCCTGTCCCCTCCCCATCACCTATTTCTGAGCTGGCACTGCATTTTGCTCCCAGCCTTACAACTTCCTCTCCTTTGTCTTCTTTTCTCCACCTCCATTAGCCCCTTTTCAGGGTCCCACCAGTGCCCCCCCTTCTTCTCACCTCTCCTGGGTTCCTGGCTTTCTTCCCAAGTTGTTCTTTTCCATCTGTCCTCCTTCATCGCTCCTGTCATCTCGATCTCCCTACTGGGGTGGGATTTGCCGAAGCAGCTCAAGACCCCACCGTCTTGCCCAGCATTAACCCTGAAGGCCCCTCCCAGAGCCCTGTCCCTCCCAGGCCAGTTGCAGCTCACTGCACGGCCCTGGGTGCTGGTTTGCCCCAGGACAGTTTCTCCAAATGCCCCTTGTGCTCCTCCCTTCCCAGAGCAGCGCCCAGCTCGTGGCACCATGGGGGCTGTGGCTGGACAGCACTCATGACAAAAACACCGTGGAAGGGATTTGGAGTTTGTCCTCCTCCCTCAGCCCTTTTGCCTTGCTTCCCCCTCCAAGGCTCTGATCACCCCAGGCCACAAACCGACAGCAGGGATGAACCGCTGCTGAGGGGCTCCCGGCTCAGCGGGGTCACCAGGGCGGACCCGGTCCGAGGGCTCATCCCGAACACAGGGAGCGGGCGGGCAGGCAAAAAGAGAAAGACTGCAGAAGTGTAGGGATCAGAAGATTTTTACAGAAATACACAAAGAAAGTGTGTTAGGAGCACATGAAACCTACAGGAAAAAAATGGAAGCAATAAAATGCATACTGGAAATAGCAAATAAGATTAAAGGTGGTATTCTGCCCTTGATGTCTTCAGGTTGTAGGCAGAAGAGATCAAGGTTAGAATCTATTTCCATAGCCAAAAAGAGCCCTTGGGGCCAAAGTGTCATTGTTAATCCAGTTTTCTGTGTCTAATATGTATGTCATTAACAACCTTTTGATTCTGGGCTGACAAACTTCCACCTTTTGTTGTGCTGGGAACTGAAGGCGGAGCAGTACATACATGTACCTGGACAGGGAGATCTTCAGTGCCACGGGGCAGCTGGGGCTGAGCTGCTCCAGCCTCACGGCCCTGGCCATGTCCTTGAACACCTGCACGAAGCCTCCACTGCAGAGTCTGCTGCTCGAGTGCCTCCCTGTTCTCCCGGTCCTGGCAGGAAACCTGGAGCTGGAAAAAGGACATTTCAGTGTTCTGCAGCCGGGAAGCGGAGGAGCGAGGGACGCAGCCGAGCCAGAGCCGTGGGCAGCAGCAAGGGGCCAGGAGGGTGCAGGGATGGGGGTCGAGGCTGATGGAGCTCCGAGCCCTGCTGCACGTCCCCTGGGACCACTGTGGGCACAGCGATGGGGTGCATGCCAGCGGGACCTGGCCGTTCCCAAACACTGGGAGCACGCTGGGACTGCTCCCTCTCCAGCCAACGCCAAAGGCTCTGGCATCGCTGCAGCAGCCGTCAGCACTCAGGCTGTTCCCCCCCCCGGCTCCTCCTTGGCACAGCCCCCGCACCAGCCCGGCCCCAGCAATGCGGAGGATGGAGGTGATGTTGAGTCCCATCAGCTGGTGGCACTTGAGCTGCCCTGGCCTCGGAGCGGCTTCCGAGGGCTGATCGCAGCTCCCGCAGCCCCTCAGCTCACCACCATGAACTCGGCACGGGCTGGCAGGTCTCCCAGCTCTCAAGTGTGGGGTCTCCTAAGGGCAGCGGGGGCCAGAAGTGCCTGTCAGACAGCAGGGTGGAAGCAGAGACTTTCCGAGCTGCCTGGAATGGAGTCTGAAACTCCCGTTAAGCCTCATTAATCAGTTGGAAACGCACTGTATTCTGAATAAGGCCAGAAACAATAAATTTAATTTTGACTCTGACTCAAGCTACTTTGGTCCTAATTCTGAGCCTCTTGCCCAGCCGGAGCAGCCAGCCCTGACCATGCTGCACAAACTCATTTGATTCTGAAATGCATTTTTAAGCAGGATGGAGTGGTGCTTAAAAGCTAAATGGCTTCCCCCAGCTGTAATCACTGCTAGCAGAGTCCTGGAATGAAAGGGATAAAGTCTGGGGGCGGGGGAGGTTTTAATCTCACTGAGTAGATTACAGAGATTACTGCAATTTAATCCTTGCGTATCTGTCACTGACGCTGCAAAGCCCGTGACTGGAGGTGGGCAGGGGTGCGCCAGCACCCTCCGAGCTCCTGCCCCTCGTAGCGGGTGGCCGTGCCACAGCCCGGCTGCTCCCGCCGGGATACGGTCCAGCGCCGGGATGGGGCTCAGCGCCGCAGCGGGCAGAGAAGCATGCCGGGGCAGGCTGACCCCCCCGTCCCAGCCACGGCTGACCGGGCAGAGGCAGCAGCTGATGTGGGACAGGGGCCGAATCCTGCCCGCGGGGCTGGGCACCTCCTGCCTGCGCTGGGGTTGGAGGTGCCCAAAGGCCCCGAGGAGGGAAGGGGAAGGGCCCGGGGAGCTGGCAGAGCGAGGGTGACCCACCGGCTCCACATGTCCCAGCCCCCCAGGGCAGCTGGAGCACCATTCCTGCCCCCCCGAAGGAGCCAGAGGCAGCCCTGGGTGCTGGGGGGCTCTGGGCGGCCGCGCCGGAGCCGCTGCACGGGCAGCGCGGTGCAGAACGCGGTGCGGCGGGCAGAGTTCATCTGCAGGCTGCGGCAGGCAGGGACCCTGCCACCACCCCCTGCTCCTCGTCATTACACCATCACGCACGAAGCTCTCCCAGGCTCTCCGCAGCGTCTGCTTAGGTTAAATCTCATTATCATTCCTTGGGGATCACAGGGGCAGGAGCTAGTTCTCCAATAACTAGAAATATCTCTTTGGCTCACAGACCTTCACAATTATATTTAACTGCAAATGAGGAATCTGTACTCAAACACAAGCTGGTATTTTTTTTTTTTAAAGCTTGTTTTCAGTGTCACCTCATGTTCAGCCCAGCTCTTCTATAGCTTTATAACCCCATCCTTGCCTTACGTAAACTCTAAGGCAGAAAATAAGAAGCAAGCTGCCCCATTCACACAGAAAGGAGCCAACTGGGTAATTCACACTCACTCCCAGCACTGCTGTGTCCTCTGGCACCATCACTGCGTGGAGGAAGGCCTGTCCTCTTCTTCCTCAGTGCACTGGGGAGACCCTCTCCGTGTGCCAGGAGGGGTCAGTCCCTACGTTGGAAGCCACAGGCTGGCTAAAAAACCACAGAACACAGGAGAGCAGGGTGTGCTGGCAGAGGGCTCAGGCTGCCCGAACGCTGCTGCAGGGGGTGCTGCCCCCCAGCCCCAGAGGGGTCCCCACGATCACCCCAACAACCTACCTGCACCATCCCCTGGGGGGCTACTGGGCACCTGTGAGGGGCTTCCTCCTCTTCTGGGTAAACAGCCCAAGGGCTCTTGGTG
The DNA here is from genome assembly GCF_018691265.1 of Tyto alba. NCBI lineage: Eukaryota > Metazoa > Chordata > Aves > Strigiformes > Tytonidae > Tyto > Tyto alba. The sequence goes on along the minus strand of NW_024881302.1, from coordinate 682,030 downwards.
CTGGGGGGGCCCTGGGACCCCCCAGGCACAGCACAGGGTACCCACCTGAGCTTTTCCCTGCCCACAGGGAGACCCAGGCAACACCAACCCCACTCCTGATACACCTGCACTGCTGGAAGCTTTTAAACCCTTGCCCACCCCCGATTTAAACATCCTGACTAATCACCTGGATGCTCCTCACCTGGGGCTGGGGGGGAGGGGGCTGAGGAGACCTGCACCCCCAGGGTCTCTCCGTGGGGATGCTCGGTAGGGACCTGGGTGTCAGGAGCCCGGGGAGGGAGGGAGCGGCTGTACCAGTCACAAGAGGTTGTGACAAGCAGAACAGCAGAAGCTTCTGTGGCAGCTTTGCACTAAAATTAACTTACTTGAAAACAGTTTCTGGTGCGTTTCCACAGGAGCCTGAGCTGTGAGTGAGTGCAGCACATGGGTGGGAGCGAACAAGTGAAGCGCTCCCCATCCCGGCGAGCTGCAGGCAGGGACGTGTGGCGTGTGCAGGCAGCTGCGGGCAGAGCATGCAGGCAGCATGGAGCATGCAGGCAGCTGCAGGCAGAGCATGCAGGCAGCACGGAGCGTGCAGGCAGCTGCGGGCAGAGCATGCAGGCAGCACGGAGCGTGCAGGCAGCTGCGGGCAGAGCATGCAGGCAGCGTGGAGCATGCAGGCAGCTGCAGGCAGAGCATGCAGGCAGCGTGGAGCACACAGGCAGCGTGAGGCAGCCGGATGCTGCCAGCCCAGGCGCGCAGGAGGGGGCTGTGGGGCTGGACCCATCCTGCCCCACACGATGGGCCATGCCTGGGGCTGGGCTCCCGGCACCTCGTACTGCCTGTCCTCTCCTCCCTGCAAACCCACCGGCATGGACACCCCTCTCCGGCTGTTGGGAACAGCCGAAAGCAGCTGGCGGTGGCGTTGCAGTGTCCTCTGCGCAGGAGGTGGCAGCTGTGGTGGTGGGGGCAGAGCGGGGGCTCCCCCGGCCCCGCTCCCTCCGGCAGCTCTGCTGGGCAGCGCGGCTGAGGACCCAAAGCTGCCTCCGGCCCGACCTCCCCTGCCGTGAGGACCGATCCCCATCACGGCCAACGCGAGCTCAGGGGAGTAGATGGACCCAAAGGAGAGGCTCCGTCTGCTTTTGCGTCACTCGGTTATGGCAGCCCCCGCCGAGGGTCCCGGGGGCACGGGCTGCCCTGCGCCTCTCCGCACCGGGTGCCCGGGTGGGCAGGAGCGAGCGAGGGCAGCGCCCGGGGAGCCGCGAGGAGCCAGCGGGGGCTCGTGGTGGCCCGGCTGCTGAGGGATGCTCGTCGGCCAGCCCCGAGCCCCCAGCCCCGAGCCCCCAGCCCCGATCCCCCAGCCCCGAGCCACGCCGGTGCCGCGCATGCCAGGCTGGTGCTCTACCTGCCGGCGCAGCCGACGGCTGCAGAAGACACTTTTCCTGCAACCTTCAGATCAGAAGCCCTCTCCAGCGGGAGCACTTTGAAACACCCTGCCTTCTATTTTTAATGGGATTGAAAAGAGAACAAAACCATTTAAGAACTTGAGGAATCAAAGCAAGTGTCCCCACGTCACACCCAGCGCTCACAGCTATATCCTGATTAATGACAAGAAAGAGAGGGGAAACAATATTTAATCACACCCTGTTTATATTGGAGCCAAAAATCAAAGCACTGCATTCCTCTTTCATGAGAAAAACGAGGTGGGCATTTCCCCTCTGGTGATTAAGTTCCCCGCTACGAGCACATCAATTTCCATGATTTGGCACGGGGTCCTCTATCACACCACAAACGAGGGCTTCCTTAGCAACAAAATATTACAAACGCCGAGCCAGATCCATACACAAGACACCGACGTACATCTATCATTTTGTCTGGATTATCTCAATATGCTTCTCCTTGGGGAGCTGGAGATAAAGCAGTTGCAGCCAAACCACCGTTAACGATTGGCACGGCTGCAGCAGCCCTCAGCCGAGGACGCCGCGGTGCTCCAGCCGCCGGCCCCCAGCCCCGTGGCCCCGCGTGTGCGTGGCCGAGGCGGAGCAGAGCGCGACGGCTGCGGTGGGCTGAGCCCAGGGGGCCGGACCCGGGACCCCGCGGGCCGGACCCCCACGCTGCCGGCAGCGATGCCGCGGTGCTGTCGCCGGCCAGACCCTCGGCAGGAGCCGGGTCCCGCCTTGCTGCGGCCGCGCAGACCCCCGTGCCGAGGAGGGGGCACGGTGAGCAGGGGGGGACACACAGCCCCGGGGGCCGGGGGGACCCCGGCTGCGCTCCCAGCCCAGAAAAGTGGGTCAGGCAGCACGTCGGCCCTGCGACACCCGCTCGCTGCCTCCCTCCTGCCCGCATTGATTTGCTCTGGTTTCCCTGATTAATTAATCTCAGGGAAATGCAAGGTCTGTTAATTACCCCTGATTAATTAGGGTGAACTTTTAATTGTATCCCTAAGCTGAGATGTGCTGTTCAATCGGCTCCGTAATTAGTGACCCAGCAATCTCTTTTAAACCAATTAGCCCAGTGTAACCAGTGAAACGAGCCGAGGTGCCCGCGCGGCGCTCCGGCACGGCCGCGCTCGGCTGGGCAGTGCTGGTGGGGACGGCAGAGCGGGCAGCGGCGGCCGCCAGCCTCGCACGGGGCCCCGTCAGCCGGGGCCATCGGGGCAGAGCTGGCCCCACGCCGCGGGTCCCACGGCCCATGGGACACGGCCCTGGGGTGCAGTGATGCCCAGAGGCTGCGGTGAGGGGCGGCCGTGCCCTCCCTGGGAGTTTCACGTCCCCGGACAGCTCCTTGGCGAGCTGCGATGTGCCTGGTTACAAACACAGCCCGGCTCCCATCCAGAGGCAGGGAGAGGCAGAGACTGATGCGCGTTAGAAAGTCCTTCCAGCCCTGTGATGGACTGGCAGCCCCCAGAGCTCACAGCCGCTGCAGAGGTGCCTCCCGGGCCCCCATGGGTGTCCCCAGCACGGGCACAGCACTGTGGGGTGCCCCAGTGGTGGCCGGAGCGGGGGGACGCGGTGCCTGGCAGAGGGATGGGGCACACGGGCAGCCCGTTGTCCCGCTCGCCCTTCCCCACGACGTCCTTCCATCCCTCTGCCTGGCACTCGCACGCTTGAGCAAAAGGGCCCTGGCAGGCAGAAGAAAACTTTCTTCCCATTGACATATTTTCATTATCTGCTGCAATTTAATATCCAGGTCAGGAAGCAGATGGAAACCAGCCCAGTTGTCCTGGCTAATGGGGACAGGAGCAGTTGTTTATGAGCGCTTGTTTACCGAGTCAATTAAACTGCGCTGACGAACCCCGGTGCTCGCCCCCTCCTGCCCCCGCGCCCGGCTCCTGGGGCGGCTCGGCGGGTCCGGCAGCGTGGGGGGGCGGCAGGGACACCCCGGGCCACGCCGGGAAACGGGAGCAGCACAGGCTCATCCCGGGGCAGGAGGAGGGTCCAGCCACAGTGACCCCCCAACTCAAACTCCCTCTGTGCTGGGGGGGGGCACACCTCAGCTACACCCGTGGAGATGCTCCAGCTTGTGCCGAGCAGGAGGCAGAGGTGAGGGGCTGCGCCGTGCCCCCAGCTCCGCTGTCAGGCTGGCCTGGGGGGCACCGCCGGCGTGGCACACAGCCCCCCGGGAGGGTCCTGTCCCCCGGCTCCGCACACTCGTCCTTCCCCCGCCTGCCCGGCGCCGCGGGCCCTGGGAGACTCCCGGCAGAGCCGCCCGGGGCCCAGGGAAGTCATTAGTAATTAATTTGGTTTCTAATCCTCTAATCCAGCTGCTCCTTGATTTGATAAGCAAAAAATCTGCTCTGGCCACATGGTCCCTGCTGTGTGTGACATCTCCCCTTGGAGGCACCGGCAAGGACGGGTGCCACCCCGTGCTCTTTGCATTGCGGCCCCAAGTGCAGGGGCCAGCCCCCCACACTGCTCTTCCCCAGGGCAGGGGACTCTGGGTCCCACCTGACTGTGCCGTGCCATGCTGTGCCAAGCCATGCCATGCCATGCCATGCCATGCCATGCCATGCTGTGCCATGCCATGCTGCGCCATGCCATACCATGCCATACCATACCATACCATACCATACCATACCATACCATACCATACCACGCCATGCCATGCCATGCCACGCCATGCCATGCTGTTCCATGCCATGCTGCGCCATGCCATGCTGTGCCATACCATACCATACCATACCATACCATGCCATGCCATGCCATGCCATGCCATGCCATGCTGTGCCATACCGTGCTGTGCCATGACATGCCCAGTTGCTGCAGCGGGTGCAGGGGACTGTACTGGCCTCATCCTGCTGGGTGCAGGCGCAGGACTAAAGGGGTCAGACCCTGGTCCCAGCCCAGAGCGAAGCGGCTGATGGGACCACGTGCCCCCCAGCTTGTTCCTTACTGGACCTGGACCAGGACAGTTCCCACCTCTGCTTCAGGGATGAGTCCAGGAGCCACCGCGCACCTCAGGGTGTGAGGAGAGGAGCCTTCCCTGTCCCACTGTCCCCTGTCCCACTGTCCCACTGTCCCCGAGGGGGTGGGCAGAGCCACGGACTGGCGGTGATCTGGTGGCAGAGGCTGTGAAACCACCCCTGCTCGTGGCAGAGCCGCAGTGCCAGCCCCGGGGCTGCGCTCCAACCTCCAGCGTACCCAGTGCCCCGGGCCCGGATTCCCCTCTAAATCAGCGCAGCGAAAGAGGAGCCGTGGGCCTGGGCTGGTCCCCGGCCCCGCTGGCACTGAGGGCACGGGGCCACGGGGCCCACGGGGACACTGGCCATAAGCCGATGGAGCAGTCAGCAGTGGGGCTGCGGCACACGATGGGATGAGGCAACATCGCAGATGAGAGGCCAAATCCTTCATTAAATCCCACATTAATCTCCAAGAACAGCGATGTCAAAAATCTTAGCAGCAAAATTAAATTTTGTAGCTGTATTTCAGCTGCACAAAATCAATATTAATTACAGTGAGAGAGACATAGCTGCGAGAGGGCCTGACCCAGTATTTACCTGCTGCAGTAAAACTCCAGCTTGGTAACTTGTTTATATAAAATAACTGCACATGTTTTTGTGGCAAACAGCTTCCAATCTGGCGGGGTGCGGGGACTGAATACAGATGTAGCCGGGATGGTGAACACCCCCGGCCGAGGGCAGCACCGGGGGGCCAGCGTGGCCGGTGCTGCGGCGGGGGCTGAGCAGGGACGGGGCAGAAGGCGGCTGTGGCCCCCGGGGAGGGCTCTGGGGGGGTGGTGGGCTCGGGTCTGGCAGCACCGCGCCCCGCCAGCATCGCTCCCCCCGCTCCCGGCCCCGGCTCCCGCGCCAGGGCTGTGTGCCCTCTGTGCTGGGCTCTGCTCCTCGGGGATTTGCTTTTGGCCAGAATGATCCTCAGGTCAGAGGGTTCAATCCTGTATTTAACCATATTTTCCTTTCGGTTACATTAAAGATGAGTCCTAGAGTGCCAAGAAAACCTGAGTGGGACCCCTCGTGTCCCCCAGCCCCTGGGCAGGCCGTCGCCTTCCTCCAGCAATCCCGTTTCACTCGTCCTGCTTTGCTCGGTTGTAACCAGAGATGAGCTGGAGCGTGCTCTGCAGCAGAGCCTGGCTGCCTGCGCTGCCCGCCCTGCCTGCCCTGGCCCACCCTGCTGGCTGGGCACATCTGGCTGGGCAGGGGCACATCTGGCCGGGCAGGGACCCCGGGGGCAGCCTGTGCAGGAGCAGGGGTGTCCCCGCACGCCCCGACCCTGCGGTGCCATACAGACGCTGTCTCCAGCGCCGGGGCCCCGGCCGGTCCCGCACGGGCCAGCCCTGGCTGCCTGTCGCAGGCTGTCAGTGTCACGTTAGGAGGTGATCCAGAACAGGGAGTTCGGGGGCAAAGGAATTAAAGTGGGAGGGAGAGTTTTAGTTGCAGAAAGAAGTCGGAGCCCGTAATCGGCCGGGTGGGTGACTGCCCGCTGTGGGCAATTCTCCGTATGTCAGATGGCATCAATCAAAATGCCACCTCTAAAACTGCCTCTGCGCAGGAGGGGAGCTGCTCTGCCCTTGTCCCCAGGGCTGCGCTGTGCCTCGGGCAGAGCCCCCCCCAGCTGCGGTGCCCCGGGACCCCCGGGTGCAGGGGATTGGGGCCAGGGCTGGGCTGGCACCGGCAGCCCCGCGTCAGGCTCCAGCGCTGGGGTCAGTGGCTGCGTCGTGTGGGGGGTCCCGCAGTGCCCTGCCCCGGCCCCCGGCCCCGCTCCGGGCACCGGGCGGCTCCTTCAGAGGCTGTAACAGGCTCCTGGGCTTATCCGCAGGCTCATCACGGGTAACGCTAATTGCTGTGAACGTTTTTAATTGTCAGAAATACAACGGGAGCGTGTTTCCCGGTGTGCTGGGTCAGGAGGTGGTGTCCGGTGAGTGGGAGGCCGGTCAATGGTCCCTTTGGTCCTGAGTCCACCCGCAGCATCTGCAGCCACAGAGACCTTCGGCAGCCCGTGCAGGCAGCCCGTGCAGGCAGCATGTGCAGGCAGCCCGTGCAGGCAGCATGTGCAGGCAGCCCGTGCAGGCAGCATGTGCAGGCAGCCTGTACAGGCAGCGTGTGCAGGCAGCCCGTGCAGGCAGCCCGTGCAGGCAGCATGTGCAGGCAGCCCGTGCAGGCAGCATGTGCAGGCAGCCTGTGCAGGCAGCATGTGCAGGCAGCGTGTGCAGGCAGCCTGTGCAGGCAGCCCGTGCAGGCAGCATGTGCAGGCAGCCCGTGCAGGCAGCCTGTGCAGGCAGCCTGTACAGGCAGCGTGTGCAGGCAGCCCGTGCAGGCAGCATGTGCAGGCAGCCTGTGCAGGCAGCATGTGCAGGCAGCGTGTGCAGGCAGCCCGTGCAGGCAGCATGTGCAGGCAGCCTGTGCAGGCAGCCTGTGCAGGCAGCCCGTGCAGGCAGCATGTGCAGGCAGCCTGTGCAGGCAGCCCGTGCAGGCAGCATGTGCAGGCAGCGTGTGCAGGCAGCGTGTGCAGGCAGCCTGTGCAGGCAGCCCATGCAGGCAGCCTGTGCAGGCAGCCCGTGCAGGCAGCCCGTGCAGGCAGCCTGTGCAGGCAGCCCGTGCAGGCAGCCCGTGCAGCAGCCTCGGCGGTGCCAGTCCTGGGTCCACAGGAGAGGGGAGCAGACTGGGAGCCGCGGGTCCCGGCCGAGCCTGGTGCACGGGCTGGAGCCCAGCGGCAGTGCTGGGCTGTGGAAGGGCCGGCGGGGATGAGAGGCTGGCCCTGGCCCTGGCCCTGGCCCCGGCCCTGGCCGCATCGCTCCTGCCGCATCCCGCTGCCTGGTACGCAATCTCCAGTGACTCACCTCCCGTCCGTGCTGGGCTGTGCTCAGCCAACATCTGTAGGGGTTCCTATAGAAACCTATTTCACGCACCGATTGTTTGAGAGTGCAGAGGTGAAGCGGCCCCTGCTCCGCGTTTCTGCGGGAAGAGAGCAGCTTTCCTGGAGACGGAGCAGCTGGAGCGGGGAGTGGAACGCTGCTGCGCTGGGCCGGGAGAAGGGCCGGGGCTGAGCCGTGCGGGTCACGCAGGGGCAGTGGGAGCCACGCGAGGCACGGGCCACGGCCACGGGCCCCGGGCCACCGCCGGCCGCCGAGGTGCCGCATCTCCCAGGGTCTCCCCACCGTCTCCTCCGCGCTGGCCCGAGGGCTTGGTCACAATTAGCCGTGAGGGGCTGCGCTGCCCGGGGCTCCCTGCCCTGCGTCCCCACGCATACGGTGTTCTCACTGTGCCAGCAGCTGAGCTAAACACTTTTGACTCTATTTATTACTAAAAAATTATGCAACTGGGTCGTGTTCTTGCTATTTTTTATGCATGAGCCAAGCAGCAAATTCCATTATTTAAAAAAACTGTTTTAGCTAGTGATGCACTAGACCACGCAAGTAAATGCCCAAAATAATTCCAGCTGACACCTTTATGAAGGCAGAGTGAAGTTTAAAGTCTACACAAGCCTTTCATTTGTAATCTCACATCCCTCCTAACTGCCTTCTGGGAGCTGCGCTTTCATCTGGCTCTTTAATCCCCTTTGCTGGCTGTGGCCGTGCCCCGTGGGGGTGCAGCCCCTGACCTCGGCGTGGGACGGTGCGTCGGGGGGGGACACGGGCTGGGGGGGCTGCTCTGCTCCAGCACCCACAGTCCCCCCGGAGACGGTGCAGGGGGAAGGTGCTGCTGCCTGCGGCGCCCGGCGCGGGTCGGGGTAGGGAACGCAGGCCCCCCGCCCGGGCGCTGCCCGTCGCCTTCCCTCCGCTCATTCTGCGACACCTTCCACTGCCGCCTCTGCCCGCGGCCGGTGCTCTGGCTGCGCTGGCGGCTTGCTCCGAGAGGCAGCGCGGCCGCAGTTAATCACACCAACCTGATTATTTCCAGCTCAATTCCACCCTTCGGCCTGACCTTGGTACTTTAATGAACAGGACGCTGAGATTTTTCTTACCATAAAAAATTTTGGTTGACCCCAAAAGTAAAAGATGACAAACAAACTGTGATATAAATAACCCGGCCTCTGGAAAAAAGCATTAAAGGTAACTTATCAATTAGCCCTTTTCTCACCCATAAGTCACTGTACTGTGGCATCTGACCCTGGCTAGGCTGACATTTCTATAACCCATTTGCCACCGTTCATGTATTAAATGGCTTCCAGTCACCCTAAATTTGGAGATTTTAATCTCCTATATTAAGTCAGTGGTTCTTAGTAATTCAGTGATTTTATTTTTATTGGCTTTGTAAATCAGAGTTACCCATGTCAGTGACCGTGGTCAGGGCGAGAAGCGTTTGTCTGTGAAATTGGGTTGACACAGACCATTGACTGTGATGATAACAGGTGATTTGCAGGGCTGGCTGGACAAGCCATTTACACCAAGCAGATTATAATATAACAATAAAAAAAGTTTCATTACTGGAAAAACAGTCAAAGCTACAACACACCCGGACAAAGGGGGCAGAGTGGGGAAGGGGTGCCCTCGCTCGGCCATGCTGGCGCTGGGCCCTGGGGATGGGGGCAGGACCCCTCGGGGACACAGCCGAGGGTGCAGGACGGGCTGATCGAGGAATAACGCCCGTAGCCTTGGCCTGCCTGGCCACGGTCTGTGCCCGCTGCCCGGGGGACAGCCCCGCTCCTGCCGCAGGACCCCCCCGCGCCCACGGGCCCCCGTGTCCCCCAGCCCCGCAAACGTCCGACCTGGAAGAAGAGGAACTCCCCGGCACTGAACATGCGCCGTTTTAAAGCCCTGTTGTGATTATTTAGTTGGCTTCAGGCTAAACATCGATTCCTGCAGAGAAGCGGGCGCCCGTGGGAAAACAACCTGTAATGAATGCGCTCGCCGGGCCACGCCGGCGCGGCTGCTGGCCACGCTCACGGCGCACACGTGGGCTCGGCGCGTGGGCACGGGCTCACATCGGCCTCTCCCCGGCTGCCCCGGGGGGTTTGTCCCCGGGGGGTTTGACCCTGGGGAGTTTGTCCCCTGGGGGTTTGTCCCCTGGGGGTTTGTCCCCGGGGGGTTTGTCCCCGGGCTCCCCGCGAGCGCAGGGCTGGGACGTGCCCGTCGTGGCAGTGCGGCTGTGCCCCGGCCCCGCGGAGGGGACGGGAGCCGGGGGCAGCACCCAACGGCGGGCACAAGCCTGGCGTGAGGAGCGGCTGCAGCGTGGCCAGCACCGAGGCACGGCTCCACCGGCACCGCAAGGCCAGCGGCACGGCTCGTAAATCTGAGGCCGAGCGGCGGCTGGAGAGGCGGAGGAGAGTGGTGATTAACTGAGCGTGCGGGGGGCACGGCCGCCGCCTCACCGGCTCTGCTGGGAGCTGTCGCCGAGGGCTGCCCTCAGCTGAGATTTACACACAGCGCTGCTGCTAACCGCCCCGTCTCCTCGCACTTTCCGCTGCGCTCCCGAGGATGCTCTGTGGATCCGGAGGGAGGGGGCCGGGAGCTGGGAGCCACTCAGCTCGGGTGGGGAGGACCAGCACCGGGGTGAGGGGTCTGGCTGGTCCCGGGGGACCCGAGCGGGGCTGGGCTGCGCAGGGGCCGCTCTCCCAGCCCCCAGGCTCTGCTGCAGCCTCAGGGGTGCCCCGCTGGGACCTGCTGCCCGTCCCCAGGGACCCCTCCGCAGCCGTGTCCCGCGCAGCCCTGGGCTGCGGGAGCTGGCCCACAGCTCCCCGGGTACTCACCGCCCCACGCAGCCCCGGGAGGCGAAGGGCTCTGGAGGAGACGCCTCACCCATCCCTGCGGCCAAGGCAGGCCCTGTGCTAAACCACGTGAATCTGGGGCTTGGGCACCGAGCCCCGCAGTCAGCTGCAGCAAGGGCTCAAAGGGGCACGGACCTGCCAGGACGTACCGGCCTTGTATAATGCGTAGAACGTATATAACGTGCCGCACATCTGCCTGTGATGGGAAGCACGGTCAGAGGCAGTTCATTATTTAACAGCCCGTCCCAAGAAGGGGAATGCGGGTGGCAAGGCTGACCGTGCCACCCCCGTTCTGCAGATGTAGGTACAAGCCTTGTCTGAAGCGCTGGCTCATCGCTGTGTGAGCGCTCAGGACGCTCCGGGGCGATGCCACGGGCTCTGTGCTGCCCTGAGCATCTTGTAGCTGCCGGGGAAGCACATCCCCGGGTATTTAGGAGTAGTAATTCCCTGGCAGAGCTGAATAATGTCATCAGCTGCTGAACACGTGTCAGATGACCTTTCCCTGCACTCTCCACAAAATCCCATTAATCAGAAGAGCAGAGAAGAGCTAAGAACTCTTTAACAAAATTATTGTAATCTCCGGGCTTCTCATTCATCATGCAGCAGAGCAGCAGCCTCCATACTCCCTGTGGGTGTTAGAGATTCCCCCAGTCTTTGCTTTGAAACACCCTTCCCCTTTCTGCTTCTGCCCTTCAGCTCCTCAGCCCTGGAGCTCCTTTGCCTCTTAGAGCTTTGCCAATTCCCACTCACGGCTTGCAGGTTTGCTCATCCTTAGCGGGCACCTTATGGCACCTTCCCAAAAGGCTGGCAGAGCAGCGAGAGCCGTGGGGGGGCTGCGAGGTGGCAGCTGGGGGTGATGCTGCCGTCTGTCACCGTGGCAGAGAAGCTGGGGCAGGGGGGGAACGGGGGCACCGCGGTGTCCCCGTCTTGCTGGGAGAGTGGAGACCCCCTCCTGTAGCAAGGGCCCACACGTGTGCACATGCATGTGCAGGGATGTCCTCTCTGCTCCAGCACAGCCGCCCCGGCCCGGGGGGCCATGCCGTGCGTGGGGCCGTGGTGCTGGGGCCGCCCGGTGCCGCAGGACCCCCGGCCTTTGCAGAGCCCCTGGTGAGCCGGCGGCTCGTGGCGGGGCACGCTGAGCTCCTCCACCGTGCGTGATTTGAGCTGGCTTGGGTCTGTGATCCAGAGCCACCTCTGAATATTCTCACTTTAATGAGGCTGTCTTCTGGGGAAGGGGCTTGTCAAAGTTGGTATTTCTGCTGCAAGATGAAAGAAAAAATATGTAAACGAGAGGCAGAGAGAGAGAGAGATGGAGCAGATTCACAGCTGTGATCGCTGCCTGGCATGGAAATTCCCAGGAAGGCTCTCGCCTGGAGCACGCTCAGACAAATGGCTGTTAACCCCGGGGTCCACGGGACCCGTAAGCATCCCACGCTCCCCACAGCGGGATGTGAGGCTGAATTCACCCTTTTCCCAGGAAGACAGGCACTGCTGGCACTGGATGTCTCGGGAGCGGTGAAGGCTGGTTGTGGCATGCAGGCACCTCGCTCCCCGAGCAGCAGGGAAGGCAGCTCCACTGCGTCCCCCCCCGGGCTGTGGGCACGGGGCTGGGCTGGGCACCTGCGTCCCCCCCCGGGCTGTGGGCACGGGGCTGGGCTGGGCACCTGCGTCCCCCCCCGGGCTGTGGGCACGGGGCTGGGCTGGGCACCTGCGTGCCCCCCCGGGCTGTGGGCACGGGGCTGGGCTGGGCACCTGCGTCCCCCCCCGGGCTGTGGGCACGGGGCTGGGCTGGGCACCTGCGTCCCCCCCCGGGCTGTGGGCACGGGGCTGGGCTGGGCACCTGCGTCCCCCCCCGGGCTGTGGGCACGGGGCTGGGCTGGGCACCTGTGTCCCCCCCCGGGCTGTGGGCACGGGGCTGGGCTGGGCACCTGCGTCCCTTGCCAGTGGCAGCCTGAGCTTCCTCGGCCGCAGCTCCCCCACGCACTCCTTTAACATGCAGGAGCCTGTGACAGTGCCGAGTCCCTCAGATGCGCTGCGCAGATCTGGCGCCTTTGATTTGGGGAGTCTGAGCTTGTCCTGGTGCTTTAATGAGGGTGAGTTGCAGAGCAGGAGGATCTGGGTTGCTGGCTGATGCTCTGCTCCCAGACTAGCAAGGAAAGATCAGTCGAGGGAAATATTTGCCTTTTCCAAATTTTGCAAGCACGGGTCAAAAGCAGACGGGCCCAATTCCGGCCAGAGCTTGCCTATCGCTCGCCCGGGGAGCCCGGGGACTGACACTTCCCTTTGGAACGCCGTGTCAGCCAGCCAGGCTGGCGTGGGAGGCTTTTGGCCGAGAGGGTCTCAACCAGCTTTGATGGCAACGGCAGCGATGCTGCCCGTGTCCTTCCCCCCCCCGCCGGCCCCTGCCCGCAGTTTGGGGGGCTGGAGCCCGCAGCGAGCGGGGGGCTGGGGCCGAGCTGCCGCTGTGCTCAGCCCCGCTCCGTTCACTGCAGCCCACGGTGGACACGAGACCCCGGCAGCCCCCGCTCGCCCTGCCGCCGCACCGGCCCGGGCACAGCTCCTCGCCGGGCAGGTCACTGCCCCAGGACTGGCTGCTCCTTCGGCTGCGGCTGCGGCATCCCAGAGCTGCTAATTACCAGCTCCAGCCTCGCTCTGCCTTTTAATCCACACAACATCTCGAAGAATTAATTTTCAGCTGTAGAGCAGCATTCAGAAACATCCCCCCTGGCATCTCCCTTTTCAGTAAATCCCAGCTTGCAAGGTCTGCGCTTAATTAGTGACTTAAATACTCCAGAGTTCAGACTGGCTCGTTGTAACTCAAGTCCTCTCATGCTGCGGCGTCCCTGCAGACATCCCCGTGCACGGAGGATGTCACTGGGCTGGTGACGGGTCTGAGCTGGGACCTGGGGAGCTGAAGGTGGGATGGATGCCCCTTGCCTGGAGGCTGCAGGGAGGTGACCGCCTGGTGTGGCCCGTGCCCCCCCGCTGTCGGCTCTGCCAGCACGGGGGGGGCCCTTGCACGCTGAATTTTGGACACGGCAGGGCCTGGATCAGGGACTAGCTTTTCCAGGGTTGATCTTTCCCTGCCTCAGAGAGAGGCAAAGACGGACCGAGTGGTCTCACATGCCCCCTCCACCCCATACCCGGCTCTGGTCCCACAGGGCACCGGTGGCACCGGTGCGGCCAGTGTCTCTGGGGCTCAGGGCACGAAGGCAGTTGCGGTCGCGGGGGGGTTGCTTCAGCACCGAACCGGGTCCCCACGAGGCGCCACTGTCGCCCACGCAGGCTCAGCCCGGGGCTGGGCTCCCTGGCCGTGCCCACCCGTGCCGCAGAGCTGCTCAGCCCGCGGGTCACTCGTGGCCCCGCGGGGAGGAGCGGGCGACCGAGGGGGGACGGGGACTCGCCCGGGACACAGACCCGGATCTGCGGGTGGGGAAGGTGCGACGCGGCGGTGGCAGCGCAGCTCTGTGCACCGCGCTCTCCGAGCCCAGCCGGCACGAGGGCAGAAAGAGGAGGACGGGTAACCCGCGGGGCCGCGGGGTGAAACACCGGCGACTCCAACCCAGCAGCTTTGGAAAGCATCTATCACAGCAGAGCAGTCTGAACTCTGGCCCCAGTGAAGGCCACTTCTTCATGAGCAGTCACCAGGTATAAGTACAGCACATTAATAATGCACATATTGATTGGCTCCAGCGCTGCGCCACGTACGTGCTCAAATCAATAATCCTGCTTAAGTACACGTACCACAAAACTTTCAAGAAACACCACCCCTACACTTTAGCACTACACTGGGCTGGCACCTCCTGCAGTTATTAATTGACAACGCTCCCATCACACCCACCCCCAGCCCCGGCCCTGCCCGCTCCGGCAGCGACCCCCCCTCTGCCCCCGCTGCCAGCACCAGCCCCGGCGCGAGCGGGACGCGGCCTCCGAGCCCGGCCGTGCCCCCCAGTTCAGGGGCAAGGAGCCCCCTGAGCACAGACACCGGGTCTGGGGATGCGGAGAGAAGCGGGAGCGGGGCGGGGGGCACGCGTGTGACACGCTTAAACACGGGTGCAAACGGCCGCACCGTCAGGAGCAGCGGATGAGATTAGCTCCGTGGACCATGCGGTTCAACAGTTTATTTCAGGGCTGTTAAACACTGTTTTACATATTTATTAAATTGCAGACAGTTTCTTCCTACGAATGTGTATCAGCGATTGCTCTGCCTGACAAAGAGCCGCCGGCGGCTGCGCGGCGCCTGACTTGCGGCGGTTTCTGCACCGCCCTGCGCCGATGCTGCTCGCGCGGCCTCGCACCGGCCGGGAGCGCGGGGAAGCGACGGCTGGAGGGAACATCTAGGAAAAAACCATCACGATGATCCCGGCACCGGGGTGCTGTATTCTGCATGCCCGACATGGCACTTCTGATTGATGAGGCCTGCACTTCACTCCAATCTGTTCGGAGTTAGGCAACGGCAATCGTTTTTTTCAAGCCTTGTCATATATAAAAGCAATTGAGTCAGCAGGCACCAGTTGTCTGGCACAAGAAGAGATTATATTTTTACAAGGTTTTGCAGAAGGTCTATAAAAGTTTGTTCTTTCTTTAAAAAACAAAAACAGATATGTCAACACCTCTCGGAAAAAAAAAAAAAAAAACAGAAAAAAATTAAACTTGCAAATTGAAACATTATGTCTGTAAAAGATGTGCTTAAAGAACCTTTTTATCACTCAGATGACAGGGATTTTGTGTATAAACTGTTTCAGGCCAATGCCTTCGGAAAACTGGGAATTTCCCTGATAGTTCTGGTCCCAGCCTGGCAACGCTGCCGTTGCTGGGTGCTCTCTCCTGGGGAGGAGGGCAGAGGGGCCCTCCCCCGGCCCCGGGTGCTCCGGAGCGAGTGCCGGGGCTCTGCTGGGGTCCCCCCGCAGCCCGAGGCAGCAGGACGGGCGGCGCTTGCTCTGGCAGAGCGGCTGGTGCCCCCCACTTTGGTGGCAATGGCCGGCAAGGCGGGGGCAGAGGCAGAGCTGGGGTCGGCACCGTGGTGGCACTGCCATGCCCCGCACCCGCGGAGCCCCCCCAGCCCCCCCGAGGCACCGGCCGGGATTCCCCGTGGGGATGGGAGCAGGAGCCAAGACAGAGAGCATTGCTGCTTGGCTTCCCCTGCACCCAGCAGCACCCAGCAGCACCCAGCAGCACCCAGCAGCACCCAGCAGCACCCAGCAGCACCCCAGGGGAGGCCCGGGGGGGCTCTGCTGTGCCGGTCCCGCCGGGGCCCGTGGCTGCCGGCGTCGGTTCATTAGCGCTGGTTGCTCGGCGGTTGTAGGAGCTGTAGGAAACGCCGACATGAATCTGCAGCTATGGATTTTTTTTTGACAGAAGCTGACCCCTCGGGATTGCTGTTCATTATGTGTTCGAGAAGGAGCTCCTGTAGTTATAGCAAATCTTTTTATAATGATCTTTCATTGTAGATGTAGAGTATTAATTATCAGAGGGTATTAAAAAGAGCATTAGCCCTCTGACCCCGGGAGATGTACACGGGCTTTCGAAGTGTCTCCCGCAGATCTATCGGGGCTGGGGGCCGTTCATCAGGGCAGGGACGGGCGCCGCAGGTGATGGTTGTGTTGCTGAGCCCCCGCGCCGGGGGCCACCTCCCCCGGCAGCCCCCTGCCCTCTGTGGGGTCACTGGTCACCGTGCGGCGCTTCAGGAGCTCGTCCCACGAGAGAACACCTCCGGCGCTGCAGAGCCCCGGCGCCGGGCAGCGGAGCAGCAGTGCCCCCCTGCTCCTGGCAGCCCCTCGGGACCGGGCTGCGCTCAGCACCCTCCGGGTGGCCCGGCGCCCCTGCCCCACCGCAGCCACATCTCCCCGGGGACAGGGACCGCCAAGCCCAGGGACCCCCCTGCCCGTCCGCCCTGGGGACGAGGTGATGGGCACGGTGGGACCGGGACCGCTCTGGCAGGGGGGGACCGGCCCTGCGCACCCCACGACCCCTCCTGCCCGCGGTCCCCATCTCCGGTGGTGCTGGAGCACCTCTGGCAGCCCCGCACACCTCCCACCTGGACGCACTCATTCTGTGCTTGAAATGCACGTTAAAAATTTGTCTTCACCTTCATTAGTGCCAGAATTTATTGCAGAAGAGAGAATTTCTTTATTTTAAAAAAACCTACAGGTGGAACACAAGCAAATTGCTAGTTTTTACTAGCATATAAACTGGGAGAAACCTTTGAGATACATCTACATTACACTAAACTGCATCCATAATTCATACCTAAAGGAGAAATTTTTAGCTCCCTTGGAGGTTTGCTGGTATCTATTATTGATGGGACCATGTTAGGCAACAATAGACTCCCTCTTATTCACACGCCATTTACTGGTTGAGTCAGGCTGCAGCACCTCCGCTCAGCAGCGTGAGCTCTCAATTAGATTTTTGCAAGGATTTGGAAGGGATTTAGTTAAGAAGCTGGAGTGATGTGGACGGAGTGAGTTGGGAGAGTATTTCTAGAGGGATTCCCACTCTCGGTGCTTAATCAATAGATCAGGAACGTGAAAGACACTCGGAACAATTAGTTTCTATTCAGATCTCGAAGAGCAGCATTTGCTCAGCAAAACTCTGTGGATACGAGCATCTTCTGAACTGGGAATGTAGTAATCCATTAATCGCGGTGACCAGCGGGCGGGCGGCCTGCAGTGGAGCAGAGAGGCTCAGGGCGGAATCACTGAGCGTTTAACTGTGCATCACGCAGGCGGCCTCAGCTCCCGCCTGGCGAGTAACCACTGCCGGGATCCCACCACCCGCAGACCTTGCAGAGCCAGCTGGGTGAAGCCAGGGCTGCAGGGGGCAATTGGCCCCTGTGTCCCCGGTTTCGGGCTGACGGGGGAGGCTGGATGCTGGCAGCTCCCTCCCGGGAGGTTCCGGCTCAGCACCTGGAGTGGGGGCTGCTGTGGGGCCGCTGTGGGGCCGTGGCCGGGTGCTGTGGAGCCGTGGCCGGGTGCTGTGGGGCCATGGCTGGGTGCTGTGGAGCTGTGGCTGGGTGCTGTGGGGCCGTGGCTGGGTGCTGTGGGGCTGTGGCTGGGTGCTGTGGGGCCATGGCTGGGTGCTGTGGGGCCGTGGCTGGGTGCTGTGGGGCCGCTGTGGGGCCATGGCCGGGTGCTGTGGAGACATGGCCGGGTGCTGTGGAGACATGGCCGGGTGCTGTGGGGCCGTGGCTGGGTGCTGTGGGGCCGTGGCTGGGTGCTGTGGGGCCGCTGTGGAGCCAGTGCCGCCCCCAGCCCCCCCCACAGCACGGCCCCCCAGCGCGAGGAGGCACCAGCCCTGCACCCCTCGGGGTGGTCTGAAAGGGCTGGGGAGGGATTGCAGGGACTCCCAGCTGGGAGCACTGGCACCGCCAACCCCAACCCCTCTCTCCTTCCTTTCCCAAATGCAAAATTTAGCCAAAACATTCCTAAAGCAGCTCTGTGACTGTCAAAGAGAGATGGCTTGTGAAAATGCCTGCAAAATTTGCTTCTGAAAATTTTAGAGATTTTTTTTTTTTTTTAATTAGTTAAAAATAAAAATCAAACAGGTATTGAAACGTGTCCTACCATTACGAGGCACCTCATCGCTGCCGACAGAGACAGGGCAACTCCTGCCCCCGCCAGACAAGGCAGGGACAGGGCGGGGGGACAGTGTCCCGGGGGGTCCCGTGGCCAGGGCTGAGCCCTCTAAGACACTGAAATCCCACCTCCAGTGCCTGGGTGAAAGGGACCATTTGGAGGGAGAAGAGGAACCGACAGCAGTTCTCATCATGATTATAAATTAAGGAAAGTTGTCTAGCACATGCACGTATTTACGGAGCACGTAGCAGTTAGCTTAAATCTAAGACAAAGGTTGCTGTTACCATAAAAATCCCACCCTTCCCAACCCATCAATTCTGAACTGAATTGGATCCAGGAACCACAATGCAAATCTCAAGGCTACAAATCTCGCTGACAATATGTTTTGTTCCACAAACAGATGCAAAGCCAAGTATAAAACCACACAACAACCCCTATCTGACAGATTTCCCTTTGATTAGCTTTTAATTGCTCATTAAGATTTGGGTGGTTTACGTCTTTTCTGCATGGCAGAGGCACAGCATCTCCGCAGGGCCGTGGCGATGTCCCACCAGCAAAGCCGGGCTCCTCCCAGTGAGCAGCAATCCCACTGCTGGGAGAGCTCTGCCTGCTCAGCCTTGGGTGCTGCTCCCCGCCTTGGGTGCTGCTCCCCGCCTTGGGTGCTGCTCTCTGGGTGCTGCTCTCTGGGTGCTGCTCCCCGCCTTGGGTGCTGCTCCCCACCTTGGGTGCTGCTCTCTGGGTGCTGCTCTCTGGGTGCTGCTCCCCGCCTTGGGTGCTGCTCTCTGGGTGCTGCTGTCTGGGTGCTGCTCCCCGCCTTGGGTGCTGCTCCCCGTCTTGGGTGCTGCTCTCTGGGTGCTGCTCCCCGCCTTGGGTGCTGCTCTCTGGGTGCTGCTCTCTGGGTGCTGCTCCCCGCCTTGGGTGCTGCTCCCTGCCTTGGGTGCTGCTCTCTGGGTGCTGCTCCCTGCCTTGGGTGCTGCTCTCTGGGTGCTGCTCCCCGCCTTGGGTGCTGCTCCCCGTATCTCCCCCTCCCCGCTTTATTTCAGCCCTGGTTAGGGATAATCAGGGAGGATGGAAGCAAATGATTGCCGAAGGAGCTGCGAAACAAAAACTTTCTAGAACAAAACCCCATCAGGGGGGCTCAGAGCCCCGGCAGCTACTGCAGAATTTCCCCAGCGTTACCCGGCTGTGGGAGGTCACGCTTTGCCCCCTTTGCTGGCGCAGCTGGAGCGGGGTGCCCAGCGAGGGGGCAGAGCCGGGCGCTCGGGACGCTGCGCCGGGGCGGGGGGATGCAGACACGGACCCCTCGGTGCCACCCTTGCAGGCTGCAGGGAGGCAGGTGCCCGTTTCCTGGGGCGAGCACCAGGATTAGCAGAGGCTGAGTGCATCAGGGGTCTCATGCTATTGTTTATGAGGAGCTCGCACGGAATTTTAGGTTTTACAAAGTAGTCATATCATTTAATCCTCTTTAATGAGGTTTGGGGGTTTACGGGCCAGACATATTCATTTGCAGCTCACACAATTAACCTTGGTTAACCTATAAAGAAAACTTCAGGATAAGTTTGAATTCTTCAGTCGTTAGAGCTGGGGATTGGAGGAGCGGCAGGCAGCCCGCGGCGCCCCGGCTTGCTCACGCCATTGAGCATCATGTCGAGAGGAGCCGGCAGCATCCCCCGTGCTGGGGCAGTCCTTCCTCCCCGCGCCCGTGCACACTCCTCCTCCGACAGCTTTCCCGGGGCTTAGGCGCCTGCGCTGAGCTGTGGGGAGCCGGGCCAGGAGCAGCGGCTGCTTGCGCAGGGTGCCCTCGCCACGGCCCGTGGGCAGCAGCTCCCCCGCTCCCGAAGCGGCACAGCTCACCGGCTGGCGGGCCCCTCGCCGCTCCCCGCACAGCCCCGGCACCCCGTGGCCCCCCAGCCCTCCCGCAGCCGCGGGGCCGCTCCCCACATCGGGGCCGTGCTGCAGCCGGGACGGCCGTGCTGCTGGGCAGGGAGCTGACCGGGAGCAGGTCCCCACTGGCAGCCCCAGCGGACATCGCCGCTGCGGCTGGAAGCACTTCACAGGTGGGCAGCGAGACCTCCTCGTGGGAACAGCAGCAACGTGGGGCACGGAGGGCTGAGGAGCATCGGGGACGCGGGGCACGGAGGGCTGAGGAGCATCGGGGACACACACGGGGCACGGAGGGCTGAGGAGCATCGGGGACATGGGGCACGGAGGGCTGAGGAGCATCGGGGACACACACGGGGCACGGAGGGCTGAGGAGCATCGGGGACATGGGGCACGGAGGGCTGAGGAGCATTGGGGACACACACGGGGCACGGAGGGCTGAGGAGCATCGGGGACGCGGGGCACGGAGGGCTGAGGAGCATTGGGGACACACACAGGGCACGGAGGGCTGAGGAGCATCGGGGACACACACAGGGCACGGAGGGCTGAGGAGCATCGGGGACACACACGGGGCACAGAGGGCTGAGGAGCATTGGGGACATGGGGCACGGAGGGCTGAGGAGCATCGGGGACAAGGGGACACGGGGCACGGAGGGCTGAGGAGCATCGGGGACGCGGGGCACGGAGGGCTGAGGAGCATTGGGGACACACACGGGGCACGGAGGGCTGAGGAGCATCGGGGACACACACGGGGCACGGAGGGCTGAGGAGCATCGGGGACACGGGGCACGGAGGGCTGAGGAGCATCGGGGACACGGGGCACGGAGGGCTGAGGAGCATCGGGGACACACACGGGGCACAGAGGGCTGAGGAGCATCGGGGACGCGGGGCACGGAGGGCTGAGGAGCATCGGGGACACACACGGGGCACAGAGGGCTGAGGAGCATCGGGGACGCGGGGCACGGAGGGCTGAGGAGCATTGGGGACGCGGGGCACGGAGGGCTGAGGAGCATCGGGGACACACACGGGGCACGGAGGGCTGAGGAGCATCGGGGATGTGGGGCAGGGATGCAGGTGCCCATGGCGGCGGGAGGAGCACCTTGTCCCGGCCCCCGGCTTTGCTGCAGCGCTGGTGGCCCTGAGGGCCCCTCGGAGCTCCTGAGCCCGGGGGGGTCCCCGTGCCCCGGCCGCGGGGTCCCGGGCAGTGCCCGTGCTGGCGGCAGCGGTTCTGGCAGCACAGCCGGTGTCTCGGCCGGCACCCTCCGCCTTTGGAGGACGAAGCAAACCCGCGGCACGCCGTGGCACAGCCAGGCGTGTGGCCTGGGGCGTGCGGGAGGGGAGAGCCCTCTGCGCGACAGGGAGCACCCGGGCAGTGTCCCCAGCCAGCGGTGACATCTGGGCAGTGCTGCCAGCCTTTTAAAGTTCTTGTAATTCCACAATAAATCAGTATGGTAATTTCTCTCTGCAATAAAGCCCCTATTCCCGTCGCAAGCTCTCATAACCGGCACCTCGATCTTTCTGTGCTCTTTGCTCTTTATTACCTTTCAATGACTTAAGCCCCTGAACTGAATAACTTCATCAAGGTGTCAACCTAAACAGATTTTTCCCTATAATGGCCCAACTCTCACAGGTTCTTAATGAAAAATATTGATTCCGAAGGATTAGTTGCAGATTTATGTGGTGGATGCTGATCCCTCTGTCACCTGATACCTTATCAGTGGATGAAGGAACTGATCCTCCCCGCATGGTTTTAAAAAAGCAATCACAGACTGTGTCAAGCGGGAGCTTATTCCCAGAGAAATGCATATAATGCTGCGTCTGGATCAGATACGACGCTTAACAGAGATAGCTAACAGTGGGGCCGCGTCGGGCCAGCGCGGCCGGCCCGGTTTGCGTCCCCCTGCCCGGCACAGCTGGGCAGAGCGGGCGCTGGTCCCGCTGGGGGGCACGGCCGGGCAGGGGTCCCACGGCGGCCGCCTCTGCTCTCCCTTCTGCTCCGGCTCCTCGCCAGCCTGGCAGGGCCCGGCTCTGCTCGGGCAGAACGGCACCGCAAACAGCCCCGTGTTCCTCACCGGCCCCTTTTCCTCTGGGAGGGGGGTGGGACAGGTCCCTCACGCCCCAGACACACCGCCCCCCCCGCTCCCCGCAGGACCCACTAGCGGCTGCTCTGGTACCGGCTAACGGAGGGTCCCTGCGTGCGTGGGAGGGCAGGGCTGCTTGTGCTGGGCGAAGGCAAAGGCGTCCCTGCGAGGGCAGGAGCATCTTGGTGCCGTGTGGGGTCACCCCGCCGGCCGCTGCCAGCCGGGAGCCCCCAGACCACAGCCCTGGCCACGGCGGGGGGGCCGAGCCCTGTCCTGCCCCCTGCCCCGGGCTGCGGCAGAGGTCGGGCACCAGGAAAAGCTCCGGAGCCGGGGTATGCTCTTGCGAGAGGCTGGGGGGCTGGGGGGCAGCGCTGGAAAGCTGCCGGCACGGCCCCAGACGGGGACTGGCCCCCCCAGTCCCCTGCGGCAGGGAATCAGGTCTGCGGGGCTTTCGCCTGTGTGCGGTGCAGGAGACCCTGGCAGCAATGGCATTTAGTGGCAGCCACACATCTGATTATTAATCTTTTTTTCCCTCCCTTCAGAAACTTGCAGCTGAAATTAATACATAAATTATAGCCCGGAGTGAGGCGTTATAAATAATAGCAGAAGGGCTTTGATTATTTACATTTTTATGGAATCTGAACTGATCAAATACATAGAAGTCACCAGGCACATGGGAGAATTATGTCGTGTTCAGACATGATTTAAAGGCCGCACAAGAGAGACCCTTCCACGAGGAGCGATCGGGCAGGGCTGGTCACTCTGGACCAGATGAGTGATGTACAAACACCACAAAATAAACCTCAGCCCTTCAAAACTTCAGAAAGAGAAGAGAAAGCCATGACTGCCCGTGACATCAGCCCTTCAAGCACCCCTTTGTCTCCCCGCTGCTTGCTGGGTGCAGTAATGAATGTTTTGGCAACAGCCTTGCTCAAACTCTAATAAAATTATTCAGGATTCTGTGAGGAGCCTTGGAAATAGAGGCTGTCCTACAGCAGCCGCGCGCAGCTATGGCAGCAGAGCTCTGCGTTTTGGGTTGATTTAAAACCTCATTCGTTTTTCATTAGCTCAGAATTGCTGCAGACGAAGGTTCATTTTTACTACGTGCATGGAAGGCGAACGAAAATCGGGATTTTGTTTCTTCCATTTACCCAGTGCATGAAGTCACCCGATTTAAGGATGAAAGGAGTTATTTACTTCCAATTACCTAAACATGACTGAGAGCAGGTATGGCCCTCCCTTGCTTGCTGCTTCCATGCTGCTCATCCCGGTGGGCTGCTCGCCCCACGGCCACAGCCAGAGCTCGCCCCACGGCCGGGGCCCTGCTCGCCCCACGGCCACAGCCAGAGCTCGCCCCACGGCCGGGGCCCTGCTCGCCCCACGGGGCGCTGGGGACAGGGACGCTGCTGGCTCCTGGCTCCTGCCTGGCCCTTGAGGGATGGAGTCAGCACCGCTCGGGGCAGCTCAGCATCACCTGGGGCAGCTCAGCATCACCTGGGGCAGCTCAGCATCACCTGGGACAGATCAGCATCACCAGGGGCAGATCAGCATCACCTGGGACAGATCAGCATCACCTGGGGCAGATCAGCACCACCTGGGGCAGATCAGCAGCACCTGGGGCAGATCAGCATCACCTGGGGCAGATCAGCATCACCTGGGGCAGCTCAGCATCACCTGGGGCAGATCAGCATCACCGGGGGCAGCTCAGCATCACCTGGGGCAGCTCAGCATCACCGGGGGCAGCTCAGCCCCACTGGCCGGGCAGGCAGGCCAGGAGGGGGGACATGATCCACCTGCCCCAGGGGGACACCATCCGCCCCTGTCCAGTCGGTCTCTGCCCAGGGCACCCGTGCTGGCAGCCGGGGGTGGCCGGTGCTGGCAGGGCATTGTGCCTGTTGAGCAGGTGCCGTGGCGAGCACCGGGGTCACCTGCGGGAGGTGCGGGTCTCACCAGCGGGCCGAGGATGGCAGCAGGCAGAAGCTGCCCGTGCCAGCAGGCAGAGCTGGCAGACCCCCCCCCCAAAGGGGTGTGGAGGCCCCTTGCCCACCCCTGGCCCTGTCCCCATCACACTGACCCTGCGTGTCAGCCCCCTCCCCGCGCCCAGTGCCGCTGAAGCACCCCTTCCCTTCCCCAGAGCAAGGAGCCCATTTCAGGCTGGGTTGCTCTTCTTTCTGATTTTGTAATTTACACAATAATCACACTCCATTCACATTTCCAATTACTTCACTATTCAGGGTAGAAAAAAACATTCCACTGATTAAAACCGCAATAATTAAAATTGAGGCTTTGTGCTGCTTTTGCCTTTTAGACATTTTACGAACTTTCCCTCAAATTCCTAATTTCAAAGCTCCCGTCAGGGTCCCAATTTCATGGCTAATTTGTAGAGCCATGGCGGGTGCAATCATTAGCACAGCCGTGGCGGGGCTGGGCAGCGGGCAGGCTGGGGCATTCTCGCGGCTCACCTCCTGCAGTTATATATTTATTTCTTCACTTTTGCATTATTATTCTGCATGCATTGGGTGTCTGTCAGTGTGCCGGCCGAGCTGAGGGGCCTGCTCACCCCCGTTTCACCTGCTCTCGGGCAGCCAAGCCCCCCGGCTCTCCCCTCCCGGGGGTCCCAGCCCTGCCTGTCCCCTGCCAGGTCCCGGGGCAGCCCCTCCACGGCCCCCGAGCCCGGCCCTGCCCGTCAGGCATGTGGAGCTGCTGTTTATTCCCCAAACGGTGGAACTCAGCTGAGCTGTAACCACAGAAAGCTCTTTTCCAGCCGCCTACCTAAGCAGGGAGGCTGTAAAGCAGTTTGATTCTGATTTTTCCTCCCAGCCTCGGTTTGCCCACCAATTTCTTCCCTGAAAGCTGGATGCACCCTGGGCCCTGACATGCCCTTTGTTTCTGATGGAAAAAGAGGAGTGGAAAAGCAGCATATATTTTGTATGCAAGCATAAATGAGAATGGATTTTAATTACTTCTAATTGAGTCTCGAGAATTCAGACAACTTCCAAATTATCACCAATTAACATAGTATACTTGATATCTCATAACATTTAATTAAACCTCTTAAAATAAGATCTGCAAAGCTCCCCTCCAAGCTGCACAGAGGTGATCCCACCGCATGCTGCACCTTAAAGGTGCTCAAACAAAATCCTTATACAAGCAGAGGTTTCAGAGCCTGCTGCGGGGAAGCGCTCAGGTGCCGCTGTTAATACACTGGGTGTGCTGGAGCGGGGGGTGTCAGGGCCCCAGAGAGCTGCCCGGGTGCTGGGGGGTCCCACCCAGCCCCCAGCTGCTGCCAGTGCCCCCCTCGCCGGCAGCCAGCGAGCGCCGGTGCCGGGGGGACGTGGGGGGGTGGGGGGGCTGCAGGGCAGGCGAACCCGCCTTCGCTCCCCCCGGGCCCCCGGGGCTCAGGCACCAGAGTCTGGGGTGCTGAGGGGACACCCCAGTTCAGCTCGAGCCCGTGCAGGGTCTGCCCCAGGCACCGGGCTGGGGGCTGCTGGTCACATCCTGGGCATGACGTGAGCTCGTGGGAGGGGGCGCCCAGCGCGCTGCCCAGGCACGGACACACGTCCCCTCCGGTTCCTCATCTATTATATGACATCACTTGAACACCCTCCTCCCTTGTCACATAAGCCAGCTATGCAAGGCCAACAAACAAGATGCGGTTTTGGAAGGAAACATCTGGTTGAAAGTCAGCTGAAAAACTGCTAAAAATTGGTATTTTTCTGCTTGTCGCCATCACGGATCACAACCCTTATAATTTGCTACCTACAGCTCCCTGCTGGATGTACATTTCTTGTCCCTAACCTGCATCTAAGACAGAATCCAGCTGTGCAAAATCATATTTCACTTTATTTAGTGTCATGGAAACCTTTGCCTAGACAACAGAGGCACAATGCCAGCCCAGCGCAGGCAGCTCAGCCCCGGTGCAGGCTTGAGCCGCGGGGACAGCGTGGTGAGTCACCGCCCGCACCCCCCGCGCCCCCCGCCAGCCCCTGGCCACGGCATGAGCCCCCGCCAGCAAGCCAGCCCAGGGCTGCCAGCTGAAATGGGGGCTGCTCTGGCCGAGGGCGCCCGGCCCCCCGGCCCCGAGCTGTCACCGGGGGATGCCCACAGAGCTGGTACCCCCTCTGCGCCCGGGTCTCCTCCGGGCCTCCCCCCGGGAGGTTTGGGGGGTCCCAGCCCCCCGAGGAGGGCACCACTGGGGAGGCTGCCAGAGCCCAGGGTGTGAGCGGAGGAAAAGAGAAGCCTATAAATAACAGGCAAGGGAGGCAGCCAAGGGTTCTGGGAAAGGCCTGGTGTAGCATCCATAGCAAATAAATTATAAAAACCTGATGAACTAATACACAGCTTCCCCTCCACTCTGGCAGGCTGCTGACCTCCAGCTCTCAGCTGCGGCAAAGTGCCAGGAGACAAAAATAGCAAAAAACACCAATTAAATATTAAAACTCACAAATGTAATGCAGAGCAGGAGAGGGGAAGGGGGCACGTGTCAGCTCCGAAGGCAGGGCTGAGCGCTCGGCCCAGCGTGAACGGGCTTTCACCATCTGCAAGCAATAAGGACGATTTGTATTGGAGATTAAAGAAGAACTTCCAAGCTCATTTATAATGAAAACATTCGATGCTAATGACAGTGTTAAGGGTGTGATGGGAAGCCACCCACCCTCGCGGTTTCTTGCACACTTACTCCTCACAATTTGTCTGCTTTGCAATTCCTCCACACCTGAACCTGCTCCTCAGCACCCGAGGCAGCGGGCAGGGAACGGGGAGGGACACACGGCACCCCCTGCCCCCCCGGGACCCCCTGGCACCCCCTCGCTCAGGGAGCCGTGCTGCCCACGCCGGCGGGGCCGAGGGGCAGCGCGCCGGCCGGCACAGCCCGGCACCGCCGGCAGCGGCCGCAGGGAATCCAGCTAACCCAAAGGCTCCTCGTGGAAATGAGGCTTTAATTGAGTGAGAGGGAATCATCCCCCTCGAAGACAGAGAAGACATGAGGGCCTTCAAAAAGGGGATTTAGCCAGGACACATGCTGATTGAGCGTGGAGCTCCGACCTGCTCTGAAGAAGGAGCAGATGAGGAAGCCTGGCTCCCTGAGACCTGTGGAGCCGGACGCCCAGGGACGCATCCAGCTGGAGGGACTGTGGGGCCCAGCACCGCCCCGGGGATGTTCACCTTCCAAGGGGGCTCTGCGCACACACCTCCTCGCCCAACGCCCTCGATACCGCCCGCTTAACATTTAAACGAGAGGAAGAGACTGGGAAATGCTGCCCAGGAGCGAATGTTGTGGGGCCCCAAGACACTCGCCCGTGTTTAATGCGTAGGCAAAGTGCTGAAATGCCGTAAATCCATGGTTCACACCGCTCTCTGCCGCTTTCACAGCACTGTGCGTGGTTCTGCTCCCCAAAGCTGCTGCTGGACCAGACTTCAATGGATGCTTTTCAAAGTGACTTAAAAGGTGATTTTTAAGCATCACATGGTGACAAGAGAAGTACTTAGGCAAAGCAGCCGCTGCGGGTTATGACAGAGCGTGGTGAGAGCTGCCCTCCAGCCGCCCTCCATCCCCGAAACCCATGAGACACTTAAACCTTCCCTGGGAACAACCCGGAGGTGGGAATGACTGCAGCTGCGTGGCTGTGCCACTCGAGCAGCGCTGCCCCGGGAGCCTGGGCTGGCTGGGGCAGGGGGTGCCCCTGGCCGCGCACCCCGGGGGGCTGGGCTGGACCCGCCGGGGCTGGGGGTCTGCCTGCCCCGAGCTGCTCCGGTGGCCTGGACTGGGAGCATCCCCCAGGCTGGGGCTGGGGGATTGGGGCTGGGGCTTGGGGCTGGGGATCAGGGATCAGGGATTGAGACTGGGGATTGGGGCTGGGGATTGGGGCTGGGGCTGGGGCTGGGGATCGGGGATCAGGGATTGGGGCTGTGGCTGGGGATTGGGGCTGGGGATTGGGGTTTGGGGCTGGGGATTGGGGATTTGGGCTGGGGATTGGGGCTGGGGGCCACACGCCACCTCCTCTCCAGCCCCTGCAGCAGGCAGAGAAGTCAGGAAGGACAGGCCGGGGTGGGAGGGAGGTTCTGCCTGTTAGAAGGTGGGGAAGAGCAATGCAAACAACAGGCAGATCAGTTCTGCACGGCCTTTAAAGTGTTATCACATCTCAGGAATAAGCATAAAGGTCAAAATCATTAGTGTTTGAGTTCTGAATTAAATCCATTGCAATTAGCCCTGAAAAAGATAACTGGAGATGCTGTTGAGATAACAGAGCAGGTATCTTCTGTAATTGATAATTACTAGGTGTAAAGACATGTGCACTTGCCTTGAAAAGCATAATTGTTTCTCATCTGAAGAGATTGCTTTATTTTAATGGTCTGCAATTATTTTTATTTTAGACAGATTGGTGCCAACATCTGTAGCCTCAAACCAGCCCATTTCTACAGGAAATTGCTGCGATTTGCCACTTTCCCCCCTCCCCCCTTACCGATGAGAAGATCTGGTTGTTGTTGGAAGGGACAGAACTGGGGCTGTTTTATAAACCTTACAAGGGAATCATACACGGAAGGCACATTTGTGGGCATTTTTATCTTGACCCAGTTCTGCGTAAGCTCCGGGTATGCCCAGGGCATTTGTAAATGAGGCTGCTTGCTGCTCCCCTCGCCCATGGAATGCGAGCCGGGAGCGCGGGAGGGAGCGGGGTACGGTGCCCGTGGCTGCGGACAGGGGTGGCTCGGCCAGGGGCTGCCCCTGCCCCCCCCGGCCCCCCGGCACGTCCCCGAGGGCAGCCTCAAACCTCACCCGCCTCTTAGAGCGGAGGGCGAGACCAACGCTGGCCAGTCCCTCCGGTCAGAAGGGGACTGTGTCCAGGCGGAGAATCCCCATATGCTTTCCGGCAGAAAAATTTCCTTTCAGTGAGCTCTTGCCTGGCTCCTGCTGCTTCAGCACACCAGCAGCTCGCCCTGGGACGCCGATGAAGCAGGAGCCCCTTGTGCCTTCGCTGTGCCCGGACCCCGGCCAGGAAGGAGCACGGCCCCGCTCGCCCAGGCAGCCACGAAATACAGCAGCACATTCACCTGCGCGGCACAGACTGAACGATTATTTCATCGGTGCTGAACGGGCCAACTCCTGTTATCTCTGCTTTGCACTGCGACTGCCAGAGACACCCGGTCTCTGTGCAATTGCCACTTTGGCTGATAGCATCCTGATATTATGGCCTTGAACAATCAATGAGCATCGATCGTGTCATTAGTGCACAGCCTGATCAGAAAGCAGGCAGGACCTGCGAAGTCCCTGCATTTCCTTCAGCAAAGAGCTTATCTCCTCCGTGAGGACAGATCACAGGCGGTCGCACCGGGGGATGAGCCACCGTCCTTGCTTTCGGGCCTGCCGAGCTGCGCTGCCAGCAGCAGCAGTAGGAGCAGGGAGGGTTTTGGATGACCCCCCGGCTGCTGGCTCCCCGCGCTCTGCCCAGCACCCCGAGCCCCGCAGGGCTGGGAGCTCCAGGCAGCAGCGGGAGGGGGACAGCCCCACGCCAGCCCTTGGGCAGCTCCCCAGAGAGCAGCCGCGATACCATTAACCAGGAGCATGGCCATTTGCCTAAAGTGGACACGCTTCATCAATGCTCAGAGGAGCCAGTTGCAATTTCATAACCTTTCGTGCTGCCTGGTGACAGCACATACATCTTTGTTCATTGCTGCAGATACCTCAGGTGTGGCATGTCCGGTGCGCCGCCCTCGGGGAGGGGGTGAGAACGGGGCAAAATGGGTGAGAACGCAGCCAATTCCTGCAAACCTGCCTGGGCACCGGGAGCTGCCGGACCGTGCTGCCGGCTGCGGGCATGGTGCCGTGAGCCACCCCCGCCGCGGGAGGGGGGTCGGGGATGCCCTGTCCCCAGGACGAGGCCGGGCAGAGGTGCCCCCCTTTGCCCAGGAGCCACCCGCATGGCTGAAACAACCCCTCTGAAAATAGGGGAGCTGGGGGCATCTGCGGGTGCAGGCCCAGGTGCCGCGCACGTCGCAGCAGCCCGTGGGGCTCCCAGAAATGCCGGCGCACAGCCAGGCTCTGCCAGTGGTGCCGCTGTGTGCAGAGCTGCCCCGTCTGTTTGCAATGCCCAGCAGTCAGGCTTGATTTAAATATTTGCTCTGCTTATGCCAAATATTTGTTAAAAATCTTTGGGGACATTAATATTTATGCATGAGTTTTGAATAAATTGTTATGATCGAAAGGTCTCGCATAATTGTAGTCCGTTGCTGCTGTCCAGGACCCTTCAGAGCTCACACAAAGTGGCAGGATGGAGCAGTGCCACGGCTAGCCTGAGCGCTGGCCTTTGCAAGAGCATGTGCAGGGCTGTCCTCCTCCTGTCCTCCTGTCCTGCTGTCCCCCTGCATCCACGAAAGCATCCAGCCGCTCTGCCACTGCACCAGGGCTCTGGGCTCTCCATGCCAGCACCCTGCCCGCAGCCCTGCTGGTCTGTCCTGCCCCTGTCCCCGTCCCGTGGGGCGGCACACCACCCACGAACAGCAGCAGAAGCCCTCGGGCTGGCCAGGCCTAGCATTTCATGGTTTCTGCTCTCCGGGCAGCAGACGGGAGCCCCTCACCCAGCCCCTGCACGGGCAGCTGTGCCACGTGCCGACGGAGCCACCCCGCACCCCCAGACCCCCGTCACCATCCCACTGCCACGCAGGAGCCCTGCGGCTCCGGCACCCCGGCCAGGGCGACCCGAGGGGGCTGCAGAGGGGCCACAGCGGGATGCAGGGGGGTCCCCCGAGCCATCGCTGCCGTGCCCGTGTCACCCGGGCTGGGCTGGAGCCCTTCTCGCCGCCGGTACCTCGGAGCCGTGCTCTTTAGCCCAGGGTAGGCTGTGATTAAAGAATGATTCATGTTTCACACGGAGGGTCCTTCCAGCAATCCGTCTGCTGAATTAGTTTCTCCTGCGCGGGGGTGAGTAAATCAGGGGCGCTGGCGGCGGGCCCGGCCGGACAGTGTCACCCCCGGGCCTCCCCGCCGGTGATGGAAGGCTGTAATCACCGCGGCGGGGGGGCTGCCTCCTCCTGGCAGGGATTTATCACCGCCGTGCTGCTGACAAACACAGTTCAGAGAAGCAGTGGCAGCGTAATTATTCTGCAAATATAATTAGGTACAGATGTAGTGAATAAGTAATACTAAAATATATTTATTTCCCACTATTCTCCCGACTCCTGCAGCCCATTAAAATGCGTTATTATGATAATTTGTCAGGAAAATGACAACATTTATTAATGCATTAAAGTTAATTCCTAGTAAATTAGTAATTGGCTAAACAATGCCACTCAGATTACTGCGCTGGGGCTTTTAGCAAAAGAGAGAAATGCAAGAGGAAAACAATTTGTTTTCTGTGGTTTCTCCCTCTCTGCTGCGCGGCGGCTGCAGCCCAGGGCGGCCGGGTGGGCGAGCACAGGGCCCTGAGCTGCCGCTGCCGGGCACAGACCAGGGATCGGGGAGGGTGCCTCGGCGGGATGGGAGCCCCAGCACCCAGGCTGGGCATGTGGCGGGAGCAGAATGGGCTGGGGCAGATTCCGACGCTGCTTCTGAGCCTTCGGGGATGTGTTTTAAAACTTCCCCTGAGCGCACGGCAGCAGGAAGCTCCAGGAGGCTGAAGCCGGAGCCGGCTGCAGCCCAGCAGCCCTCGCTCCTCGGACCCAGCTGTAGATGGGGGTGTGTCTGACCCTCCTCTTCCTCCATCCAACACTGGGATATGAGCCCATCACTTTTTTCCCCCTCTTTACACAGTTGCAGAGGGCGAAGGAGAAAAGCCGGCACTGCTTGGTGAGCGCCCGGCCCCTGTGGCAGGGGATGCCGGGGGGCACGGGCCGGCCGGGTGGGCGAGAGGACGGACAGGCAGACGCAGGGTCCCGCTGCCAAGGGGCCGGGAGTGCCGGGGCTGCCGGCGGAGCAGACGGGGCCTGGGGGCGCCGGAGGGGAGGTGGGCTGGTGACAGCCCGGCGGAGGCACGGTGGGACCCCGGGGACGCAGCCCCTCCAGCCGAGGCAGGCAGGCGTGGGCAGCGTGCTGTGCCGGCACCGAGGGGCACGGCGCTGCGGGACCGGGGGGGCTCGCTCCTGCCCCAGCTCCTCACCCCCCGCCCCGCCGCCACAGCCACCTCCCCCCCCGGGCTGAGCCGGGCCCCCCCTGAGGGAGCCGCGGCTGCAGAGTGCTCCCCGATTCCCCAACCCGCTGGGGAAAGGCCCAAACCTAGCAGGCTGCTGATGTGTGCGCCGAAAGACCCAAATTGTTGAAACCCAGAAAATTATGTAATTTTTCACGTACGCAACTGGAAATATTTATTGCAAAAGATAAATGCAAACACACATTTGCACCGTTGCTCCTGGCTGTCTGGGCCCTTTACACTGACTGCAAACGTAATCTTAGCAGGGTTGTTTGGGATTTAAATGTTGATGTCATTTCTGTTTGAATGCAAAGAGCTTCAGCTATTTGTTAAGTCCAGCTCCACAAACCTCGGCTTTCCATCTTGTTTATTATACAGAAAATAACAGAGTGATGCATGAGTCATCTTCCTCAGCACTAGGAAGAGAATTTCAATTACACTCTTTCTTAAAACATTCACACAAAGTAAACTTACATTCTTAGAAACATTTGTGAAACGCAGCCGGGAGAACACGGGGGGAGAGAGGAGCTTGCTGAGGATTCCTCTCAGCAGCACCTCGGCTTGCAGCTGCAGCTAATGAGCTTGGAAAAGGAAACACTTTGTCTACATTTTGCTTTTCTTGCAACTGAAGCAGTTGTTTGCAGCACCAAAGCGAACATTAAAGCCCTGTGATAAGCGCCGTGACCCTCTCCACCCGCAGCGGTCCCGGGGCATGATATAGGTGCGAAGCTACCCAGCCCTTCCACGGCTTCCTCACCCACAGGCACCGGGTCCCTCCCTCCCGGCTGGTGCAGGCAGGGAAAAGCAGGGAAAAGCAGGGAAAAGCAGGGAAAGGGCAGGGAAAGGGCAGGGGAAGGGCAGGCAGGCAAGGGGGGACAGAGGGACAGGCAGCAGAGCAGCCCCACCGCAGCCCCTCCCAGGCTCTGCCCCCCTCCTGCTCCCTGGCTGGGCCCAGGGCACGGGGCACTACCAAGAGTTTTTCTCAATTTTGCCTCTTTTTCATCATCTTCCACGTAACGCTTTTATGGCCAGAACATTTCCAGGAGCGTGCGCTTTCCGGAGGTTTCACAAGCCTCCCCTGGCAGGCTGCTCCCTGACGTACGGCACAGATTGTCACCGAGCCTTCGGCAGGTCCCCTTCACACCCCCCGAAGGCATCCTCACCCCGCGGGGTCCCGCGGTGGCACGCTGCACCCCCACCCCATCTCACTTTAGCCAGGACTGAGATGTCAGCCACTTCACACTGCCTATAAATAATACAAAATAATAACAATAGCAACAACAACCCTAATAACAACAATACGACCCCCAAATGCTCCACTGGGCTCATTTTAAGACGGGACCTGCCAGAGCTGCCCCTATTTTCCCCGCTGATTTTGCCCACTCTGGGCGCTGCCCCTCTCGGCCCTGCGCGGGCAGCCCGAGCGGGCGGGGGGTGCAGGTGCTTGGCAGCCTCTCCCCTCGCTCCCGGCGAGGACGCGGCGGCAGGCAGGCGTGCACCGCAGGCCCAGGTGTCGGCTAGCTGATTAGAAATGACATTTGACTTTACCACATAATAAAAGTTTCCACTTATGACCTTTTCTACATTTATTCCACACGCTCCAAGATTTCATTCAGAAAGGTCATCAACAATCTTTTATCCCCAGCAGCGGCGCGCAGATGCTATATTTATCATACAGAACTGGCACTCTGGGTTCAGCCGGTGCCAAACTTTGGAGATGCCGAACAACTAAATTGCAGAGGTGGCTGCGAAGGCGAGAGCCTTCTCTTCACAAATTGCTTTTCCCGGCTGCTAACGCCGCGTGCTCGCTGACAAACCCACGCATCACTGGAGCGTGGCGGGGATGCCGGCTGGGATGGGGGGCAGAGCGAGGGGGTCAGTGGCTGCAGGTGTCTGGCGGAGGAGCGAGCACAGCGGTGTGCCGGGGCTCCAGCCGCTGCTGGCATCCGAGCCATGTCCCACCTTGGGTCTTCGGGGTGGGAAGGGGACCGCGCTGCGCGGCCACGGGGTCCCCGGGGAGGCAGCGGGAAGTGGGGGCTGCAGGCAATTCCACAGCCCGCCTGAGTTGCTGGGGCAGGATCGCTGGTGGGGGACCCCCCTCACCCGGGCTGCTCTCCAGACACCTGCGCAATGAGGTACCTGAACTGAAACCACCGCCTCGGTTACCTCTGTCTGCACCCTGGGAAGTCGTGAGGACATGCTGGCCCCGTTCCTCCTAATTATGAGAGTTTCTCACAACATTAAGTTTCTAAGAGCAGACGCGTTTGCCATGCACCCTATGAAATGAAGATTACTGGACTCAAACAAAGCTACCAGCTTAATTTCATTAAAACTCCTCTTGCTTTGGTGCCCAAGAAGTGGTCCTACCCCCTAGCCTGCTCCTGGGCGCGGCTCTTGCTTCTGAACCCCCGGCAGCCCCTCACAGCTCGCAGCAGATCCAAGTTGCTTTAGAGCCGCCTGTTTTCTCCCTGGGTGCCTGTGGATCATGGACCCGCCAGCCGAGTAGCCTTGCAAGCCGGCCCCGGTGAGCCAGGTCCCCGTGAGCCAGGTCCCGGTGAGCCAGGCCCCCGTGAGCCAGGCCCCCGTGATCCAGGCCCCCGTGAGCCAGGTCCCCGTGAGCCAGGTCCCCGTGAGCCAGGTCCCAGTGAGCCAGGCCCCCGTGATCCAGGTCCCGGTGATCCAGGTCCCAGTGATCCAGGTCCCGGTGATCCAGGCCCCCGTGAGCCAGGTCCCGGTGAGCCAGGTCCCCGTGAGCCAGGTCCCGGTGAGCCAGGTCCCGGTGAGCCAGGCCCCCGTGAGCCAGGCCCCTGTGAGCCAGGTCCCGGTGAGCCAGGCCCCCGTGAGCCAGGTCCCGGTGAGCCAGGTCCCGGTGAGCCAGGCCCCCGTGAGCCAGGCCCCCGTGAGCCAGGTCCCGGTGAGCCAGGTCCCGGTGAGCCAGGCCCCCGTGAGCCAGGCCCCCGTGAGCCAGGTCCCGGTGAGCCAGGTCCCCGTGAGCCAGGTCCCGGTGAGCCAGGTCCCGGTGAGCCAGGTCCTGCAGCCCGGCACCTCCATGCAGCACAGCCACAGCCTCAGTCAGCCCTGGCTGCAGCCTGGGGAGCAAGCAGCACAATCAACGCCAGTTAATTGATTTCCCTTAATGAAAGTGCCAGGCACAGCCTTTGGATTTGAGCTAAATAACAACTTCCTCTCCTCTTCCATTCATACGTGGGGGCTCATCAAACACCTCCCGCCCAAGTCAGGGTGAGAGAATGAGAGAGGGGTAAGAGAGAGGTATTTTGCATTTGACGTGCAAAAAAGTTAGTGAAAAATCCAAGGTGACAAGGGGCTGGCCTGCACATCTGAAATTGCACGAGCTTGTAATCTGGTTAAAGACAGAGCGTGTCTGTGCAGTTACACCCTCGTTATCAAGTGTCTCTATTACTGGATGCATAGCCAGGATGGTGGTGCCCCAGCTGCCAAAGGTTACTGTTCTCATTAAATACCCATCTGGAGTAACTCGAGTGAACTTAGGAAGCTCATTTTTCAGTTGTTGACTTATCTAGGAATATAAACACACAGCCTTCAGTAGGTGTTGGACGAGCAGCTCAGTGTTAAGCTGCGCACAGCATCTCCCTTGCGGAAGGAAACGGGCTCCCCCGGCGCCGGCGGCTCCGGTGGGGGGAGCGGAGGGTCGGCAGGGGAAGGCAGGGAGGCCTTGGAGAACCGAGCCTTGCCGCTCTACACTTGCCCTGGTTTTGCTTGTCGCTGGCCCAGGGCTTGGCTGGGGCAGCGGGAGCGATCCAGGAGGGCTGGTGGCTGCCGGGCGGGCTGACTCCCCGTCCTCCACCTCAGAGGGGTCTCTGCAAAACGGGGCTGGGGGAGCGGGGAGCCCGTGCCCACCCTGCCCACGAGGGTGGCCGCGGGCAGGATCTCCCGTGGGACCCGCGGGCTGGAGCCCCACTCCCAGTCCACTCGAGCAGAGTTTAAAGCTGGTTTCGCCCAGACAGAGGACTCGGAAGCGCAGAGCCTGGGCAGGGCCAGCAGCTCTGTCCCTGCAAAAGCCCACTGCTCTCCGGTGTTCAGAGCTCAGCTCTCTGCTGGAAATGGCATGGGTCAGGAGCAGCGACACGTGCTGCAGGAACCCAGGGATCCACTCCCCTCTCTGCTCCCGGGCCCACGGGCCGTGGCTGTGCCCACTCCAGCTGCAGGGCTGCAACCACTGAAGGATCGATTTGAAGTGTTTATTAAGAGCAGGACTCCGGCCTCCCACGGCCATCAGCGAGGGCTAAGGAGCATCGTGTCGGGCGTTGTTCTCATTTCTATTGCACCTCTTATCCCCGGAGCCGCAGCCGGTGACCACGCCACCTGCCACGGTCATTGCCACGCTCGGTGAGTGACCCACCGCGGCTGTGCCTGCTCGGGCAGCAGCGCCAGGCGCCGAGAAGCTCTCCAGCCAAACCCATGATGGTGAGATTATTTCCAGGACATAACCCTGGCAGGCTGGACGCACTGACTGCGCTGGGGGGTTTTTGACAGCTCATTTCTGGGAGTGGTGAATGAGGCGTGCTCGGTCACCTCGTGTGGGCAGCGGGCCGGGCTGGCTGCGCACGCTCCGGGGAACGGCGTTAAGTCAGTGGGAAGCCTGGGTGGTTTGTTAGGCACCGATGGCTTTGGAAGTAACAAGGAAGAATAAAGAGGATTGACTGATGGATATAGAAATCGATAGCCCTGAAATATTTCATCCAAAGCCTCCTCCAGGTGACTGCAGAAAATGTTACATCTAAATCAGTTTCCCAGATGGCCCAGGAGCCAATAAAAGTTGTGTTGTTTGTTAGTCCCTCACACTTTTAGACAAGGTGTGATTTAAAGGGTTTATACTGAGAACGAAGGTGCCGAAATGTGTGAGCCTGCGGGGCGGGCAGCCGGGAGGCACGGCAGCAGAGCTCTCCTCCGAAGCAGCATGTATTTATAGTGCTGGGAAGGAGCTGCAGGCAGGGGGAGGCTGGAAGCAAGGACAGGAAGGGAAAAGCGAAACTCCCTCTCTTCTAGGTACCGGCACGGAGGGGAAAGCTGAGACCCTTACCTCGCCAGCCAGGGAGGACCGCAGGGCGGTTCAGAGCCGGGTACCTGCCTTCCCAGCCCAGCAGAAGCAGGAGGGGAAGGGCTGGGGCAGCGCGCCGTGGAGCAAGAGCATCCCCCAGCCGCCAACGCTGCGCGGCACAAGCACCGCTGCTGTAACCGTGCTGGTGTGCCTGCCTGTGCAGGGGACAGACCTGATGGCTGGAGCCCTCAGTGGGAGCACACCCTGCACATGCCCCCGGGACACCACGGAGGGGCGCGGGGGGACGAGCTGCAAAACCCCATCAGCCTCTCTCGGCAAGCCAAAGAGCCCAGCAAGAGCCCAGCTGGTGGGAGCACAGGCCTGATGCCCCAGTCCGGCTTTGTGACTACAAAACACTGTATGGAAACGGTGTTTCATGGATAACGCGAAGTCCTCACCACCCCCACTGGGGCAAACTGCAGTGGCTGGGTCGTAAAGCGGAAAGAAGGGCTTGAGGGCAGCTGGAGGAGGTAAATAGTTGCGAGTGAGAAAGTTACTCAAGAGGAGGTCAGCAAAAGGAGTTCATAAGGCACGAAAGCTGCAGGGCCCCAAATTCAGCTCAGCCGTTCGGGAGGGCAGCCTGGCCCAGCTGGTTTGGCCAAACACTGAGTGGCTGCAGAATGTGTCGGTTCTTCTCAGGGACGGGGATGCAGCAGCAAACTGCCCGGCTCTGGTGCAAAAATCTCCTTGCTATAGTCTTCTCCCGCTGATTTTATTTTTCAGTGTATTCAGTGCTGCAGTTTTGCTTCCAGCACTGAAGTTTCTGGGCGCAGGTCCAGACTGAAGGACAAGAACAGGGCTGCCTGCTGCCGCCCCAGCCAGCCTCGCTGCCTGCAGCCGCTCTCCCAGGCCCAGGGAGGGACAGAGGTCACAGAAGATGCCACCTTGTGCCCCGCAGGGCTCCAACAACCAGAGCATCTTGAAAAGCCTCTGCCAGATCCTAAGTAACGTGGGAGGGTTTTACTTCAACTCATTCAGCTGTAATGTCACAAATATTGCAGTTACACCGTGATATATTGCGATGTGAAGCAGCGACCCCTGGCAGTGGTCCCCAAGATCCCAGAGCTCCTAGCAATGGCATACTCTCCTCGGAGGCAGAAAGTAGCTCCTGAGCTTTGGGCTTGTGCATGATTTGCACCCGTCTTTTGTGCTGGCTTTTCGCAATGCATAAACTTGGCTGAATATTTCCCAACAAAGGCTATACCATTTCCAAACTTTCCTATGCGTGGCCACCTGGAGTCAGCTTTTTGCAGTGGAGCTGCCACATCCTCTTCTGACCAAGCACTGAGAAACTGCTGTGTTAACGATGTACCAGAACTCAGACACACAGTGTTCACCACCACATCGGGGTCAAACGTGTCAGACGGTGTCTGAGGGGATGGGGACCTGTTGGTGGGTGCCTCACAAGCACCGAGAGCAGCCAAAGGCACTGGCAGTGAGCCCTGGGGTCCACAGCAGCCCTGGGAGTCGCACCCTGAGCGGGGGGTGCTGCCGCAGGAAGGTGGGAGCTGAGCTTCTGCTATGGGGCAGAGGGCTGGGGGTGCCAGCACCTCTCTCCTGCTCTGGCCCCAGCGGCAGCAGGCAATATTTTAGCAGTTTGACCAATGAATGTCGTCACCCGATGACTGATGGACCAAGTGTTTTAGCATGAATTATGAGCCTAGCACGATGCTAACAGTTATTGATTATAAAATAAGTCTTTGTCACCGAGGCCTTCAGAAATCTTTGAAGGAAGAATGAAAGCTATTTTTTAAATATTAAGCAATCGATATATTGAGTAAGTGACAAGGGATAACTTTTTGCCTGGCCGTCCGGTGCCGCAGGGGAGCGTGGTCCTGACGGGTGCGAGCACCGCGAAGCGTGGGGGCCGGCGGCTGAGCGGCGGCAGGTCCCCGCACCGGGCACCTGGGGTGTGCCAGGGCTCTGCCAGGGTGTCACATCCCTCTGCCAGCACCCCCGGGCTGGGGCGGGTCCCTGGCACCGCTCCTTCTCCCACCGAGGCGAGAAACACACGGGCACAACCGGGCAGCTACACCCCGTCCCGGGGAGCAGCATCCCCGCGCTAAGTGACAAACGGATGTTAGGACCACCAGGGAGAACCGCAGCCACGCGTTTCTGATCCCGCTGGGGCAAGATTGATTTTTAAACGGGTTTTGCGGGGGGAAAGGAATAACGCTGCATAAAACGTGGTTAGCTGGAGGTTTCGAGCTCCTAACCCGGAGGAAACGATTCCGCCCCGCCGCGTGTGTGCGCCCGGCCCCGCAGCCCGGCGCGCCGAGGAAGGGGCTCGGGGACCCCCGACCTGCGCGGGGCCGGCAGGAGCCCCTTGGGCCGAGGCTGCGGGGCGGGGGGGAACCCCCCCCCCCCTTCCCTCCCCCCCCCCACCCGGGGGGGACCCCCCCCCCTTTCCCTCCCCCACCCGGGGGGGAACCCCCCCACTTCCCTCCCCCGCCCCCCCCCCTTCCCTCCCCCACCCCCCCTTTCCCTCCCCCCCCCCGGGCTGGGCCTCGCGGCGCGAGCTCTGCGGGCCGACACCGCCCCCTGGCGGCCGCGGCGAGCAGGGACCGGCACCGGACGGACAGACGGACACCGGCACCGGGTGCGGGGGAGAGGAACCGGCGCGGAACCGGCCCCAGGGGAGCAGCGCCCGGGGCCTTGGGCCGGGGCAGAGACCCCGCGGGGGCGGCAGGCGGGGGGGGGGGGGCTGTGCTGTGGGACCCCCGGCTGCACGGCGGGACCCCCGATCACACATTCCCCCCCCCAGGGCACGGGCCCCTGGGAGCCCCTGGAGCTGCCACCGAGCGCGGCAGAGCCGGGGGACCCCGGCCCCCCCGGGGCCCCCCCCGGGCCCGGCTGCGGCGCGGCGGCGGCTCGGCAGAGTGTGCTCTCGGCTCGCACATCGCTGCTCGGCGGGATCGCTCGCACAGCCCTCCCCGCCGGACCCCCACCTCCCCCCTTCCCTGACCTCTGCCAAGGTGGGGGGCGCGCAGCCCAGCTCTGCCCGCAGCTCATCTGGGAAACCATCGCCCCCCAAAGCTGCCCCCCGGGGCCAGGGGCTGGGTTCACTTATCAGCGGACCCTCCCTCCCGGCAGGTCCGGGCACCGGGTGCTCATCAGCCCCCCGGGGGGGCCTCTGAAGAGGCTCCGAAGAGACAAACCCGTCCTTCACCTGCAGGAATGAGCGAAGCGGGATTAGGTTGGGCTTTAGCTGCGCTGGCTGAGAGATCTCTTTGGGGAAAGGGAAAAGAAATACAGTAGTGAGATGCTTTCTGTTAACCCCAGGACAATGACAGGTTGCGCTGAAGTGGCAAGACCACCACTTCTTCTGGATTTCAGTCTTACCTAGGAAAGGTGGGCTGTTCTGTAGTTGACAAGCTCACACGGCTGGAAAGGCAAGGGAAGTTCGGGCAGGGGCTGCCCAGCTCCCAGCTGTGTGACCAGGCGCTGCCGGGGGCCTGGCTGCCGCCCGGAGCGAGGGTCCCCGCTCCTGGCACTGCCCGCTTCAGCTCAGCTCTGCGCGGCCGCGGCGGTGCTGCCCCATGGAGTGGCTCTGCCCCCCGCCACCCCTTGGAAACAGCCCCCGGCTGGGGGCTTGGGGGGCTGGGGGAGCCCAGTGCGGCCGCAGCGGTGGCACTGCCGCTCCCCAGCACCCGGAGCTGCCCGTCGCTGAGGGAAGCAGCGTGCTGCAGAGCCCTCCCTCAGCAGAGACTCCCTGGACGCGCTTGCCTGGCTGGAGCCGGACCCGTTCCCCCGTGGGCTGGGTGCTGCTGGCGTGACCGAGCGTGGTGGAGCCTTAGTGCCTGCCACACCGCCTGGGTGTATGGGCGCAATATACTCATGCGGAGCAAAGCTGGGCGGCAGCGACGTCCCCTTTTATCTGCTCTGCCCGAAGGAATTGAAAGAAAAGCATCTTTCTGCTCCAGGGTCTTTAATTTTGTGCGGCACTTTACTGCGACGGTGAAGGTGCTCTAAAAACCCTGGAGAGGGATAGGGGCTCTCCAAGCCCAGCGGCCGGGGGTCCCTCGCCCCACAGGACAGCAGCACTGGGGGGGCTGCAGTCGCCCTCCAGAGCAGCTGGGGTGTCCAGCCCAGCTGAATCTCTGGTTCCCACCGCTGCTGTTCCGGAGCAGCAGAAGGAGCACCAAGCTGGATCTGCTGGCTCAGGAAAGGCTTTGCCTTGGCCATCAGCAGGAGCCTTGCGTCTGCCCAAGAGCCTGGCTGCCTTCGGGGCTGCCTGAGCTTTCTGCCTGGGGGGACTGCAGGGAGGCTCCTGCCCTATCTGGTGCCCAGGGCGGAGAAGC
Source organism: Tyto alba (assembly GCF_018691265.1). Lineage (NCBI taxonomy): Eukaryota > Metazoa > Chordata > Aves > Strigiformes > Tytonidae > Tyto > Tyto alba. The sequence goes on along the minus strand of NW_024881302.1, from coordinate 640,853 downwards.
AAAGGCAGGTCCTTGGCCAGAGGCAGCTCCACCTCACCTGGACACCCCAGTTGGCTCCTGAGGACACTCTGCCTGTATTTAAGATCAACCACTTGCCTGTTTGATTCCCGAGCAGCAGGCAACAACACACCTGCTGTGATAGTTCAAGTTGTGTTTGTTTCTGCCTTTCTTCCAGCTGAGAAATTCACTCCGTGAACTTTTCATCCTCTTCTCCTGGGGCAGGAGAGGCCACGGCTGGCGAGGCAGGTGGTGCTGAGCAGGAATGTTTGCTGCCTGCTCATAAAGAAGGTTTCCCACCTGAATTAACCTTGCAAACTCAAGAGGCGTGCAGGCAGCCAGCGTCCTTGTCACACACCCGCCCTCAGAGCGGCGATGCCAGGGAACCCCTCGGCTCCTCACAGCGCTGGCAGCTCCTCAGCCTTGTCCCAGACTGCACACTGACCCCGGGAATGGTGACAGAGGGGATCTGGGGGGGGGGGGGTTGGAAAAGAAGGATTTGCTGCGTTTCCTGCAGGGCTAGCTGGGGCAGCCACTGTGCCGCAGATCCTTGTGTGGGCAGGAACAAGCCCAGACCGGGCTCAGGAGGAGGAGATGTGTCCAGCCAGCCTCGCCCGGGTTTGTCCAGGCGGCTGGTGAAGGTGAAGGAGGGAGGAGAGCGGGTGCCGTGGGGCTTCCTTGGCAGGTCTGAGTGTGTGCCCCGAGCCCGTGGGGAGCCGGGTCTGGTGTGCTGGCCCCGAGGGCCGTGTCCCCGTCAGAGCCAGGCCTGCTGCCGGGGGCAGCCGCAGCTCACAGCTCAGCAGGGGCGCGGGGCTGGAGGATTAGCATTCCCGTTCCTTCCCTGCTAATAGATGGGACTCCAGAAAGCGCAGCGCCGGCACCTGCCGTTTCATTACACATTGTTAAGCACCCTGTAACTATGACCGATGGCGCTTCCCCGGGCGGCTGCTGCTATGTGTGTTTCAGTCGTATTTTTGCGGTGCTGGCAGCACAGAGCCAAGCAAAGGACAAGTGTAGCTGTGTAGGGGCATTCACTTGGGCTCCTGAAGTGATGCTGAGGGAACTGCAGCAAGAAAAGCAACAGCTTTGTAGGGAAATCTGTAGGCGGGGAAAACGGCTGCTGACAAAGCCGTTGTGGCATGGCTCACCGAGCGCCTAATGAAGGCTGGCACCGTGCTTGGGCACCTCGCCCTGCCGATGTGCTCCTGCCCGCTCCGTGCCCTGCCAGCCAAGGGGACCTCCTGGCCCGTCCCTGTCCACACACCAGTCACCAGGCGCTGGAGCACGAGGTGACCTGGTCCCTCCGTGCAGCTCCATGGTTCCTCCCTGCCCCAGGGCACGCTGTGAAGCCAGCTCCTCGTGCCGTGGTGCGTCCAGGCTGTCCCCTGCCTGGGGGACAGGGACCCTGGAAGCGTTCCCATCCATCTCCGGAGAGGGAGAGCCAGAGCAAGTCCCGGTGCCACCAGCTGGCGTGGAGGGAAGCTGCTGAAATGGCACCGGCTCCCGGGGGCGGTGGGCTGCACTTGTGCGTTTAAACGTGCTGAACGTGGGGAGATACTGCCAATGACACTTGATTAAATGGGGGATGGATGTCTGGTGTCCTGTGGACAGTCACTTAATGGACATACTGTAAAGGATGTGCTGCCCTGATTAAGTGTCTCGGGGACTTTTCTGTCTCATAGTGAAGACAGACAGCGAAGCACCTGGTAACTCTTTGCATGCCAAGACTTGTGGTACAAGAGGAAACAGATGGTGCTTCGCATTCACACAAGATGAGAGCAGAGAAGTCTCTTCTGGCACTTAAAGTGTGAGCTAGGCGAGGAGCAGAATTTTGTATCTTCAGATAAAATCTTCCCCCAGATATGCTCATGTTCTGGCAATAAATTTTTAAAAAATTAGATCTTGGCTGTTCTTATTGGTGCATCAGCCTTTGCCCTTGCGGAACGGAGCTGTAACTGGCAAGAAAGAGCAGTCAGTGTCGCGGGGCAGCTAAATGATTTGCAGTCCCCTCTGAGCACCCCCATGGCCTTCCCCAGGGCATCACAACCCCAGCAGAGCTCCCAGACCTAACAGCAGGGTGACTAGCAGCTTGCACATACTCACGCAAGCCAGGCTTTACTCCCAGGCATGGGCAGGTGCTGCCTGAAGATCTCCAAAGTGCAGTTTTCCAGCGGCTCTGTCTGCTCAGCCGGCCCGGTGCCCCAGGTGCCAGGGCAGAGCTGGCTCCCTGGCCGTGCCAGGCTCTGTGGCTCCCGCAATGTCAGAGGAATCTTTGGAGCACGTTGCTGTTTTATTTGCTCAGCAGCAACCTGCAACCCTAAGAATGAGATCATGAACCTGTGAGAATTGTCAAGTCCTCTCTTTGCAATAAATCAGCATCTCATTGCATTTGTAACTTATCTGATAAGCTTAATACAATCCTTATTCAAAAAGCACTAATCCAATTCCTCTAGAGAGATGTGTCTGATTAGATTAATTAATCCATTTGCACTGGAGATATTCCTAACACTTGAACTTCTTCAGGGTGAACTCCTCTCTGAACCCTGAGCTGTTCTGTCTGAACTGGGGAAGAAAAGGGAGAAGGGCAAAGGTGGAGAGAAGGCCCTGGTGCTGCGGCTGCTCCGGTCAGATCAGGAGGGCAACGCGGGTAGAAGGGATTTTGGGAAGCAGGGTGCTGCCCAGGGGTGCTGTGAGCCCTGCAGCTGGTGCAGAGCCCTGCGTTGGGCACGGCCACCCCGTGCCCCCCGTCGCCAACCCCCCCCCCACGGTACCAGCAGCGCCTGCCTCCCTCTGGAGTGGCACATCAGGCTGGGGAGCTCTGCAGGGGTCTGCTTGCTGGTGATTTTCCAAGTTGCCTCACTTTTTATACATATTTTGATGAGTAAATTTGTCACACCAAGCTAATCTAACTCCCAGCAGAGCCCTCTGTGCACTAAAACATGATGGAATCAAAAGGATGATGCTTTAATTGCCTGTTGGTATGGGCACACCTATTTTTAGCCATTATATTCATAGCTGCTGAAATAAAAGCTTTGGAAAATTATTAGGTTTTGCTCAGATATTTGCTTAATTACACCAAGATGATTGTGTTGGTCAATGGTGTGTCGGTGAGGAGCTGGGTGGAGGGGCTGAGAAGGGCAGTGGGGAGGTCCCTGCTGCAACACAGCTCCCGAGGGCAGAGCCTGCAGCCACGTCTGCAGCTCGGGTCAGCCGCAGCTCCACTCAGGTTCCTGCCCAGCCTCGGGTCTCCTCGGGTCTCCTCCAGCCACCACTCACTGGGGGCTGGCAGAGACGGCAGCTCCAGTGACACACTGGGAGCCTGGGCAGATCAGGGCCATGGGCTCCGGGACACCGCACCGCAGAGGTGCCCGGCTGCACTCCAGCCCCCGTGCTCCCGCTGGAGAGGAACCGAGACACCCTGCAGCCCCACCGACTTCATGGGGACTCTGCTGTCACCCCGCCAGCTGGCTTTGCGGGCACCCTGCATGCTCCCAGCTCCCGTGCCAGGGCGTGCAGTGGGCATCGCTCCCACAGCCCCAGCGCAGCCGCGCCGGCAGTGGGTGGGCAGGCTCTGCGCCCTGGGGGAGGGCGAGCCTGAGCGATGGGAACGGTGTGAGACTGGAGACTGTCCCCACGAGCGATGGGAACGGTGTGAGACTGGAGACCGTCCCGTGAGCGATGGGAACGGTGTGAGACTGGAGACCGTCCCCACGAGTGATGGGAATGGTGTGAGACTGGAGACCGTCCCCACGAGCGATGGGAACGGTGTGAGACTGGAGACCGTCCCCGTGAGCAACGGGAACGGTGTGAGACTGGAGACCGTCCCCGTGAGCGATGGGAACGGTGTGAGACTGGAGACTGTCCCCATGAGCGATGGGAACGGTGTGAGACTGGAGACCGTCCCGTGAGCGATGGGAACGGTGTGAGACTGGAGACCGTCCCCACGAGCGATGGGAACGGTGTGAGACTGGAGACCGTCCCCACGAGCGACGGGAACGGTGTGAGACTGGAGACCGTCCCCACGAGCGATGGGAAGGGTGTGAGACTGGAGACTGTCCCCATGAGCGATGGGAACGGTGTGAGACTGGAGACCGTCCCCACGAGCGATGGGAAGGGTGTGAGACTGGAGACCGTCCCCACGAGCGATGGGAACGGTGTGAGACTGGAGACCGTCCCCACGAGCAATGGGAACGGTGTGAGACTGGAGACTGTCCCCATGAGCGATGGGAACGGTGTGAGACTGGAGACCGTCCCCACGAGCGACGGGAACGGTGTGAGACTGGCCACCCTGTCTGTGCAGAGCTGGTTCAGGCAACTGTGCTCAGGTGTGGTCCCAGGAGAAGGGACGGCCGTGATCTCGGAGATGGGGACACATGGCTGAATACTGTCCCCAAGGCTGTTCCCACTCGCTGGCAAGGAGTAAAAAATATCATTAACGTTTGTATTCCAATGTGCTCTCCCTGCCCCTCCTCACATACAGCAAAAGAGGTGATTTAAAATTTATCAGCAAGTGTCAAGATAACCTATGCAATTTAAAATCAAAGTGCAAAGACCAGCATGAAATGACAGCTGCAGCATCCATGGAGTCACATGTTTTATCCCAGTAAGTACATGAAAATTGCAATGTGCTTTTCTGCTATTCAGGCTGAAGGGCTCCTTTAACACAGACCATCTCCTGATATCAAAGTGAATGATTTCTTTCATTATTCCTGGTTATGAAGCCTATTTTCATGTTATTTGTCATTTGTGAAGCAATTTGGTTTAAAGATGGCTCGAAGCTTTTGTACTGAGCAATCAGGGAGTAGGTAGGGAAGGAATAACTAAGGGGAAGATTGGGATTCTTCACCTGCTCTTGCATAACCAAGTGCAGACGCTGCCCTGTGCAGGGCAGGGATCTACTCCCTGGCAATTGGATTATGTGAGCGCTCCCAGGCTCAGACGGTTTCCAGGCGGGTGGGTGTGCAGGAGAGGGCCTTGGCTCTGCAGCTTCAGCTTCCCGAGAGCTAACAGTACCTCTGGGACACACGGGGAATTTAAGTGACTTTGGAGCCAGCGACATTCTGCAACTCACAAATTTGGACTTAAGAGCCAATCAATTGTGCAGTTGTTTTCGCACCACCAGAAATGGAGTATGGATCTGCCAGAGGAATTTTAGAGGGACTTTTTATCCTCCCATCTGCAGCTGGGCTGCTATTCCTCATGCTGAAAAGCCAGCAGTAGAGCATCCTGAAAACCAAACCCTGCGCTGCTGCAGGGCTGATGTATCGCTCACCAAGGAGTAATACAGTGGCACCGGCTAGGAGGGAAACAAGGGGCAGAATCAATTCTCCAGCAAGTGTTGTTTGATTTTGTCATAAAACCCTAATATTCTATATTTAAAAACGTAGCTGCTCAGCCTTGAGATGAAAAGCCATGGCATTAAAATGCCACGGAGTGCAGCTGCAGCCAGCGAGCGCCGGTCGGTTCCCACCCCGGGGGGGGGCACGTTGCCCTCCCGTGCTGCAGGGCCGAGCCGGCCCCGAGCCCCGCTCACACTGTGACCCACGCCCCGGGTGTGGGGCCCTCGTCCCGCAGCCGGAGCTGGGCAGGACTCGCTGTCCCCGTGCTGCACCGTGAGACAGAGCTGCCCCCCCGTGCCACACGGCCCTGCCCACGCGCGAGGGCTCTGGGGACGCGTTGCCCCTCACCCGGCTTCTGCACAGGGCTAAAGGCAGGCTGGCATCCTGCCCGCACCGCGGTGCTGGGGGGTGTCCCCGCGGGGCGCCGCACCCAGCCGGGGCTGGGGGGAGCGCGGACAGAGGCGCCGAGTGGCCTTTGGGGGGGTGTCACGGGCGTCCCCAGCATCAGCCGCAGGAGAGGCTGCTCGCCCCGAGGAGCTGAAGGCACTTTGCACTCACGACAAGCAGCTTTGCTCTAAGTGCAGAGGTAAGAATCCCAGCACTTCCAGGAGGATATTTTTATTGGCCGCTCGCAGAGAAGTGGCACTGCAAGTCTAAAATAGCTGCGGATGTAAAAGCAAATATGGGGAATGTGCCGGCAGAGGCCCCTCCCGACAGCAACAGATTCCATCTGCTCCGCACCAAGCGCATTTCAAAAGGGTTTCAGTCCAGTTTCAGGGATTTTGTTCTCTCTCTTTGTATTTTAAGACTGAAGTGAGATAGGGTGACGTGAGCGGGGGTTTATCCTGCACACAGCAGCCCCCCTCCTTGTGAGCGCAGCCTGGCGCAGGGGAGCCCGCAGCAGCCTCAGCCGGGGCGTCTGCAGCGGGTCCCTCTGGGGAGGCAGGGACCCTCCTGGGGCTTCCTGCCCCCGGGGGCCCTTCCCTGGAGACAGAAATGGTGAGGGCTCTCCCAAAATGGAGCCGGAATGGGAGAAGCCTCGTCCCGCTGTCGGGTGCCCTGTGAGGGGGCACCCTGTGGGGAGAGGCAGCGCGGGGTGAGCCCGGCCCGGCCAAAAGCAGCCGGCAGACGGAACGGGCAGGGTCTGTGCTGAGCCAGGAGCCGCTGGGGAGCGCGGCGCAGCAGCCCTGGCTCGCGGGAGGTGGGCGGTTGCAGCTGAGCCCGCGGCACGGCGGAGGGCGAGCACGCCGTGCCAGGCCAGGCACCAGGCAGCGGCTCTTGGGGGTCGTTTTGGGAGCACGGGCAAACACCTTCTAATGAAATACTGATTTCGCCAAAACATGTTGTTCCATAAAGATGCCTTTTTTTTTTTTTTTTAGCAAAAAAAGTTAATTTGCCTTCAACAAAAGTGTAAGAGGTTGTTGTTCTTAAGTAAGACCTACATGTTCTTAATTTAACTAAGATTTATGCTTTTCAAGGATTATTTTTTTTTTTAATATAAACCTTAATTTCCCCCCTGAACATCCCTTGCCCCCAGAATTCTATCTCCAGTCAGAGCAGCTCTGTGGCTTCTCCGTGGCTTCATGGAGCTTCTCCATGGCAAGTTCCTGCTGGTCCTGCCGGGATGGAGACACGGAGGAGCTGGGGGAGCCCAGAGCGGCCAGGGCTGGGGCTGGGGTTTGGCTCGCTCTGGGGCTGGGGGCTGGGGGCTGGGGGCTGGGGCTCTCCCCCTCCCCGTCCGCACCACAGCAGAGCTCACGGCGTCCCTTTGCTCCCTGCCCCGTGTCTCCCTTGTTGCCATCGCACCTCCCTGTCCCCTCGCGTCTCTCCTAGTCCCCACATGAAACATTTGCTGAGAGCAACACAAATACAACAGTCCCCCTAGAAACGTGCTTTATCAAACTCACCTTTCTCCCAGCAAATCTGCAATTAATTCTGTGCTGATGAGAAGTCACTGTTAATGAAGGAAGCTGGTGGAGGTGGGCTGGGGCACAGCAGGTAATAACCGCACTGGAGCACTTGGGAATTAACCGTAAAGGCAGCAGAGAGGTAAAAAAGCTGCAGTAAGCGTAACAAGTCAGTAAAGCAAAGTGCCGGCTCCCCGGTGCTGTGTCCCAGCCCTCCGCACTCGCCGGCACTCACCGGTGGCACCGAGCACCCCGGACAAGGGGGGGTGCGTTGTGCCCAGTCCAGCAAACGGCTCTGCCTGCCCGGCCGCTGCGGGCACGGCACCCTGGCTTCGGCGCTGCCCCTCGCCCGCGGGGGTGTCGCTCCCGGCTCTGAAGCCCCGGCGCTGGCCGTAGGAAGGGCTGAGCCCGCAGCGTGGGGCCGGGCTGGAACCGGGCGGCGATCTGCACACCGGGGCACCCCGGGAGCCTTCTCCTCTCTGGGGCTGCGGGGGGACACTCAGCCCTTGCAGCAAGACACACGCGTGCGGTGGCTCCGTTGAAGATCGCATCCTTAAAATTACAACAGTCTGGAGATGAAAAGAAAGCTGCTTCTATGACTGAAAATTAAAGATACTGCTTCCAGATCTTTGTAAAATTGACTTCTAAAATAAGATACTTAATTAAATGTATCCATTCTTCTGATACTACTCAAAAGAGTTAAGTCCAGAAATGATGCAGAGATACTGTGGGATAATGTATTCATGTGGATGGTTATCTTCCTCATAAAGGCATTATGAAAGTAGCAAAAGTAATTGCATTATATTTATGTCAATTCTCTTATTTAACTTGGCTGCAAATGAAGTATTCTGTATTGAACTGCAACCCATTTTAATTTACAAAACCAGCTCTGCTTTGCTCAGTAGTATTGCAACTAATGAAAAATGACTCAGAGGAACAGATCTTTTCCATATGAATGCTCGTATAGACCCCAACCAGACAGACTCGATAGATGGAGCAGCTACCGGGGCCCAGGCAAGCTACGGGCAGAGGGAAAAAATAAACTGAGTTTTCGCTTGCTCGGGAGCGGAGGGCTCACCTGCCCGCCAGGCCCCTCTCCTGGGGGATGCTGCGGGAGGAGCCCCTCGCCCCTCCTCAGGGCACCGCTGTCCCCTCGGGATCTGCTGCAAAGCTGTCTCCGACCTCGCCGCGCGGGGCGTGGGTCTCTGCTCCTCGGGGCCGGGCTCTGTTCTCCGGGGCTGGGAAGCGCCGGCACCAGCAGCACTGCTCCCCCCGCTCCCCTGGCTCCCCCTGCTCCCCCCACAGCCAGCAGTGACCCCCAGGCAAAGCCATCGAGGCAGCGAGCTCGGCCCAGCACGGCCCCATCCTGCTGCCAGCTGATGGGGACCCGGGGTCTGGTCCCGACGGACCCGACGTGCCGGATCCCGGCTGAGAGCCGCCCGGGGGGCAGAGGAGCGTGGTGCTGCAGAGCCCGGCACGGGGTGGCTTGCTGCCCGGCTGGCACCCAGTGCCGGTGGGGACGGGGCATCCCGTGGGCACAGCCCCCGCGGGCACAGCCCCCGCGGGCCTCGGCTGGCGTCTCGGGCGCATTCGGGAGGAGCGGGGCCGTCCGGCACGGCCCACGCGTGACAGTGACATCCTGGCCACGGCAGAGCTGCCACAGCGGCGGGACGTGCCCTTCGCCACGGGCAGGGAGGGGGTGGCAGCAGCACCCCTCCCGCCCCGTGTCAGCTGCTGTGCGCTGATCCAGCCTGGTGTTTCTGCACGGAGAGGCATTCCTGAGTGTGCTCAAACGTAGTAATTTATTATTATTTATTTACAAGCGACAGAATGTCTTCTGACCTTTCGGTCCTGCTGGACTGGCTCCAGACCGGCGGCTCTAATAGCGTCTTGCACACCCAAAGAATGCCAAAGCAATGCTGTCCTGGGCTGCATCCCCACGGCACGAGGGGCTGGATCCCCATGACACGAGGGGCCGGACCCCCACGGCACGAGGGGCTGGCGTGCCCACGGGTGGCTGCAGTTGCTCCGGCTGAGGGGGGCACGAAGGGCCGGCAGTGCTGGGGCGCTGGGCTCGGGCAGGGAGGGCTCCCCGGGCCAGGCAGCCTCCGCCGAGCTCCGGCTGCTCCTCTCCACCATCCCCCTAAGTGCTTTATCTTGTCTCGGCATCCCCCGAGCCTGGGCTTGGCCACCTCCGTCAGCAGGGCCCTGCGTGTCCCCATCAACCCCCCAGCCCGGCACTTTGTGTAACACCCGAGGGAGAGCGGCAGATCCTGCCTGCAGCCACGGCCCCCCCAGCTCTGGAAAGATCTCCCTCCCGCCTGGCGAGAGCCTCAGCACCCATTTTCCCAGTCCTCTGCTCCTCGCCGGAGGCTGCAGACACGTGTGTGTGTTCCCATCAGCTCTCTGCAGCCTTCGCGCCCTTTCCTCCTCCTCCTCCCGCCCGTGCCGGCTCTGCAGGTCCCTCGCACCTCGGGGATGCTCTGCCCTGCTCCACCCTTGGCCCCGCAAATCCTCCCCGCGCTGTGTGCAGGGCTGGGAGCCCAGGGCTGAGCACAGGGCTGGGGTGCGTGCAGTGGGGCAAAAAGCTCCCTGCAATTTCAAATACATCCGAAATGGTTTGGCTGGCGTAACGCCGGGGATTGCAGCTCACCCTCCAAGGCCCTGGGAGCGCCGGGTGAGCAGTGCCGGCTGCGTGTGCTGATCCCGGTGCAGCCCCAGGGCCAGGGTTTGCCCCCCGGCCCCCCGGCCCCCGCTCGCTGCCCGGGCTCGGCTGCCTGGAACAAGGCACCGTGGCCCCAGCCTGCCCCACGTCCCCCCACCCCCCTGCTGCGGGCGCAGCAGCTCGGGTGCTTATTAAGCACATCTGAAGGCCACCACTCACAGGCAGATGCGGAGATACAGAGATTTTCATTGTCAGTGACAACATTAATGTTGCATGATTTACAATCGCTGGCGCGCCTGCTCTTCTGGCAGCAAAGCATCTGCTTCAGGCCCGTTTGGGTGGTTTAGATCTGTCCTTGAGGATGTAATAGAGTTATTGAGAGGGCACAAACACTGATTGATTCGTATTGACTTGCTTGGCAGATGGCCTCACATGGTTGTATGGGAGGGATGTTTGGGACAGGGGACAGGGACGTGCACCCCGCAGCCAGCCCCACTGTCCCTCCCTGGAAATGCCACTGCCATGTGCTGGGCCACATATCTGCCCTCTCTGCTTCTCCCCACGAGCAGCCGGTCCCACAGGCCGGTGCTCGGTGCTGGGTCCCCACGAGGGCTCTGCCCGGTGCCGTCGGTGCCCACTGAGCCCCAGGGCACCCGTGTGCGCCTGCCCCACAGCCGTGCCCCGGGCTCCTCGAGCTGCTCCTCGCCAGGTGGCAAAGCATTCCCCACGGAGCGGCTGCGGGGACCCGGGCTCTGGAAGTGGCACATTAGTGCACGCACACTTAACCCCAACGGGAAGGACGAGCAACTCCCTCCTCCCCTCGGGCCAGCCCCGGTTTGATGTCCCCTGGTTCTGTGCTCCTCCGGCGCGGGTGCTCTGGAGACACTCGGTTGAATAGCGATGAGGAGAGGAAAGAGATGTCCATAAAAATTCTCCCTGTTCAATAAGCTGAAGCAGAAAGGCACTGAAATCCATCATCCTGCAAAGCCACCTCTGTTCTAAAGCCCGCAGTGTTCCCAAGTAGCCAGAGCCCGCTGGGTCGGGTGGAGCTGGCAAGCAAGGGTGATGGTTTTCCAGATGGAAAATTCCGGCAGATCCAACCAGCCGGGAGGCAGCGGGTGGCAGTGGCAGCCCCGGCCGGGCCTCGGGGGCAGCTCCGCACTGCGCGGGTGGGCAGCAGGCAGGGACGGCCACGGGGGCTCGGGCACTGCGGCCCCTGGCTGGAGCCCAGAGTGTGCGGGGACAGGGAGACCCCCCCACCGCCCCCCAGCACAACCAGCGGGGACCCCGGGGGCTTCCTTCAACAGTGCTCCTGCGGTGCCGGCGCTGGAGCACCATGGGGACAGAGCCAGATTTCACCCGTTCCCAACCATGTGGACCATGCGGCCGCGAAGGACCCTTGTGGATTTTGGAGGGGACCCCCCCCTCCCAAATTGGCAGCAGGCACGGGCGGGGGGTGTGCAGAGAGGGGACCTTTTCCAGAGTGCCAGAAAGGGATGGCAGGTCTTGCTGCTGCAGGTGGCAACCTCAGGGCTCACGGTGACTGTGGGGCAGAGCTGTGCAGCCCTGGGCAGGAGGGGCTGCTGGCCAGCACTGTCCCCCACCTGCAGACCCCCTCACACCCCCCCGTACCTCCCAGGTGCTCCCCTGGGGCTGCCCCAGCTCGTCCCCTCTCGCCCCACGGCGGCTCTGTCACATAAACTGCTCCCTAATTTAAGTGACATTTGAACCAAGGTTTCTGCCAGCCCGGAGGCTTACTCCAGCCTGGGAATTTCGGGAAATGACCGGGGGCTCTGTCCCCCCGGGGTCCCTCCTGTGGATGCTGGCAGCTGATCCATCCCCGCTCCAGCTCTCCCTCGTTCCGGCCGGCCACCCAAGGCAATTACGGAGATGCCGCCGGTGCACGGGCTGGCAGGGGCAGCGCTGGAGGAGGGGGGATGTTGTGAACATATTTTCTGCCAGCACGACTGACTGAATGACTAATGCCCCGCGCATCCCCAGCTCCCGCCGCACAGCTAATGACCAGCCAGATGCAAAGCTGCGGCCGCTGCCGGCAGCGCCGGGGGGTGTGATGGGGCCCAGAGGGTGGGAGCGGGGGGAGCAGCCGGCCCAGCCGCGGTGGGAGCCGACAGCGAGACAAATGCCTCCTCCCCCAGTAGGTATAGGCACAGGTACCAAAGGCTGGGTCCCAGCGGTCCGTCGCCAGGTCCTGTCCCCAGCAAGGGCCAGCCAAGAGCCCACGGGAGAGGGCGAGGGGCACAGTGGGTTTGGGGGATCCTGCCAACCATTTCTGGCTGCCCAAGGTCTCGGGGAGCTGTGGCTCTGCACGGCCCCGGCTGCAGCACGAGGGGACTGGGATGCGCTGCCAGCACCCGAGGTACCAGCCTGCTCGAGTGGGGGACAGCCCCCCGAGGGCAGCGGGAACCCCCCCGGGCAGGCAGGTCGGCTGCCCCCATGCCGCCGGCGCTCCGGGCATGTGCTGCGGCAGCTCCCGCCGCGCGCGCGGCACCCCAAGTCGTAATTGAATTCACGCTCTCGAATTTAACTCATTATCCTGTCAAGGTTTTGGCACGTCAAATGATTCACAATGGCTTCAATTATAAGAATTGGGGTGTTTAGACAATTCTTCCCATCCTGATTTCCACCCTTCCTGTGCCTGGCGTTCCAGGCTGTCAGGTGTGCAACCCATCCCTGCTGCAGACCCCCGGCCCGAGGAGGGTCTTCTCCAGGGCTCAGCCCTCCCTGCCGCTCCCCTCCCCTTCCTCCCACATTTTGGGTGGGCTCTCACGAGGTCCCCTGTGGGTGCGGTGCAGGATGGTGCTGGGGACCCAGCCCTGTCTGGTGCATCTCCCCGTCCCTCCTGAAACGGGCAACATTTACTTAAGGCAGCATCCGTCCTGGCAGTGCCCTGCAGACTCACAAGGAAATTAATAGCTCTGTTTCCTGCTTTTGTGGTGCAGAATTGTAATTCTTCACAGCGCTGTAAAGAGCTGCGCGCAGCGGTGCAGGGAGGGACGAGCAGGAGCAAGCTCTGCAAAAGGACATTCAGACCTGACCTCCAGAAAACATTTGTGTATCATGGGGGGCCCAGCTGGGATGAAGAGGAGCTGCCGGGAGGCAGGCGTGCGGGCAGGGGACAGGCAGGAGGTGAAACAGCGTGGGCAGTCCGGCACGGTGCCCAGAGGTGCTGCCGGAGCCCACAGGCAGCTGCCATCCCCTCGAGGGGTGGGGGGCATTGCTGGGGTGCCGGGGGGAGGGTGGGAGGGTGTCAGCGTGCCCTGTGAGACTTCACCCCGTTCTGCTTCAGCCACCACCCTCCAGCCCCCCCTTGCAAGGCAAAGCTTTCCTCCGCAGACCCCGAGAGCAGAAGGCCCCCGCTCCCACTTTGCTCCATGTTTTTTTTATTCAAATCACCAGGTCGATGCCTGACCAATTTATAAGTACTCAGGACCAACTCTGGAGTCTTTAAATAAAGAAATAACACCCCACCCTGCCCCCCCAAACAATTAAATAAGCAGTTACAGCCGTTGCTCCTTCTTTGGGACAGAGATATTCTAATGCAATTCCTTGAGAAGAGCTTAAACATTTCACACCTGAGCTCGGGGCCCAGCTCCACCAGCTCCACCCCCCTCCCTTTCTGCAGGAGCCCACCTTTGGATCTGAGGGGCTCCAAACCAGGAATCTCCCTCAAGTCCCCCCCAAATCGCTGCAGCGGGGCTCTGTCAGCCCTCGGTGCTCCCTGCACCACTGCCCCAGGCTGCTGCGGGAAACATGCCCCGAATGGACACCAGATATGAACTCTGAAGGCAGTTTTAATGCCCCCTCCCTTTTTGTGCTTTGAAAATATAAAATAGCATTGCAAAACTTAAACTGTACTCTGAAAGTAATCAAAGGCATGTCAAATATGTATTTGTAACGGGAACACAAAATTCATCATCTTGCGCACATTAAATATTTCCTATTTGCAGTTTGATGACAAAGTGTGTATCAAGACATATTATGTAAAATGGGCAAGTTAAATCCAATTGGGTCTGGGTTAACATCAGTATTAGAAACTTAACTTCTGCATTTCCTAGTTTTCTGAAATTTGCAATCCATAATTTCCCTGTTGAGGTAAGGCTGAAGGGATTGGTTTTGATACCCGGGGTCCCCATGCCAAGGCCCGGTGCTCCCGGACAGCCACTTAATGGCAGTTGCTGGTACTTGGCACGGCACAGAATCGTTAGGTACCCGTGAAAGTCAACCGCCATTTCAAAAAGGCCAAGCCCTTTATAGGAAACAGAAAACAATTCATATAAACGTTGCTATTTACTTCCAGCAGCGACCTGATGGCAGCCGGGGGCTGCCTGGCTCCCGGCAGTGCCCAGGTGGGATGGAGGGGCGAGACCCGCCTGGGGCTGGGGGGCACGGGGGGCCCCAGCCCTGCCCCACGCCTTGGGCAGAGGCATCGCTCTGCACTGCCCGGTGATTTCAGTCCCTTCACCACGGCAGCTCCCCCTTCCGCTGGGCGAGCTGCTCCCGAGGCGCCGGGCACCCCTCTGCGTGGGGGCTGTGTGCTGGGGGGCCGGGGGGTGGGACGCACCAGCCTGGAGACCCCAGAAAGCGCCCGAGCCGCGGGCACCCGGGGCCGGCGTGCCCGGTGCAGGATTCGTGCCTGGCCCCTCGGCTCTGAGCGCTTCGGTCCCCTCGGGAGATGAGCCCCGAGGCTGCGTGGGCTGTGGGCTTCTGTGCAGTGGGGGAATCTCTCACAGCCCCACGGTATCTCGCCCCCCCCCCCCAGCCTCAGCCCCTTCCCCAGAGCAAACCAGCATTAACCCTGCTTGCTGCCTCGCCTGCTCCGGCCCGGAGGGGCTCAGCCCCCCGGACACGGTGGGTGCCCTGCTCGGGAAGCACGGATGGGCACAGGGGTGCGAGGCAGCTCACCCTGGGCAGGTAGCCCCTTGCCCCCAGCCCCTCCCCAGGCTTGGGGGCTTTGCCCCCCATTGCGTGGGGAGGAACCCCAGCTGCGGTCCCCTCTGCTCAGCTCATCCCAGTCTGGTTTCCCATAAACTGGGCACCCAGCACCCTGCCAGCCTCCTCCTGTGCACCTGCGGGATGCAGCCCCAGCCCAGGGACTGCAGAGCTGCCCCACACTGAGGGGGTGCTGCAGCCCCACATTGATGGGGTCCTGCAGCCCCACACTGAGGGGGTGCTGCAGCCCCACACTGAGGGGGTGCTGCAGCCCCACATTGATGGGGTGCTGCAGCCCCACATTGATGGGGTCCTGCAGCCCCACACTGAGGGGGTGCTGCAGCCCCACACTGAGGGGGTGCTGCAGCCCCACACTGAGGGGGTCCTGCAGCCCCACACTGAGGGGGTGCTGCAGCCCCATACTGAGGGGGTCCTGCAGCCCCACACTGAGGGGGTGCTGCAGCCCCACACTGAGGGGGTGCTGCAGCCCCACACTGAGGGGGTCCTGCAGCCCCACACTGAGGGAGTGCTGCAGCCCCACATTGATGGGGTCCTGCAGCCCCATACTGAGGGGGTGCTGCAGCCCCACACTGAGGGGGTGCTGCAGCCCCACACTGAGGGGGTCCTGCAGCCCCACACTGAGGGGGTGCTGCAGCCCCACATTGATGGGGTCCTGCAGCCCCATACTGAGGGGGTCCTGCAGCCCCACACTGAGGGGGTCCTGCAGCCCCACACCTGGGCTCTGCCCAGCACCCCAGAGCGCTGGTGCCAGTGACGGGAACCATTTCCCAGCCCCCAGCAGGTGACGGGGTTCGGTGCGGTCGCTCTCTCAGGCAGCAGCACGGTAACGGCAGAGTGCAGGCAGGAGCCGCCGGGAAGGCTGTCAGCATTATTTATGGCCAGGCTGGGCCCTGACGCCCCGGTTGGGCATTTCCTCTCCTCCTCTAACTGAGACTGCGGTGAGCAGGGCTGAGCCCACGCTGGCCCCAGCGGGTGCTGGTGCAAACCCTGTTCCTCGTGCCGGGTGTGCGCAGGCGCCTGTGTGTGCCGCGACCCCCAGACCCTCCCTGCACTCTCGCGGGAGTTACCTGCTGTGAAATGCTGCTGGGGGGGGGGGCAGGGTGGTTTGAAAACACACCCACCCCGTGTCCCTCTGCTTGCTTTGTGTGCTGCTGGGTGCTGGCAGGAGCACAACGAGACCTTTCTCTACCACCAAACAGGTTATCGCATTACACACAGCTAATCTGCTCTGAGGTACCCACAGCTATCCTGTGCTGTGACCCTTGCCTGTGCCCAGCAGAAATACATTTATACCCACGCCTGTTCCTCTTTGGTCTGGGAGCCAGGCTGCTATTATCCCGCAGGGTTTCCAAATGCCAGTCTGCTGAGGGCAACACTTACATACACCACCTGACCTGATCGTTAATATTCTGCAGATTTTTTTAAACTGTACCTATCGCTTTTTCCCAGCCCCATTTCGGAGCACGGTACCTGCAACGCGCAGTGCAGAAGCACCGAATCCCCCAGCCTCGGGAGGAGCGCTCCCCTCGCTCCCAGCACGGCACCAGGCAGGGCCAGGGCAGCGAGGGCAGCGCTGCAACAGCACCGCTGTGCTGAGCCGAACCGCGGCAGCTGGGATTCATCACACGTGAAGCATCTTGCCTGCGGCTTTGGACTTTGCTCTGTGTCTGTTTTTCTCCATTAACCCGATATACTGGATGCACTCTGAAAACAGTCTGTGGGATTTGTATGTGGCGGCTGCTGAACTAATTAGAACTCACGCTAGAATTTCTCCCTTGTGTGGCCACCCTCATGCTGGCAGGCTGGGGCTCCCTGGGCGCCCGCCTGGGGCACCCACCCCGTGCCCAGTCCCCACGAGGTGCTGGGGAGCAGCAGCACCCGGCAGGCCCTGGGAGAGGCTCTGCCAGGAGGGAGCAAGGGCACTGGTGGGGGGTGATCGCCGAGGCTGGTGCGCTTTGGGTGAGCGCTTGTGCAGATCATCCCCTGACCTTCCCCAGATATTTCAATGATCGGCACAAGCATCTGAACATTAGCACCACAGATCGTTAGGCTGGAGGAAGGGGAGGACAGATGGCAACGGTTTGCAGGTCCTGTTCGGGGAGCGGCGCCTGGCTCCCCTGCCCGCAGGCTGTCCCGGCAGCCGCAGCGTGGCCAGGGAGAGGGCCACCCCCCCGTCCTCGCGCAGCGGGAGCCGCGGGCTGCACCCCAAACCCCGCTGCACAGGTCTCCAGCGCCAGCCTGCAACGCCAACCCTGGTCTGCCACGGCTGTGCTGCAGCCCCGCGAGGCCTGGCAAGGGCCGGCGTTCCGGTCATTTAACACAGAAGTGTGAAAGCAAGAGACCTGCTCTGGGGGTGTCTTGTCGGGCAGCCGCCTCTCCGGTTCTGACAGTCCTACTGCAGACCCACAGCTCCGACCCTCTCCCTGCCGCTCCTCCCAGATTTGTTTTCTCGGGGCCCTTTCCCACCCCCCCCAATGCTCCCCTGTCCCAAGGCATTCTCTCCCCCACCCACGACACCCAGCATCTGGCTGGACCAGCCCATCGAGGGCTTTGCTTCCTCGGCCCTCAGAGGCATTAAAGGCATCTGTGTCTGCTGCCAGAGGCCGGCGGGGCTCAGACTGCAGCTCCCAGGGGGTGGCAGGGGACAGTCCCTGGCCCGGGGGCAGTGACGCTGGGCTGGTCGCTGCTGGGGAGGGAGCACCCGCAGACCGGGCAGCGCAGCCTTGACGTTGCTGTTGAGGAGGGGCTCTCCCCCCGCCTCGTTTTCTGCCTCTCCAAGGGAACGCCGCCGAGCTCAGCCAGCTTTGGCCACTTCATTTCCCTGGCAGGAAGCACATCTCGGCTTTGCCGTGTGAAATCATGCCGGGAGAGGTGTTGGAGGTGGGGAAATGGCCCTGCTTGCTGTCTGGCAGCTCTGGGCACTTCTTTGCAGTCCATTATCTGGAGGTTTATTCAGCCCAGTTTATTTCTCCTGCTAATGAGCCCCGAAACGCGTTCACCTGCAAAGAGCTTTCTCCTACACAGCCAAGAAGGGTCCCAAGGTCACAGGCTGCTTTCCTCCAAGGCCACGTATTGATGGAGCCATGAGCTCTCGCTCTGCAGTCGCAGGGTCCCCTCAGAGGGACACGGGGAGCTGGCTGCAGGTGGGGGGGGGGGACAGAGGCACCTGGACCCCGAGCTGCCCCATCGAGCTGCCCCACAAAGGCTGCGCGCAGGGCTGGGGGCCAGCACAGCCCCTGCTCCGGGGAAAGGGGCTCAAAGGAGCGATTTCACTGGAAACGCCAAGGAAAGTCTAAGCCCTGGGAGGAAGGGAGGGGGCCAAGCCAGAGCCCCAGGGCAGCGGCTCCAGGTGCCTCTGTCCCCAACCAGGGCAAGTTGGGCAGCCCCACGCCCCAGTCCTGCCCTCTCCAGGGACAATGTTTGGCAGAGGGCTCAGGCTCCATCATTCCTCCCAGGGCTGTTTCAGACCCTTTTTGTGCTGGCGAGAGCCCGGGGGGGGGGGATGCACTCTCACCTCATGCTAACGGCGGGGTGGAGGTTGGTGCAGTCTGTTCTGCTTTGCTAGGGAATAACAACATTTCAGAAACAGCTTCCTCCAATCATGCAGGAGAGCCTTCACCTAGAGCATGTTAGCTCAGACCCCCTGATGTAAGTGTGGTCGTTGAAATCCATCTCAACTCTTTAATAGAAAAGCTAGAAATTCCTCTGCTATTCATCTCTGATATTTATATAACTAACCACTGAGCTAAGGCACACTGAGCACTGATCTCAAACAAATACTTATTCCATACTAGAGATTTCATCATTACTTCTGAAAACACAGTTGTTATTTTTCTTATTATATTTTAGAGAGACAGAGAGAGGGGCAGAGTGTTTTTTTCTGACCAGACTTGGTTTCTGTGGGTCGCTCCAACGCTGCCCATCCTGCACCCAGCTGGGGAGTGGGGGCTGCGCTGACGCACCCCTCCTCTGTCCCCGCAGCACCCAGGTCAGCCCCAGCACGCAGAGCCCCTTCTCGCCGTGCAGGCTGGTCCTCGCCCCAGCTTGGGAGAGGCTCCGAGGGAGTCTTCCCCTGATGGGAAGCTTTGCTCCTGCTGCTGATTTCGGAGCAAAGGAAGGGATGAGGCGTGGGCTGGGACTTGCTCTAAAGCGGAGAGGCTTTGGTGTGAAGGATGCTCGAACTCATGATGGGGATTTTGGAGGAAACGTTTGAACTGCAGCCGGTCTCCAACCGCCGAGCTGGCAGCTGCAGTGGCAAGCGAGGGTGCTCCTGCTGACGCCCGGGGCCTGCCCGTCGGCCCCCGAGGGGTCTCCAGAAGAGGCACGGGAAGATGCGCTTTTGGAGGTCGGCGTGGCTCACTGGGAGCACTCGCAGCCCTGCGATGCTGTCAGCGGGGCAGGGGCTGGTTCTCTGCGAGCGAGCCTGTGCGTTTCCCCTGCCCGGGCTGCAGGGCCATCCCCGCCGTGCCGCGGGGCCACCGGGCTCCAGTGCTGCCGGGCCTGGGCGCTGCCACACACACCCGCGTACTCCCGCCATGCACTCTCTCAAAGCAACAGGGCACCGTAGCAGCTTACATTAATTACACCTTAAATTGTACCACAGCACAGACAGGAGTGCAGTTTGTTTGTTTTTAAACAGGGCACATGTCACAGTAAATGCCAGCAGTCCCAGTGCTTGGAATAATAAATGTGCAAGTAGCAATTAACAGTTGCGTCTTCTGCTCACATGCAAAGGACATAATTAGCTAGTTCCATCTGTTAATTATACCTGCCATGGTTCAGATATTCATAGCCCAGCCAGAACTCGGAGGAGGAAGGTGAGCTTGTGCAAGCAAAACTCTTGTCATCCAAACATTAGATCCAGCAGGCTTCCTCCTCCCCTCTCTCAGCCGCTGCTCAAAGGCACGGCACATTTGCAGGGTGCGAGGGTGCAGCAGGTCCCCCTCCCGGCTGCCCCAGCCCCCACGGAGGGTCTGTCCCCAGTGCCCCCCCACTGGCATTTCGCTGGTTTGGGAAGTCCCAGTGATCGCCACTCACTGGAACTGCCTGCAGAGCCCTTGGTGGGGGGCTTCCAGACACGATTCCCTCAAAGCCCTTCGGGGCCGGGTTGGGGCAGACCCCGGGCACAAGCCCGGCACGGTGGGAGCTTCAGCCCAGGGCTCGGGCTGCGGCTTGGCGAGCGCCGCGGCTGAGCAGGGACTTCAACACGGCGCCCTGGCAGGGGGCTCGGTGCTCGCGCCCCCCCACATTCGAATTTTTACCTTGGAGGATCTAAAGGATGAGTGCGCCTGCCTCACCGTGCACCGGGCAAGGGGGGACAGGGGGACAGCGCACGGCACCGGGGAGGGGGTTAGGGACGGCGCTGAGGCCGAGGCGCAGAGCACGGGGGATGCTGCCAGGGGGTCTGCTGGCCGGGTTCTCACCCCAGCCTGTCCCCGACCGGCCCCCGCGCAGCCTTGCAGGGGGCACAGCCCCGCGGCGCCCGACCCCGCCGGGGCCGGCCGCTCACCCCCCGTCCCTGCCACCCACCTGCTGCAAGCAGGGGCTCATTCTGTGCCCCCCACCGCTGCCCAGCAGCCACCCCCGAGGGAGCCCCGGCACAGGGCGGGGGGGGCAGGTGGCACAGCACCTTGGAGCAACAAGCAACTGCTTCACCATTAAGAAGTAACTCCAAATTCAAGTGCGGAGGGTGGGGGCTGAGCCCTGGCTCGCCAGATGCATTCCCGTATGCTAATTTCAAACAGACTTTCAGGATGTGCTCTCGTGGATCTAAGCAAGCAACAGAATCTTAACTATCAGAGCTCCTTGCTGGCTGATAAAATATGGATAAAGGAGCCATCACTTTAGAACAGCAGGAAGAAAAATAATTGCCAAGGTTGGCTCTCATTTGAATATTGTTTAAAACCCTTGTAGCATGGAGATGGCTGTTGCAATTTCATTCTGCTTGTGTGAATAATTTTGCTAGACAAGATTTCTACTCGGCACAGCCGGATCAGAGGTAATGAGGGGCGCCTGCTAATCGCCCCATCACACCCAAGTGATTCACCTGCTGTGGCTGGGTCCCCCCAGCTCCAGCCCAGGGGGACCCCGGGTGCCAGGGCCGCACGTGCCGGCGGGGTTCAGCCTCCTGCATGGGGCCCAGGAGGAGCCGCAGCTGTAAATATCGCGAGCCATGAGCGAGCCACAGAGAGAGGAGCTGAGTCTTGGCGGGATTAGGTTTGGCTTTAACAGGTTGGGGGCTTTTTGTTTGTTTTTTGTTGTTTTTTTTTTTCCCGAGCTGGTGCAGAGGCTGACAAGGACAGTAAAGTGACACTGACTAATTGAATTCTGAACTAGCAGGAGCAATGCAAATATCTGACAAATTGATTTAATTGCATTCACGTACAATAAAGCTGAGATCTAAAAGGTCAGCTAGAAAATGGAAAGGGTCCCTGGAGTGCTAACAGGAGGAAGCTGACTTTAATACACATTCATCACATTTTATCATCTAATTAGTTCACACAATGCCAGACTGATAGACAGAGGCCTAAACAAAAGTATCGATTGATTATTAGCCACATATCTATCATATTGCCTCCAGCCGGCTGTCAGAGCGTGCTAGCAACTCCTGTCCAGTGCATCAGCAGAGGGGGAGGCACTTGATAAATAGTTTTTCTATAGCAGAATTTAGACTCTGGAAAGTGTTTTACACAGACACTGAATGATAAAGGCCCTTGCAAAAGCTCTCTAGCAAAACCACGCTCAAAACCCAGCCAGTCTTGCTTGCACCGAGAATATTTATGAATGTACGGGCAGCCAGGCCTGGCATCGCCTGGCACCCACGCTTACCATACCCCGGGGGGGCTGCCTGGGCAGGGTGTCCCACCCCACTCCCCACTACACAAACCGTCTCTCCTGAGCCTCCCATCAGGCAGTTTCCCTTCCCGACTTTTCTAAAGCGCGAGGATTTTAAGCAGGCAACAGGAAGCCTCCTCACAAATCCACAGCGCGTCCCGTTTGTGGCGGCACCGGGGGGGGGGGGGGGGGGGCTGGCACCGGGGCTCTGAGGAGGAGGAGCACACCTCAGGGCCCCCCTGCCTCTGCACGACCCACGGCACGGCTTGCAGTGCCCAGCCCCACTCCAGGGTTCACCCTAAACCGCTCAGCTTCCCCCACAGCCCCATGGTGTGGGGTCTCTCCCTGGGCAGAGCAGGGGGGGGCACAGGCAGCCCCTCCTGGGCCGCCCGGAGCAGCTACACACACACACACACACACACACACACACACACACTCTCTCTTCTGCACCCATGGATGCAGCCACTGCGCTTAGGATGCAGCTGATGCGCTGGGCTGGCAGCTCGGGTGCTGCTCCTGCCCCCCTCTAATTCCCCACAGTGCTAATAAGCTCCTGAGAGAACTGAGCTCCTCACACGTGCTGATTCAGAGCGAGTATTTCCCCTTCCCTGGGCTGGGGGCTCCCTGAAGAGCTCCGTGGGAGGGAGGGTCCCGGCGGCAGCTCAGCATCCCCAGGTGCTGCGAGGATGAGCCCAACTCGCTTCAGCTGAGCCCGTGGCAGAACTCCGCTCCCCCAGCCCCAGCAGCCGCCTCAGCCCCGCTCCTTGAGAAGGCTCAGCGTGTGTTTCCTATTGATTTGTAAGACTGCAAATGTTGTGAACTGTAATTTCATTGAGCAGGAAGCAGCCGCGGGTCCCCGTGACCCAGCTGCAGGGAGCCGGGCGGGGAGCAGTGGCGGTGGGATAACCCCCAGCCGGGGCTCCTAGCAGAGGCGAGGCCCTAGGTAACGACAGCCACCGCCGCGCAGCCCCCCTCAACTCGCCACTTGGCAGCTCGTAGGGAACCAGCCTGGAGCAGGCACCACCGAAAGGGATCCCCATGGGGGGGGCGAGGGGAGCCCTCCAGAAAGCAGCACACGGAGCACGGGCAAAGCAGGACTCTCAGCTGAGTGCCAGAACGTTACACGCTGGTCTTCTGCTACATATCTACATCTGCATTTATTTGCATTATTTTTTGTCAGAACATATGGGATGGGACCTCACTAAAGCGGCTTGGTTTTCCTTTTCCTCAGGCTTTATTCATTTGTATTCTGGATTATCTAATCATTCAGGCTTTAAATATCTAGAGTTAGAAAACAGATTTGACTATGGCCTAATTCAGAAGAACTAGCTTCTGCTAAGACTGACATGTTCAACAGCTGCCAAAATAACATCAGTCTTAAAAAGAAAATGTCTTCACTTTTTTTATTGTTAAGAAGGGAGTAGGTTTAATAACTGGAATGGAAGCATTTAAACGGTGCACAGTGTGCTGAATCTATTTGTTAATTAGAGTGCAAATCGGGCCCTAGCAGCAGAGCAGTTCTCAGCCTAAGTACCCGGCTGGAGCGGAGGCTCTGGCCAGGGAGCCGTGGGGAGCCGTGGCCAGCCCCAGCACCCCCCTGCACCCTCCCAGGCCGGTGCTGGGGCAGGGCCAGCCGCCCCTCACAGACCTCCTCCGCCTCCCAGCGCTCTCCGGTGCCGCGGGGCTGGGCAGGAGCATCCTGCAAAGGCTCCAGCTCTGCACAGCCCCCCTGCCCGCCGCAGCGGCAGGCGAGGGCTCCCCTTCCCCGGGGTGCTCGTACTGCACTTGGCAAAACGAGACCTTGCCTGGCAGCCCTGCCACGGCACGGAGGCAGCAGCACCCACCTCTCCCGCCAGCACATCTTCATTATCCCCAGGTACTTTCCACGGGAGGGGAGGAAAAGAGAAGGTCCCGAACGCGGTGGGACGCACAGGCTGAGGTGAAGGGCTGGGTCTTCAGCCTGGCTTGGCCTCTGTTAAGTCTCTGACCTAGAGAAGGCTTCTTACATTCTGGTGTTTAGCCTGACTCTAATTATCTCTCTGAACAGACTACCACAGCTAATTTATTTTGAACAAAGCTAGAAATAAAAGGATAATCAGGTTATCCCAAATGACAGCTGCAACATCTGTATTTTCTGGTACACTGGGCACATTTGATGTACAGAATATTGTAATGAGGCTGAAAAAAAACTTGTCAATGATATTTCTTTTGTCCCTTTCTCAAAGGAGCAATGGTTAGCTCTCCAAAAGAATATTAATTGGTGCAAAATGTGGGAAACAGCATTTTTCTGCAATGGTATTTGCTGTTTGCTCCCGACTTTCTGCAGAGAAGCCGCTCCCTGCAGCGGCAGGCATGCACATCCCCGTGCTGTGCGGAGCAGCTGGAGCTGCCTTTGGGAACCTTTGAATCTGTGCCCCCACCCTCCCCCCCCCCAAAGTTGAGTTTCCAGCCAAAGACCCTCCTCGCTGAGCTGCCCCTGGGTGGGCACACCAGGACGCCCCTGTCAACAGGGCCGCATGGAGCCTTTATCTGCAGAGACCCCCAACCCCCTGCACCAGCTTCTGAGGCCGGGCAGCAGCTCTGACACCCCCCCAGCACCCAAGGGGGCTGGCAGGAAGAGCCCCCGCACCCGAGGGGGCTTGCCCACGGTCAGGACGTCCTCTGCAGGCACTTCTCACAAGGGTTTCAGAACAGCTTCGAGACAGCAAAGCCTGGAGAACAATTACAGGTTTTCTGTTTACACTCATTTTTGCATTCAGCTTTGCTTATTCTGCCGGGGGATTATATGCTACTCACCACCAGGTTATTGCTTCAGTCTTTTAATTTGTTTTAAACTATAAACCCATTTTCCACTCTCCTCCAAGGAAAGCAGAAGCCACCACAGACTGCTGCTGGCAGGGCTGGACTGAAGGCAGGGCAGTGCCCTCCCCACACCAGGGCAGCAGGAGGGGCCAGGCGCCCCTCGCCCCAGGAGGGGGGGACTCTTCATCACACCCTGGTCAAACTCAGGGCAGCGCTCCCCATGAAGTGCCCCGTTACAGCATTTCTATTTCCCAAAATTGTTGCTGCACACATCAAGATTTTTAGTGCAGGCTTCGCTGAGCCTCTTATTAAGGCTGAAACCACCACAAGAGTAAATCTACACCTGGAGCTAGTTAGAACCAAGAAAAGCAGAAGCTGTTAGCTCAATAGACACGCCCTCACATCCCACCCCCCCCAATTCTCCAAACAGCTGGAACACAAGGCAGCAAACTGCTAATCCAAACAACACAAAGTACTCCCAGGAAGAACCTGGTGTAGCACAGCCAGTCACTCCTCTTCTGTCCTGAAGAGAAGAGCCAGCAGCAACAGGCAGCCCTCCTGTTCTCTTTCTTTGATCCTAATTAGCAGTTATTGCTATCCCCTGTGTGCCCAGCTGCTGCTCCTTGCCATTAGTCTAAATTAAATGCTGTTGGGGAGGGTCTCCATCACTCTATGACGAGCCCTGATCTGCGGATGGCTCTTCCCCTGGCAGGGAGGGCTGCTGCACAGTTTAATGTTTTACAGCTGTTGAAAATACTTTGGGGGTTCCTCTCTGCAGAGCGGGGAGCCAGGGAAGCTCTCATCCCTGTCTTTGCCTGGCTCCCCACCCCCCCCTTGCTGCCCCCCTGTCCCCCAGGGGCTGTGCAGAGGCGGCTGCAGCTGTCCCATCACTGGACCTGAGCCCTGCGAGCTGCTCTGAGCACAGGGGAGTGGGGTCCCCCCCCACGGGACCCCCATCCAGCTGCAGGGTGGGCTGGGGTGGGAGACACCGGGCTCACCGAGGAACACACCACAGCTTGCAGCTGGCCATCTTCTGCTGCCAGAGGAGCTGTATTTGGCTGTAAGCTTACAACTCAGCCGCTGCTTTTTCGTGTGTGTTCCCAGCAAAAGTGGCTGGAGCCAGCCCGGGGGGTGCCACCGGCACAGAGCATCCGCTGTGCCACGGGGACAGCGCCAGTTCCACGGGGCTGAGCGGGGTGCTGGCTCGGGTAACAATCCATAATTCGCTGATTTTCATTTAAATTGAGCTTTGTGCTGCTTTGATGAGGGAACGTATTAAAGCCAGCGTGGCTGACGTTTTTTAAATAAATTCCAAGATGAATTCCGCGCATATCCTGCATTAATGTCGAAGGTGAAGATAGAGGCTGGGGTGAGCTGAAGCAGAAAGTATACTGTAAATTGAAGCTTGGCATTGAATATAAATGGCAAGGGTTGCTGACTGCCAATAACAGTAAATCAGGTTCAAGCAGCACGGTGATAAGGCTGCGAGATGGATTGCCTTTCGGCCAGCACTGGCCCGCTCGGGAGGGCGGCTCACGGCCCGAAGGGGACAGTCGCTCCCCTCACCCGGCAGCTCCCCACGGGTGAGGAGCCTGTGATGGCAGCGCGGTGGGCACACGGTCACTGCCACCCCCGGGCAGGGGACACGGGGGTGCCCGTCCCTGCGGCAGAGCCCGGGCAGGGAGCAGCTCCTCCTGCCCCACGGCGCAGGGGGAGCCGACACCCCACCTGCAGCTGCAGGGCTCGGGGTTGTTTGTGTTATGCACTGGCTAACTTGCTTGGGTGATAATGGAGATAATTACTATTTCCATTATGCCTGAGCTGTAACTACGCTGTCACAGGGATTCCTGCAAAACTGCAGGGGAAAGTCCAGGGGATTTTCTCCCGGAGGCAGCAGCCGGCACCTGGAGGGAGTGGGGGCTCTGTCCCAGGGCATTGTACCTCCAGTTCCTTGGAGCTGCCAAAAATCACATCCAAGGCTTCCATCTGCTTACCCACTCCCCGGGAGAGTCAGCACAGCCTGTGGGACTCAAGCCTCTCTGGGGCAGAACCTTGGCTTTACCGAAGGTGATTCCCAGCCCCCTTTGCCAGAGAAGGAGATGGTACCAGAGCTCCAAACCACCGTCGATCCCACTAGTGTGTGCGCACCGGGGCAGCAGCTGGGATCCATCCCTGCAGAAAACGCTGCATCCTGTCTGACCCGTGTCCCCAGCTTCCTTCCCCTGTCCCCCCTGGGCTGGCATGGGGGTCAGACTGGGGAGCCGGGAGCCGGCACAGCGAGGCACGGCTGAGGGGTGGCCCCGCTGCGCAGGGGGACGGGAGCCCCGAGACGCCAGGTCCCTGGGGAGCGGCAGTGCCCGGCGCAGGGAGGGCACGGCAACGTTGGCAGGGGTTTGTCTGAGTGCGTGGGTGTGGACAAGAGCTTGTCTGCTGCAGGGGGAAGGAAATCACTTGGGTGAGCTGGATGTGCCTCCTCGGACTTGGCAGAAGGTTGGGAATTGCTCAGTGATAAAAGGCAATTGCAATGTGTGCCACACCGCCGCGGCGGTGCCGGCACTGGAAACCCTCCGGCTGCACTTCGCCAGCCCAGCGTGAGCTGCAGCTTCCCCAGGACCAGCGACAGGCTGGCAGCGGGGAGGTGCTGCTGTGCGGGGGTCTGGATGAGAACTGGTGAGGGAGGGCCTGCCAGGCTGCCCGGAGCGTTGAGGTGGGATTGCACAGATGCTCTCCTTCCCCTGAGCACATCGAAAACACCGGGAGACTTCAGAGCTCTGTAGATGGGCTCCCTGGGGGCAAATACCCAGCAGTGTGAGCGCTGTGAGAAAAAGAAAGCTCAGAGCCTGCTGGGTACAGGAGAAGGGAGGTGGAAGGGTCTGCAGGCGCCTCTCCTGCCCCGAGGCAGGGCCCAGCCCAGGGCTCTCCCAGCTGCTGCCAGCTGTGACCCCACCGAAGGAGCTCAGCATGAAGGGGAGATGCTGCTTTGCAGCAAAGGCGGCCTCGTGCCATGGCAGGAATTTTAAGTGTCTCTCTCCTGCAGACACACCGCGTGCCCAGGGAGGAGCTCCTTGTGCCTCTCCCATGGGAAGATGCAGGAGTTAAGGAGTTTCTGAGGCTTCTGCTCTCCCAGCCAGCCCGTGCAGATAAGGGTCATTTGTATCGGCAGCATGAGGGGAGACGGAAGAGAAGGAAGATGACCACAGAGAGACAGTTTGAGAAAGGAGAAGACAGACCAGAATGTTTTTGTAATGAAGAAGGAACCCGTGCAAAATTGTTTTCGATTAATCTGCAGCTAACTGAGCTCATTAAATTGAAATCACTTCATACAGGGCCACGAGAGAGTGCCAGCGAAAAGCTGTGTTAGAGAACAGAGAGGTATCAGACCCCACATTGCTGGTGAAGTTTGGCCTCGAGTCCACGCAGCAGGAACCCGGGTGGGAGGTGGCCTGCCCGGCCCCTGCTCGGCCGGCTGTGCTGAGCGGAGCTGGCGGTGGGCGGATCAGCAGCCTTGGAGCGAGGCGCTCCGGGAGAGCCTGGTGCTGAATAACCCGGGGGGCACCTCCTGCCCACCCCTCGCAGCCACCGGCTGCCGTGGTGCCGGACCCCGGCGCGGGGCTCGCCGGTGCTTCAGCTGGAGGCAAAGCCGAGCCCTGCTGCCCGCAGGCAGCCCAGCCTCCAGTCGCCCGGTGCTTGTAGAGCATCCGGGTTTGCTGGGCTGACTGGTACGCGCGGGAGGGAGGGCGACCTTCGGGTAACAGATGCAACAGGACGCCTCAAAAATGTAGAGGACGCACCAAGAGAATATGGGCCTCAATTTAGTCCCTTTTTTCACTTGTTATTTCAATCCCAACCTCAGCTGGATTTAGCCATTTTTGTAGGTTTTTCCTGAGGCAGCTGAAGAAAAGGAGCAGCAGGAAGATGCCGGAGCTCCCCACACCGGCAGGAGAGCAGGCAGGACTGCTGGGCTCGGTGCCCCGCTCCGTCCCCTGGCACCGCCGGGTCCGGGCGGCCACGGCTCAGCCCCGTCCCAGCTGGGGCCAGTCCTGGCTCAGCCCGGGGTGCTCCTCACCCCGCGGGCAGGGGCGGCGTGTGGCCGGTCTCTGCGAAGGAGCAGAGGAATCTGCAGATAATGTCTGCTCAGGAATTGCCCGGAGCGGTTCTGCAGCCCCAGGGCAGGACGGGGATGGACGGCAGCCCAGGCGGGACAGCAGCTCTCGCCAGCCAGAGCTGAGGATCTGAACTGGCTCCAAGTTCCGCACGGAAAACCAGCCAGGCCAGGGTGCTGCGGGCGATGTTTGGCTGCAGCACTCTCTCCTCAAAGGCAAAGCAGCTTCAAGGTTATGCATGCAGAAATCTGTGTGGTTTAGCGTCAGTGCAAATCCCACACCTGTTGCTCAGGAACAAGTCCTGGTTTTGTAAAAGTATCCCCCAAATCATCACTGTCTGCACTCTCTTCCCAGACCAGGGTTTGCCTTGACAGCAGCCTGATTCCTCTGACCTGGAGGATTATTCCAGATTTGTGCTGGGATGTGAGAAAAACCAGGACTGATCAGGCCCGGTGGGAACAACAGAAGGCAAATCCCAGCTGTCTTCCTTACGTGTCCCTAATATTTAAAACCTTTTAACATGATAATTTTGCGAATGGATTTATCTCAAATGGGTCTGACAAACAGTCTGCTTGTGGAAATTAATCCTCCCAACCCCAGCCTGGAGGAATACACAATATGGGGGCTTTAACGGTGGTGAGTCCCAGCCCCCTTGGCTGGCTGGGGCCTTTCCAGAGGAAGCAGTGGGCACACGGCCCCAGGAACTTCAGATCCGTGGGGCAGGAATGGCCCCAGCCCCTCCTGGGTTTTGGGTGGGCAACTCCCAGCCTGCAGAAGGTGTTTTTCTCTTCCAGGAAACAATGAGCATTCACTGCAACTCCACGGAAGTGCCATTGCCTCTGCTCCGTGAGGATCAATTTCCACTCTTATCACCACAGTAATGCTCTCTGCAAGGCAATATGATTTTCTTCTATGTAAACAGCAATAACTTCAGAATTACTCAGGAAAGACAGAGACCTCAAGAGGTGTTTAAATTACTGGCTATCTCATTAATCAAACACAAATGCAAGACTAGCAAAGGCTCTAGCTGCTGGGCTGGAAAATGCTTAAATTCTTTTATTGAGACAGCAGGGAAAAGCGGATCCCTGCCAAGGCCTGGGAGGTCCGAGAGCCGGGAGGCGACCGGCCGATGCGCAGCTCTTGCTGCGGTTCTTTCCGGAGGCTCCGGAGGTTCCGTGGCCCGGGCACTGGTCTCCCGCACCAGGGTTTGCCCCTGGCTCGCCCTGAGCTGAGCTCGGCCCCTCAGCCGAGGGAACCCGAGCCCGGGGGCTGTGCAGCCGGCCCCGCAGCGGGGCCCGGCGCTGCCCCCGGAGCTGCCCTGCCCGGGGCTTTGGCACCGTCTGCCTGGACCAGCGGGAGCTCCGGCGCGAAGGCGCCGGCACGCGCCTCCAGCCGTGAGAGCTGTAGCAAGGCTGTGCCATCTATCCTCCCGGGTTGCCATGCCAACGAAGAGGAGACAAGAACCGATTTAATTTGCAGAATCACCTCTTGACACAAAATCCAAGCAGCTTGTGAGGAGTAGGGTGAAAGATGTCAAGGGAGCAGGGAGAGATTCTCCGTGCCTCTCTGCACCCACTGTATGGCTGTTTCATTTCCCAGAAAGGTCTCCGACACCTTTGCTGCAGAGCTGGAAATGCAAGAGCCAGATACAGGCCCAGGGGAGGGTCCCCTGGCTAGTCTTTGGTGAGCAGCTGGGAACCCACTGGATATCTCAGCACAAAACACGTCAGCGTGCTGCTTTGGTGTGGCATGGCTGGGTCACAAGGAGGAAGCACTGTCCCAAAGCGTGGAAATGCCTTTGCCTCAGATGCTCCTTCCCCGTTGTAATGAGAAGGGGGAGAGAAATGGTGGAAATTGCAAAGCCATTCCTGCCCTTCACCTTCTTATTTTCATGCTTGAGGCCAGCTGGGTCCATAGATGATGAAGACCCAGCATCATTCCTCTCTGACCAGCTTCTGTCTGGACTTGCAACCCAAGGAGGCTCTCCCTGGAGAGATGTCCCAAGACAAGGGCCAGAAATTATTGCCTCTTCTGCGTGTCTTGCTCAGTAGCTATAAGTGTGTGTGTAGCACGATATATCATGGCTGGCCACCCCTGGAGCCCTCCAGGTCTGCCTTGCCGACAGCGTATCAGATTTGTGTCACACAAACTGACTCTGGAGACGCCAAGAGCTCCACGCTGTGCTGCCAGGAGCAGAGCATGCCCTGGTGCTCCACAGTCAGAACGACATGTGTAGTGGGGAGCAGGGCATGGACTTCCCATGCTGAGTTTGCTTGTGTCCAGCTGCAGGTGTCCAAACACAGTGAAGTCATAGATGTGAAAAAGAAAAATTATTATTTCCTCAGGCATCCTGTGGTGATGCTGCATCTTCCCCTGCAGCAGCCTCCTCTCCTCCCTTCCTCTCCATCTCTGTGCATTTGCCATCCTGGGCACCCTGCTCTAACGCAGGTGAAAAACTCATTAAAGAGGCTCTGCCACAGACGTGTTCTTGGTGTGCACGGCAAGGGGCCGAGCTCCTGCCTGTGGTTCTTCCATGCCAGTGTGATGGATGTGATAAACAAGAGTAACGGTGGACACGGTGTCCTGAACAACAGCACAACATTTAATTCTATGTTCCTGCTTCAGCCTCTGATGTGAATTCTGAAGAAATATATATTGCCTTTGGAAGGGGTTCTGGAGTTTTCGTGGCTGGCTGGAGCACCCAGGATCACAGGATCTGGGCAGGTTATCTCAGCACTGGGCTGCCATCATCACCACTCAATATCCCAAATTACCTCTTCATACCAAAGGTGCTTTGCTAATTTTCATGGATCCCCTGTGTTTCATGCCCTTGGTGTCCTGTCATGCACTGATAGTTTTAGTCCACAAGCCAGAGTGCAATATGCTTATGAGTAATAGCATCTTATTGGAGTGTAAAGATCTTCCTATTTCACTGATTTATCCTGCACTTAAACTAATTCAAAATTCACTTACTTCAAAAGTACTGGAAGCAAAATGCTCTCTGTAAATAGCCTAGCTTTTTCTAAACTGATATCACTGAAAGGGAAGATGGAATAACTTGCACTATTTTCTCTTGGAGGTAACATCACTGTATTATTTTGACTGTTTTCCATAACGAGGGCCAGTTGATTCTTCTCTGTAAAAGAGGCTCATGGGCTGGCAAGGGCTATTTGACCTTTATATCTGAGTCTTTAGAAACTCTGCTCGGATGAATCTGAAGTTTGTTTAAGCAGCTAGTTAGGCAGCCACTTCGTTCTCAGGTCACTACGTGGTGGATTTCTGAATCACAAAATGTCAGGAACCCAACGCCTTGCATTGGCATTGTGAGGTTTCTTTGCTTTTCCTTTCCACAAACATTTTAGATACTCTTTCAAGTTTACGAGCCGCCACTTCTCACATCATGCAAGAAAAAAACACACCCGGCCAGGAGTGGTCGCATTGCTCAGCTGTGACAGAAGGGTGCACAGCTGGACACGTGGAAACAGGGACCACAGCTGGGCATGTGGAAACGGGGACCACAGCTGGACACGTGGAAACAGGGACCACAGCTGGACATGTGGAAACGGGGACCACAGCTGGACACGTGGAAACGGGGACCACAGCTGGGCATGTGGAAACGGGGACCACAGCTGGGCACGTGGAAACGGGGACCACAGCTGGACACGTGGAAACGGGGACCACAGCTGGGCATGTGGAAACAGGGACCACAGCTGGGCATGTGGAAACGGGGACCACAGCTGGGCATGTGGAAACAGGGACCACAGCTGGACACGTGGAAACAGGGACCACAGCTGGACACGTGGAAACAGGGACCACAGCTGGGCACGTGGAAACAGGGACCACAGCTGGACACGTGGAAACAGGGACCACAGCTGGACACGTGGAAACAGGGACCACAGCTGGGCATGTGGAAACGAGAACGAAGACAGGGGATGTGAAGGCCGGCGCCGGTCACCAGCGCAGCTCCTGCCTTCCACAGGACAGGGACAAAGGGAGCTGGGTGGGAAATCCTCGCCGCGAAAGCGCTCGATGATCCCTGCATAGGTGTTTCCAGCTCCATCCTCCACCCTTTCCCCACCATGTCCTGAGCCCCCCAGCAGCCTTTCTCGGTCACTGCCTCCAGTCTGGAGCCAGCCCAGGAGCACCCCAAAATCCACCCTGTAGAGCTGAGAGGTCCTGGGAACAGAGCTAGTGCCACAGGGAGGGCAGCACTGGGCCGCGCTGGCCGTGCCGGTGGCGGTTGTTGGAGGGAAAGGCCGGCAGCACGGGTGGGTGACGGGGGCTGCTGGAGGCGGGCAGCGTGTGCTGCCAGCCCCCTCCTGCTGCCGCAGTCCCGGGGCTCCCAGCTCGGCCAAGCCCTGCTGTTCCAAGCCGGTGGGTACCCAGGGAGAAGAAGGTGCAGAGAAGAGCGTGGGCCGCTTCACCGTGGGCTGTGCGCTTTAGCCGCAGATAATGCGCTGTCCTGACATGCAGTGACACAAGCTCGCAAAAGTCAGTCACTTGGCACATTGCAGGGGGTTTCTGCTCCAAAAATGAAGCCAAATGTTTTACATGAGTCAGTTCTACCTAGAAATTGCACCTACAGCTGGACTAAATTACAGGCTGAATACATTTACTGTATACTGGCACAGCAGAGGACAAGCTCAGGTTGCAAAATTTATCAGAGAGGGTTGCATGCAAACTGGTGAATGGGTGGCAAACACCCGTTTTGTTTCCTGCTCCTTTGCTTAATCCGTTGATGTTCTGTGCTCCAGAGCAGGACTGCTCCATCACTTGCAGCTATGGGATGTGAACCGTCGTCGCCAGGCAATGCTTTCAGAGGCAGGAGTCCTGAGTACTTGTGAGCAATAAGGGTTTCATTTGAACTAAACTATCCAAAAAGCTCTGGATCCCTTCCTGCTTTCTCTCTTCTCTGTTGCCTCTAACGAAGGCTCCGATGCTCTGAGACACCCCGGGGGAGGGACAGCGAGTTCCTCTCCCTTCCACCTCTGGGGGATGTGCTGGTGGTGGTGAGGATTGCATCCCACCACCGACTTTGGCCAGCACTGGCACTGTCACCTCACTCTTCCGTGGCAAGCAGTGGCCTTCCTTGGTTTGCAGCTGGTGAAGGAGGGGTCGTAGGACCTGGCTCTGCACCCCAGCGGTCTCCCGGGAGGTCTCGGGCCGTGTCTGCGGTGCTGCTGGCCAGACAAGGCTCTGATCCCACACCAGCAGCTAGCTGGTAGCGGGATGATGATGAAACAACAGGCAGGTTTGTAAAATTTAATATCGCAACAATATTTCTAACATGAGAGAACAAGAACTTCTCATTTTTGATAGAGGAGAAATGACTTCAGACTTCTCTAAATGCCATCCCAGGCTACATTAACTGCTGTCTTGCTCAGACCTCGCTGTCTAGTTGGTGGTATAAGGCATGGAGCATAATTCATTTCCTCACTTGGAATTCAGGTATTATTTGCATCCCAGTGGTTAAGGATATATCAGCAGAGGTTTCTTTTTCTAGACTATAGAAGATACCAGAACCAAGGAAGGCAGATGTGGTTTCAAAATCTAGTAAATGAATAGTCATGATCACTTATTAATCCAATTTCAATCCCAAGTAAAATTATTCAAAATCCTAAAAGAAAGAATCCCTAAGCAGTCAGGAGAGCAGAGCCCTGCAGAGTAGGTGGTATGGGTGTTTCTAAAGAATAAATCTTAGCGGGAACACACTGGGTACCTCGTTACCGGGCAGAGTGATAAATTAGGCAGCTCACAGAAGAGCTACAGAAATGATGAGGGAGGTGGAGGATCCATCTAATGAGCAGAGATTAAATTACTGAAATCGTCAGGGCTTGGCTGAGTGGCAAGTGAGGAGGGGAGGAGGAACTGCGCAGGGACGGGAAAGGATGAGTAAGAACAGGGATGATTTATGAAGTCTCGTACTGGGCACTGCTCCTGCCTGCAAAGGGCAGTAGGTTGTGGGCAGGTCCTGGGAAGTCTCATTGCTGGGTCCCTGTAAAACCTGATGCTGATTCGGGGGGCGGGGGGTAACTCTGCACCATGGCAGGAGGGTGAAAGCTCTCCCGGCTGAGCACCCACTACTGCCAGGGCTGAGCTGTGCGGATGAGCAGAGGATGCCGTGGGGTCTCTGTGGCCGCCCCGCACTCCCGGACCACAGACATCGGGTGCTGAGCTGTGTCGGGGGCAGTGCTGGGGAACCGCGGGCTGTGACGCAGAGTCACGTCCCAGTGCTGGAACAGGTTTGTCAGGTCTAATTTAACAGTTTAAAATGGCAGCGTTGCTGGCTACCAGAGGGTCTTCCACACAGAAGGGACGAAGCGAGTGACGTGGCAGTGTCCTTGCTCCACGGCCCAAGCACCAGTGTGTGATGGAGAGAGAGAGCATCTCGATGGGTAGGGCTCTGGGCTGGGGCTCAGGGGGAGCTGCAGCCCTCGGACATGGGTTGGAGGGGCTGGGCTGGCTGGTCCCTCTCCAGGCAGCTATCCGATTGCTATGGTAACACATGAGGAGCACCTCGGAGCGGCAGGAGCCAGCTACCCGAGGTGGAGCTGGGAGGCTGACACGACTGTGCTGATTCAATGGCATCTTGCCATCGACAGGCAGCCCTGGCCCGTGAGCAAGCGCAGGAGATGTCCTGCATCCCAGGGGGTGATGCTCTGCCAGGCTGCAGCACAGCAGCCCAGCTCACTCCTCGGGCAACCGAGCCGCCCAGCCAGGGCGTTCTCCTGGTGTGGGCCATGCAGCTGGTGAAGGGTGTTTTAGAAAGCACAGTGTATGTCGGAAAAACACTTCCAATCCGCCCTCCTGATGCAAAGCTGGCGGCAGGCTGTGCTGCAGATGAGCTGTGTCCAAGGCCCTGGGCTCTGTGCTGTTTGGTAGGTACGTCCCACTCCTTCCCAATTCACGATTTCCCCAGTGCTGCAGAGACTCTTCCAGCCCCGTGTGAGCAGAGCCGTAGCAGCATCAGTCCAGGGGCTCAGCTGGTGAGGTGGAGAGGCCAGGAGGTCTCTTGGCTGGCTCGCTAGTCTCTCCCCCTTGGCTGTCTGGCTGCGTGATGTCATGATGTCTCAGGGTGAGCTCGCTGCAGCCAGTGGTGCTGCAGGCCACGTCAGCAGCAGGCCACGTCCACGCTCTGGTCACAGCTGCCCTGGACACTGCCCCGTCCACAGAGCCGCAGTGTCGGCAGCCGGGGCCAGGTCTCTGTGCGATGCTCTGCCAGGCTCTGAGAGCTCCAGCCCCGAGCGCCGAGGCAGAGCAGGGCTACGCTGCGCCCGCACCGGGGCTGGGATGTTGGGCAGGGTCCCTTCCAAGGCTGGGACCAGTCACTCTGTGACTGCAGGTGGCTCTCCTCCTCCCTCCCTGACTTGGTTTCCCTTTCTGTAGCCAAGAGATAGCGTAATCAGCCACCTTGCAAGTATGAGATGGCTTCTCTGCGACCGCTGCCTTCGCCTTTCCTACCAGCATCACTGCTTTAGCACAGGATGGGCACAGCCAGCTACGCCGTGTTCGGCATGGCTTTGCCATGCCATCCTGTCGTGTGATCAGCGAAGGGCTTCCTTTGCAAGCCCTGGTCCTCATTCTGCAAGAGCCGAGATTAGAACAGGAGATTATCTCCTGATAACGTGCAGATAGAGCCACTCACCCACTTACACTGAGTAAGTACATGACAGATGGGAGAGGTCCCGAAATACCCTTCCTGCAGGGAGAACAGCCCGCTCCCATGCTTATCAGTGAGACCGGGGGCAGCCGTGAGGGGAATGGGAGACTCTGGTCCTGAGCAGTAACGGGGGCTTGCAGCGTGGGAGCAGGTTGCTCAGGGGCAGCGGTCGGCCTGAGCCTCTGAGCGTGGCCCCGGCGTGCAGCCCCCCTCAGCGGGACTCTCGCCGGGCTGAGCCCCGTGCAGCCTCGGTGCGTGGGGCCGTGTCTCTGGGGCTAGCGGCAGCCCCGGCCTGGGCTTGCTGTGAGCGTGGTGGCCGCAGCCTTCCTGCTCCTCCACCTGCATCTCCTGCGGACAAGCCCCTCTCCGAGGAGCAGGGCCGGCTGCCCCCATAGAGCCCCACGGATCCAGGTGGGCAGCAGGCTGCTAGTGGGAAAAGCAAGAGGGAGGAGGGAGAGCCCCGGCACTGCCAGCACAGGGAGGATTAGA
Source organism: Tyto alba (assembly GCF_018691265.1). NCBI lineage: Eukaryota > Metazoa > Chordata > Aves > Strigiformes > Tytonidae > Tyto > Tyto alba. Next base: position 604,086 of record NW_024881302.1, on the reverse strand, counting down.
GGGAGCACATACGTAATTCAGGTGTTCAGCAACGGTAGGAAAATTCCTGGCTTCAGCCTTCTCACAGCTTTCCTAAGGGCTGGCTTATCAAAACAGCGACAGCAGGAACAGCAGAGCCCAGAGCCCCTGTTCCCCCAGTGCTTGCCACAACCCCTTCTGCTGCTCCTACGGTGGGAGCCAGGAGCCTTTACAGCCTTTGGCCGTGCGGAGAGCACAGACACAGGCTTGAAGGGCTGGTGGGACCTTGAAGGACCATCTGGCTCGTTCCTCTGCCCGTGTCACCTGTAACTGCCCCTTGCCTAATCTATTGCCTCTGCCAGCATGTACCTCTCAGACTGAATGGCTTTCTCTCCACCTATGTTTTCGGAACTATTCACTGCATAAATCATGTACCACAACATATTTGTGCCACATATCTTTTTCCAAGTCTAAGAGTTGTTCCCTTTTTTATAGCAACTATGAACAATGTGTCAGGGAAACAGGGGGTTTGGTTTCTGAGCTGCTTGCCCAGAGATGCTCCTTTTCCACCTTTTGTTAATTTTAGGCAAGGAAGATGGATGTAGGTTCCCAGGCTGTACAGTTTAGGTCACAGAAGCCACTACTAAAAGCCATTCAAACAAATTCTAAACAAATTCTAAACCTGAAGCTGTTTCCATGAATGGGAAAATGCTTTGACAGTGTGGAATGCCACTGCAAAACATCTTGAGTGTCTTCTTGGACTAGAGTTCAAATGCCATTGCATTTTTACAGTTTATTTTCTATTCAGTATATATTTATAAACTTCATTCATTCTCTGAAGGAAGTAGAGCACCGTGTGAATTAATCCACCTCTTTTCAAGGTGTTCACTGCTTCTGATGACAAGTAAATAATGAGGAGGAATGATAGGAGGTTAACCTCTGAAGTTTTCTGAAAAATATATTTCTAGTGTTTGTAAAAGTCAGAAAATAAAGATGTAAATCTCTGGAAGCTTGCTTCTTATCAGAAGCAGTAATTGAGATAGCAGCATGCAGAGATTCAGAGGGCAGAGACTTTCCTGCAGGGACTGCATCTCTGGTTTACAGCTTGGCCCAGTAGGACCATTTCTTCCAAAAGACTCCCATTGACAGTGTAAAGCCTTCCAAGAGAGGTAACCTGCCATATTCCTTCACAAATTATTACAAAAGGAAATTACTGTCCCTGTTAAAATACACACTTTTCATTTCACTCAAATGTGTCTAATTCTGGCTTCCCATCGATAGATTAAAGAGCCCTTTCCTGTCAGAGGTCTTCTCAGATTGGTGTTTGTGAATCACAACAGGAACGTAGAACTGGAAGGGACAGCTTGGGCCATCAAATCCCATTTCCCTGCAATTGCTGGCAACCATGTTATAAAGTCCATTTCAAACTCAATCTTAAAACTAATTGCATGCCTTGCCCCCGGTACTACTCTCAGGAATCTGTTCCAGAACAACATTTCTCCCACAGCTAGAAACCATCTGATTTCCAGCCAAAATGGTTTTGTGCCAATTCACACCTCTTTGTTTTTGTGCCAGCACTGCCTGTTATCCGAGGCCATTTTCCTCCTTCCTTGGTTCTCATCTGCTCGTGCATTTAGAGAGCAGGGGTAGGCTCTCCAGCCCTCCTCTCACTTGGCTGAATATGCCCAGGTCCCCTCAGATGGCCTCTTCACTCTGGAAGTTGTCCCTGGTGTCTGGCTCTGCCCCTGTTCCTTTCCCAGTTTACATTCCTGGAGCAGAGGTGATGAGGATCATGGATGTTCCCATGTCTAAAGAGCAAGTGAGCCAACCCTCACCTGGTCCTGTCATGGAGGGAGCTCTGCTTTCCCCTTCACGAGCCAAGCCACCAGCCTTTGCACGGCACCAACCCGGGGTGAGAGACCCTTGTGCTGCTGGAGGTCAGCAACATCTCGGAAAGGGCTTTCCAGTCTATTACGTAGGAAAACCAGCTCTAATTAGAGCCTTGCCTTTAGCACATGCAGAGTCAGGTCCTACCAGCTGGTGCAAGGAAGGGGTCCCAGCTGCCTGCCATGACTTATCATCACATGTCCCCATAACCAAGATTTTGGTACGAATCTCAACCCTGCTGTCCCTTTGAAGATGAGAGCATCACCGGCATGCCCCCCCGGCTGGGACAGGCACAAGTCACACTAAGTGATGGGGGCTTAGAATAAACTACATCTGAGGGGAGGCTGCTCCGTGGCTGCCCACTACAGAGTTCCCCCACCTTTCTCCAAAGCAACTGGCCTTGATCCCTGCCAAAATTTGGGGCATGAACTAGATGATCCACCAGACTGACCTATCCTGGCAATTCTCTCGCAGGGCTCACAGCACCAGTTGGCCTCGCTAGACTGGACACTTACTGAATGCTTGGGAAGCACTCTTATTGCTAATTAATGTGAATAGAAGTGTGCAGGTATGCAGTGTAAATACATAAGCCTTTAAAAGCAGAACTGTCAAATAAGGTGTTACACTCCATCAGCTCCTATTGCATCCACTGGCTGAACAGCACCAGACACTCAGATAACACTCAGATCTGCTCATGGATGCGTTTGACATCCATGCAGGAGAAATACACATTCTATGATGAATAAAAAGAGTCAGAGCCCAGGCAGTAGGCATTTAAGGCTAAACCATTTGTTTTAGAGGGCTTTACATTCTGGTTGTAAAATTTCCTCTGGGCTGGAAGCTGGTGCCCGAGAAGAAATAGTCTTTCCGTTATGTATGATTTGCCTGCAAATCCTATTAGTCTTCTGTGCAGCACATCACAGTGGAAGAGACACAAGGATGTCAAACCAGGGCATTTTGCTAAGCACTGTGGTTTAGATGTGTGCTCAGTATAAGAAAGACCAAAGCACTGCGACTCTTCATTAAATGGTGTCTATTTCGATGTTTATCTTGTATTTTTGGAACTGAAATAATTTTTTTTTTTTTTTTTTTTTGTGTATGATATTGGGAAACTCAAGAGCAGGCTTCCTGATGCCAGCAGACTCTCTGTGGGTTCTCCAATTTGGAATAAATGTATTTCCATGTATGAGGAGGATTCATCTCTCTCGAGGTAGATCTATACATATTATAACAGTTACGTGACAAGACATATATATGAGCTAAGCAGAGCAGCAGAGCAAACCCAGTCTGCTCAGGGCTTCCCGAGAATGCCAGTGTGTCCTGCAGCATGCACTGTCCCCCACCATGACCCAAACTGCACCTACTTGGGATTTTCATTTAAGGCACAAGGCTGATGGCTAAATTTGCAGCAAACTTTCTGTGGGCTCGTCCTGCCAGGCAGGGGCCGTGTGCCTCCCCGGTGGGCTCTGCAGAGCTCCCGGGGACACCCCCGGCCGAGCACCCGCCGCCTGGGCACGGGCTGTGCAGCCTCCTCCGAGCACCGGGGCAGGAACCTGCGAGTGAGGGATGCGAGGCTTTGCTTCTGTCAGTTCAAGTTAGTCCCTTAACATTCACATTACCGTAATGCAGTTGAAAAGGAATCCACAAGTTACAGGAAATGATTTACAGGACACAAGACACTGCATTTCAGAGGTCTCATGTGTACCATAAAAAATATATTATGAAGGAATAATCTCTATTGGAACTGGAGCTGCACAGAGAGAACACATGTCCAGCTGAGAGCAGCATTGAGCTTTTGTTCATTATGGGTAAAGTCTGTGATCTTCCTCTATTTTGATTAATATTTTTCTCAGCTCTGGGTATCTAGTTAATATTGGCACTTTTTTTTTTTTTTTTTTTTTTTCAGATGTTGCTTTTGCCATGAGACCAAGCATAGCTGAGCCTCCAGTGGCATGTTTCTCTGATGGAATTCACAATCCTGAGGATTATGGGTCAGGTGAAGAATAAAGTCAGGACCCTGAATTATAGGAAAGCAAAATTCCAGCTGTTCAAGGAATCAGTCGATAGGACCCCTTGGGAAACTGCCCTCTGGGACAAGGGGGTAGAACAGAGCTGGCAGCTCTTTAAGGACATTTTCCATAGAATCTTCGATCCCCAGGTGTAACAAATCAGGGAAGGATGCAAGAGACTGACTGCAGGACTGAGTGGAGACCTGCTGGTCAAACGAAAGAGCAAGAAGAA